>NW_028145501.1:1585000-1920000 GCF_977016875.1 Pavona decussata | reverse complement strand
GCAACGTTTTCAGTTCATTCAAACGAGTAGAAGTCTTGACCGTTTGACAGATATATGGAAACATTGACGAACTGCAACAACGGTGAATTTGAAAGGTCAAGATTTAAATAGAAACCAAACAGTCTTCACGTTGTGAACCAGTTAGCTCTGTAGTATCTGCGCTGAAATCTGTTTTTAGGAACAGCATTTACACATAAATTTATTTTACAAATACAGTTACAGTTTTCCGCTGGAAAAAATTAAAATTGTACTATAAAAAAACCGTGTTCTAAAATAATCTTTCCAGCTCTAACACGAAAAGATTCCCGAAAATATCGGGAGACAATTCGGGGCTCTGAGAAACACTTCTCGGGTCCCCCCCCCCCCCTCCCCCCTCCCCTTCCAAAAAAAAAAACCGAAAAGCGCCCCGTAATGTTTTCGGGCCCGAAAAGTTCTCGGGAGTTTTGAGAAACGCACGCAGGCTTACATGAAGTACTGACCAATTTTCATATGGGTACAATATAAGCTATCATATATGAAGTATCTACTGGATGCTCTTGGATTGCGCAGGTTTTTTGAGTATTTCCGTTCGCGGGCTCACAACGACGACGCCCCAAAGCAAAAACACGAACACCAAATTTCCACGTGCGTTTTAAATTTGCTTTCGTGTTTCTGTAAATGATCAAATTCAAGGTTTTGGCAAGAACGTGAACACAGGACGGTGAATTTTTCATTCTCTTGTTAACTTGTTCGCTACACCTACCAATTTGGTTCCTGTGTAGTTCGCCGTTTCTGTCGAACGAAGTGGTACAAGTTGCATCGCAAAGAAATGAATCGAAACATGTCCAAGAACTGCAAGGAAAAAGGTAGGCTTTTTTGTGAAACACTTTCTTTTTTGAAAGATAACTAAGGCTGAATTTTGCAGGCATGCTCTGCACATAATAGAATTGTCGGTTTGTCGTGTCAAGCAACTGTAGTCTTGATAATAGAACCTTCTCCAAAATGGCAGCCGAAAATTCAAATAAGTTAAAATTAAAAACGTATACCAGCACTCGAAAGAGCACTTTTACTTTAGTAACCCTGCAAAGTTTCAGCTTATCAGGTGTATTATGAGCTGAGAAAATGTAAGTTGAAATATGTAAAGTTTACAGACGCTTGTATGACTGGGGTATGACGTATATCCCCTGTCATACAAGCGTCTGTAAATTTGTCAAATTTCATCTTACATTTCCTGAGCTGATATAACACCAGATATAACACACGAAAAAAACTCTAAAATGGTCGATTTTTTATGTCATACAAAACATGGCTTAATTCTTTGTTGTTGAGTAGTTTACGTTTTTAACTTTCTCAAGCGCTTAAGAAATTATCTCTGTCACGTTGCAACTACTTAAAAACGACGGCCTTTGCAAATTCCATTTTCGTAATGTCACCTTCGCAGAAAAACCTTCGCCAATTTACCGCAAAGATACCGCTATGAATATAAGTTAGACAATTATATTGAATATACGATGCTGGATTTTAATTTATCAAGCAGAATTTGAAGAACTTTGAAAACCCAGTCAAAAACTGGCTGTATTAACAAGAATTGAAAGCTGCCTTTGAGAACAGTTTCAAAAGGTTCTCCTTCCAAAACTTCAAACAATATAAGTCACTTAATAGTTATCTCTGTACTGATTTCGTGAATGAAATGAATTCAAGAAAGAAAACAGGTTTGTATTTTCAACGTTTTATGTCAGGGTTTTATCAAATAAATGTCGCTGTTTCACGTCCGATGGAATTTAATCTTAAGCAAAATTTGCATACATTGGGAAAGTTTTCCATTCAGTGCCGGATCCAATATTCACTGGATGCAAATATCTCTGCAGAATCTTTTCCCTTTCTTCCAGAAATATTTTTTGTGAAAGATTGCATTGAAGAAATTACACGTTTTGTGGCCTTGGTAAAATAATTTTCCGTGGAAAATAAAATCATCAAACACGACAGCGCTGCATGACCGTTGTACACTTTGTTGTGTACGTCGGAAATAGATTTCAACCGCAAACTAGCCCGTGCAACTACGAAAAGGCTATGCTCATTAAAATAGTTGAGAAACCTTTTAATCTCCTCATTTGATGCTACAATATGAGTAAAGAGGGCTTTTGTTTATTTCAAAACTCGATCTTCAAACGATTGTGAAGCACGGCATGAGGCAGATTGATTGTCAAAAAAGAATACCTGTCACACATTTCTTTCGCTTATCAGAAGGATTAACCAGTCAGCACTTCAACCAAAATGACTTTTTCCAGAATGATTCATTGTTTGCGCTGCTTTTGTGCTGGATTATAATTATTTTTCCGTAGTGGTGATTGAAAATTTGTGTCAGTCAACTTTGTGCCTTGCTTACGATTTTTTCGTGAATTTCCTTACCCTCTGGAGAAATTCTTCATAGGAACACCCCCCAACCCCTCGGAAATTTCCACCTATAAGGCCCCCCCCCCCCCCCCCTGCTTGGAATTTCCATTGACCTTTCATGGAGGGAGGGGGGTATGGATATTTTCTGGAACTGCACAATACAGTTCAGCAGAAAGGTGAAGCAAAGCAACAGAATTTGTCAAAAGTTGGTTTGTCAGTAAAGCCACCTAGAGCCTGGGGTAATTAAGTCAAAAACTGTGTGTTTGTCTGTACTGATAAACTGATAGAATTTGTCAGTTGTCGGCTTGTCAGTAAAGCCACCTAGGTAGGGTCTCGAACAATTAAGTCAGAAACTTTTGACTACAGTGACTACAGTGGTTATATATTAGGACAAGACTATTACAGCTTGAACCGAGAAATGTGACCTCATTTGGTGATCCTCAACACCAAGAAACCCAAATGCTTCAAAGTCCAATCTTCATCTTACTCCTTTAGAAGCCAATAACTTTCAGTGAGCTTTAAAATTGTAAAATTTGCTTCTGTGATATTACAAGAGAGGTGCATATGATGTATCATGAAATAATGCAATCATTTAAGTTAGGACACTGTGAAAAAGGAAACTTGGATGCAAAAACTGCTTTTTGGCAATTCCAACTTTAATGGCTTAAAACATGATGGTAATGCATGATCCACCAGCAAAATGACAATCATGATATAACTCCATCTATACTATGCCCAAAATAGGAGAACACTTCTAATTTTTGGCTTGGTATAATGAGAAGTGGTGATAAGTTTCATTTGTTTGTGCCTACGGTATAATTTAAATATAGGAAAACTAAACACTCTGTCGTTAAGGTTATATTAGGGTTAAGTTGATAATTTATAGTTCCAGAAAATATCCGTACTCCTCCTCTCCTCCCCCCCCCCCCCCACCCCCCTCTCCACCCTAACTATGGAAGGGATTTCAAAATTAATTCATATAAAAAAATACAAAAAAAACCAACCACTATATGGAAGGGATTTTGTTTTTAAGACTCATCGCACCCCTCCTGTGGAAATTTAAATTTAGCATCCAGACTAATTTCCAATCCCTCCTCTTGGGGAAGTATGGAGTAATATTCTGGACCAACACTTTGAAGAACAAATTTTAACTGGAAAATGTTATTAATTTTGACTTTCAGTTCCACCAAGGCCTCGTGGAGAGGAAGGATGGCTGTATGTGTATGAACAAGGCAATGTTCTGGCTGGAGAGGAAGGCAGGGGTAGAGAATACAAAGCTCTTGTGAAAAGCAAGAATGGACTGAAATGGAAAATAATGTACGAAGGGAAGAGGTACATCTGTGCCATTTTAAACGCTGGCATAGAAGGCATCATATACTTTGGTGTCGGAGACAATAAAGACAATACTACACATTATGAACATGGGGAAATTGTTGGACTTCCGGTGGAGAATTTCAGGGATGACATTAAAATGTCTTTGCAGAATGTCTTGGATCATCACATCAAAAGTGATGGGGAATCATTATCGGATGGAGGTGACCGGTGTGTTTCAATTTTTTTCGTCCCTGTGAAGATCAAAGGAAAGCATTCCAACTTATATGTTGTTGAAATTGAGGTTGCACGAGACTGGGGATTCTGTAAAGATTATGTGTACTACTGCAGAGAGTGGACTCACAAAAGAGGAGGGAAAGGCAATCAGCTGAGAGCCCACTTCAACGTGAACAAACACAAGTGGGTTGCTTTCATTCGAACACATAGAGGTTCTGAAAGTGTAAAGAGTGTTGATGTCCAACGTCGAATAAAAAATCCTCTTAAAAAAGAGTTGTACACACAGAATACACAGCATGGTAAGTGTACCTTATTATAGAAAATTAACGCTCGTGTTAATTGAGGTATTGGAAATTAGCGCGACTTAAATTAAGGCAAATTGAAGGAAAAACTACTTCCCAATAAAAGAAATTGACGTGGAAGAGGTGCTAAAATTTCAAAATGTGGGAAATTAATGCGACTTACTCAAGAATCATAATTTGTTGAGACAACAGGAACAAATTTATTTTACCACTCAGTGTAAACCTAAAAGTACGAAATGCAAGTAACAAAATCATGAAACTGTTCCTAAATGTAGAGGTTAAGGGGTGGAATTTGAGCACTAAGAGCAATCTTCACGGTGTCCATGATACCGGTGGATCTCCACCCTGATAAAACAACAACGAGTTTTCCTTTCAGGTGTGTATCGAGAATTTGGGGTAAAAATAATGGAAATTAAGGTTGCGGAAATTAACGCTCCACTTGATTAATGACACGGAAATTAACGTCAACAAAAATTAACGTGACTTAAATTAACGCGAATTTATAAAATTCGCATTAATTTCATGAAGTGTTAATTTCCTATAATAAGGTATTCTGTGGTTATTTACAAGTTTTCAACAATGCCTTAAAGGGGAAGTATCACGCAAATTTACTGTCATTTCAAAACCCAAAAAAGTTTGTCTGTCAGCAGAAACAACGAAAAAATTGTCAAGTTTGTTATAAATTATCACACCAGTGCAATAAAACTGTCGATTAGTGCCTCTGGCCAGAGACAGAGTAGGCCGGAATGGATTGAAACTTGAAAAATGTTAGGCTAATGTTTTTCAAGTTCTCGCATTTTTGTTTCCAAAATGCGCTAGAACAGATCACGAGTTGTTCCTTTCAAGAATTGAGTTGATTTCTTTCCTCTCGTCATTCTAGAATTATTTGGCAGCTGACTGAAGGTCTTATTTCATCATTTTAACAAAAGATACCAAAAACCCCATGATACTTCCCCTTTACCTGTACCATTGGTGACTTGAAAGGGGTCAGGAAGGTGTTGGTGTTTAAAATCTTCAAGATGAGATTTGTCATTGATAATGCTTTTTTATAGTTGCCATACTAATTTGAGGTAATTAGTAAAAACTTGTGTAAGGTGGAAATTACCTTATAGTTCTCTGAAGGTATCAGATCAATTCAGGATCTGCTTAATCACAGTGTAATAAGTACCATTCAAGTTGGCTGTTTGCAGTTAAGAGATTGTAAATTTTTTTTGTTTGTAATAAAGGTAGAGGTGTTCCTCCTAGGGAGAGCTTTTTGGCAGTGGATCCACCTGCAAGTCTAGACCATATAATTGAAGGTATGGTGTACCGAGATTGATCTCAATCTTTTTCTTTATGAAGAGAATTGTCCACATACTAGAGACTGAGAAGTGATGGTGATGTGAATGAAGGGTGTGCTTGGAACTTGCCCAAAAACTTTATACAGAGAAATAAGAAGCAAAATGATGTAGCTTTTATCTTTATCTTGGTGAAATAATGATAAAAAAAGGACGTACCTATTGAGCAAACTTGTACAGAACAACAATTAAGGAAAGGTCTGGAATGATTTTTGCAAGAGCACTATATGGCTGGATATTAGCCTTGTTCTTTTTTTGTTGATGTTTTCCTTTTTTATATTTTTGTGCACCTCAAATTTGTCTCTATCTATAAAAACACAAACAGTAAAGAACAAGGTCAATATCTAGCCATTTCAAACAAGCCTGGTCGGTAAAAAATTTTATATGGGTTATTTAACTGTTTACACTTTGAAAAACAAAAGACCTGCGAACTTGTTTTGCTTGGACAAAAATCTTGTTTAACAAGTGTAAGATTTTTTTTTCAGTGGAATAAGATGAGCATGCAAAATTCAGATTTTTGCATTTGAATGGCTAGGTGGCAAGCTTGTCAATTTTAGCCATTCATGCATGGTTTTGTAAATAATGAAAATGTTTTAGAATTTTTGTCCTTCCTTCCAGAACTTTCTTTTAGTGTCATTAACGGGTACTCATTAAATTATGTCTTTTAAAAGAGAGGTGCTTTTTTCGAAAAAAAGGCGTTATTATAATCATAACATTATCATAATGACTATACAGCCGGGCTTAAAGTACGTACATGTATGAAGCGAAAATTGTTTTTGAGTAGTTATAAAATTTGCACTTAAACACATACGATTCCGAAGTTTTAGAGTACTGGGGTAAAACTTGTAGATTTTACAAACGCTCAAAGTTGGGCTATTTTGCTTTCAAAAATGGTCAGAGGACTGGGTCGAGTTTTATGCTGAATTCCAAGTTGTGACGTCACGTTGGTGCCAAAAGTTTGTTTACTTTTATTCTGTTCTTGCCGCCGAAAAGGATTGTAGAAAGAGAAAAGCATGTCTAGCGATTCTGTGAACGATCGATTCTGGCAACTCTCTTTGTTACGGAGGCCAGCAACACAATATCCCCCTCGCTGTCGCTTATCTGTCCTCTCTTCCGCCATGATGAATTGCAATTCTTGGCACCAACATGACGTCAGCGGTTATTGTCACCTGGCATTTTGGCCGCGCGATTTGAATACCATTTTTAAAGCCAAAATAGCCCACCTTTGAGCGCTCACAAAATCGGCAATTTTTACCCCAGCAATCTCAAACTTTGAAATCCCGTGTTTGAAAGGGTAAATTTTATAACTACCCAAACACAATTTTCGCTTCATAGGCACTTTAAGAAAAGCGGCCAGTCAACAGACACTGTCTGGTCAAAAATGGGTTTTGTCCAGTCAAATCTTTGGGTGACTGGACATTTTGTCTGGTTGTTTACACTTTAAAAGAAAAATAAATTAATTCAGAACTTTTTTGTTCAGTTGAACAAGTTTGAGAATTATTGGTCACTGTTTGTGAAGGGAAAAAAAACAAAAAAGAAAGATATGACCAGACCAAGAACTTGTAAGATTTCTAGTAGATGTAAATTTCCACTTTGTCATCCATAAAGTTGTTACCACAAATTAGCAGGTCGTCCGGAGTAGCATGTATAACGATGTGAATTACAGCCTGCGTGGTTTTTTTTCCCTTAATATGTGCATGTAAAACAGGATTAAATCAGTTTACATATTGTTTCACTTAAAACCAAAAACGAAGTGCTGCATTAATTTTTATTTGCACAACGTTGATAATTCCAGTAATTCCACATGGCCAAAAAGTCATCTATGGTGATATTTCTTGGTAATTTAATTTGCAAGGTAATTTTCTCCTCGAGTACATGTAGTATATGAAATTCCAAAAGGGGGTAATCAAACAAAGTATGGCAAAATTTGGATGGCTGACTTTCAAGTGTTCTGAAGGGAAGAAGAATTGACTCACAGTATCATTTGTGACCTTCTTTGGGAAAACGGACAACAAAAACAGTTGTAAACAGACACTAAACGGTTAACTCAAGCATTTATAAACGGTTTACATAACTGTTTAAACGGATAGCAAAAAATGTAAACGGTTGACCAAAGTCCAAAAATGGGTAGCTTAAACTGTTAAACGGTAAACCAAAGTCTAAAAAAGGACAGCTTAAACTGTTCAATGGTTGACTCGGTGAGATCGCTGGAGGAAAAACTATCAGTCTTACAATGTTTAACGGATATCTTTGAGCATGAACATGGAGCATAATAACTTGGTACATAATAACTGGGATACATTCTGTGAACGAAAAAAAGTACTGTCGCATCTGATCAACTTTAGTTGGGTTACATTGTACTTCAAAATTTATCCGTGGGCTTGCTTTCTCGCTTGTGTATTCTGTTTCTGAGTAAACTATTGCCGTGGGACATTATGTTGATTCTCTTCCCTGACATTTGTTGAAATGAGCACAGATTATAAAGGACAGTTTCGCTGCCGATATTTCAACCTGAACGGCTACTGCAAGAAATGCACAATGCTGTTGTACCGTGCATTGCTGGCATGCCCCTCCATGCATTGAATGTGAGGTTGCATGTAGAATAAGGCTCCATCCACACATATCCGGATATTTTTAAAAAACAAAGATTTTTTTCTGTCTTCAAACAAATACTCCTCCACACGTAGTGTATGGGAATCACTAATTCGATTTCTACATGAAAACACAAAAACTATGGAAATATGATAGTGTCCCTTCATCTTGTGCATGGTCTCAGTTTCTGGGCTAACAAGTAGAGAGAATCTCAACTCACTCTAAAATTCTCCTTCCCTTTTTCTTGTACAACAATTTGGTTCACAAAATTACCCCCACCATGCACTTGTTCGTCCTGACCTGACCCAGAATCTCCGTGGTGTAGCTGGCCTTCTGTTTAATCCCTTTTCTTAACACTGGTGTGGAAAGCAACCTTCTTACTGTATGTTCAATCACTTCCTCACGTCAGCTCGAAGATTTAACATATAAAATACAACTGTATGCATGCCATTAGCCTTGAAAGAAGCCCAAGTACCAACGACACAAGTTGACTGTTAATCATCTTGACTGATTTTTCTCTCAGGAGGACTCAGAACGAGATAGATTTTATGACGTCATTATATTTGTAAACCTCTGTTTTCATCCATGATCCACATGAAAACAATAAGCCGGCGTTTTTACTCTGGGGACCATTTCAAAAACCTTAAAAATTGGGACCTGAAAATATGTTTACGTGTGGACTGAAGGCTAAAATGGAGGTGACCGGCAATCTCCGATTTTCAAAAATAGCTGGATACTTGTGGACAGGGCCTAAAAGCTTACTAAATACACTTGTTTGAGATGCAGGGCAGGGAGCGAGGGCATTTTTATAAAGAAATGACATAATGGGTATTTGTCCGGCCAAAAGCTGATTGTATCCGAGTAAAAAGTATAGGTTTGACCGACACCAGCCGGGAACTTACTGCAAGCCCTGCTATACTAGGAAAACTGAAAATTGAAGATCTTAACAGGATAGATGTAAACTCATTTTATTGATGTGACAGGTGCAGTTGCCACTCAGTCCCTGGGAAGGAGGAATGCAACCAGGCTGAACAGGCTGCTGGCGAAGGGTGGAGAAGTAGCTCTAAGAAGAACGTTCAAGCATCATCATCCTCCTGAAAAATTGGTAGTTGATCTCAGGGCCAAGTACATGATTCTCTGTGAGCTTAGGCGTAAAAATGTGATTGATGAAAGTCAGTGGGAAAAAATTTCCCTGGCACATGGAGCTGAACCAAACTCAGACACTTTTGACTTTGCCCTGTTATGTATTCTCATGGTGAACGTTTTCAGTCTGCCCTCTGTCCCTTCTGCGACAGATGTCTCTGAGATGGCAAATATTATTCAGTTAAAGTCCCTTTATGATGAGCTCAAAACGTGTGTCAGTGTTGATAAGCAAACTTACATTACCAAGTGCCAGGAAATAAGCACCATCCTAAAGAATTTAGGGTTGTCACAGGAAGAAATGGATGGTTTGAAAGGATGCAGTGGAGAGAAACAAGAAGTACTTGGAGGAGTGGCAAGTTTGCTGGGTCAGTTTTCTCTATACAATTGCTGCATATTTTTTAATAGATGAACACTGTATGTCTTATTGTTGTTTTTATCACAAGACAATTTGATAGGTATTGGTGAATAATCTGATTTTAGCAGTTGACATTTACAACTCTACAACTTTTTTTTGGTGTATGAATTGATTATTTAGACATTGCTTTTTAATGTGCATTTGATTATCTTATAGAAACTGCAAAATGTAAATAATGAATATTACACTGTATTATTATTTATTATTATTATTATTATTATTCAGGGCCCGCGGAGCGGATTTTCAAGTAGGGGGACTAACGCGAACGCGCAAGCGTGAGCCAACTAGGGGGGTCCAGGGGCATGCTCCCCCAGGAAAATTTGAAATATTATTCTTCTGAAATGGCTAGAAATGCATCCAAAAAAGGCTAACATTAAGTTAATTTTTAATTGTTTTCAATGAAAAACAAAGAAAAAAACGTAGTACAACCTCATATTTTAACAAAATATCATGAAATAGATGTATTGGCTAACTTCTAAGCTAAACTCAACAGACAGAAAGGAAGAAAGTCACCCGGAAATTTTAAAGTCTGACTCTTTGTCTACTCAGACACCAAGAAAACCACCAAAAAACTATATTGGATTGAAATGAAGCAATGAGGAAAAAGCAATGTTTCCTCTGAGGTCCACACGTTTGACATAAAATAACGCGATGAACTTTTTTGTGTAAGACTTTGCTAAAAAATTGAAATAATAATTTAATCAGCCAAAAAAGTGGGGGGGCTAAAGTCCCCCCCCCAGCCCCACCCTCTCCGCGGTGCCTGTTATTATCATTATTATTATTATTATGATCATCATCATCAACCAGCAGCACTAAGCACTTCTTTGGAATCTGCAGTGGAATGATACATCCTGACTTGACCCATCTACTCAATACAAAGAATGATCTTACAAAATATTTACATTGTTCTAATTTATTCCTGTAGCAGAGTGTGCTGAAAGTAATAACAGTGCAGGTGTCGATGCTAACAGTGTTGGCTCTTGTGACCTTAGTACTGGTCAGCCTGAGGCTCAAAATGACTCATTTAACCAACTGCAGTGTGTTGAATATTTACACAGTGGTAAGGAGAAATTTTGCTGTTTCTTTCTTCAAAAATATACATGTATATATAATTTTGAACGCTTTTGGGCATTTAGAGAGTCATAAGTTGCTTTTTTGCCTCAAAATTGAGATAGCTCCAAAAAAGCCTTATTTTGTTTTCAATAATTATTGTTACAGAATTAAATTAGTGGCAGGTCCATTAAAGGCCCTCCCCACTTTTGTCTCAGAAATCTGGGCCCAAACTGGCCCAAAGGGCTTAAAACATGTTCCACCCAGCCTTTTAGCCATTGTAAAAGATTCTTATTATAACTGTCAGGAACGTAGAGTTGGATATGAACAACCGATTTACAAGGCATAGCCCTCAAATAAATGTAAATTTATAAGTTTTACATGTATTTATAACCTATTATTTTCTTGTCATTTCAGCATGGCAAAAAGTCATGTCAGATGACAAACTAGGTAAGACAATACTCAAACACAATTTAATATTATTGTCAAAGAAACATAACTACTACTAGCTAGAGCAACACTTTTATTTTTCGTTGTTGTTTTTGTGGCTAATTTTTGCTTTAATTTTCTCACTGGGTACATGATGATGATTGTATCAATTATGTGTTGGCTTAAGTCGTTCTGATCCTAACAATTTTCGCTGACTGTCTTTTTAGGCTTGGTGATACATTACAGAGAGGATTCTGATCCTGTTTTATGTGAGCAAAAACGTAAGAAACTTGCTTAGTAAACATGGTGCTCCCTCAGCGTTGCAGTGAATGCCTTTGAAAATTAATGGCTGTGTAATTCTAGTGATGTCTCATAGCTTTATAATTAGTTGAATTAGCCCCATTTTTATGGAGTTAATTTGTACATCAGTCATAAACTGTGAAAACGACCTCATAGTTAAGTTAAAAAAAATTAAGGAAATATCTTTGTTTCTGGGAGCCCTTATCTAAATACTACTGAAAGTAGTATGATTGTACCCAAACCCCCTTCACATTTCTCTTCAACTTTCAAATTATTGAAAGTCATTTCCAAATTAGACATGGAAAAAGATTACAGTATATCGTGCTTACAAACAGAAGGTACACTCCTTGTCCTCTCATTCATGATGATTTTTGTTAGTGGGACATTTTTGTTATATGAATTATCAAGTGCATCGTAAATTTCCATAGTCCATTTTCATTAACCAAATTTGCTTTATAACTTAACTGAAGTAAAGCAGAGGTTATGATTGTCCTATTAAATTTTGCCCATGGGCAACACTCTAGTGCCATCTCTGGCCATTACACGTTAGTTTTTGATATATATTCTAGCAAAAATAATTAATGCGTGATTCTTATCGTTTGGCGGGGTTTTCTAACCTTTTGAACAAAAACATGCATCAAGATTAGCAACAAAAAATGTTCTTACAATCAGCTTGCAGATGGAAAAAACAGGATTTAGCATAGTTGTTTGTATTGATAACTCTATCTACCCTGGCCTTTAACCCCTAAATATATTAAAGAACACAGCCGTCTATCTTGTCCACATACTTACATGTACTTGTAAAAGTACTGTGAAGAAGTTATTAACATACCAAGAACATTTACCTAAGGTGATCATATCCTTAATTCTCATGACCTCAGGGGTTGAATAAGCATAAATTTTACAAGGAGAAATTTGATTCTGATCACTGTTAGGGGTTGAAGGATTAAAGCAGGATTTACATTCAATGTTTTTCACTGACCTAAAAGAGCATGCAGGTGCTTTGTTTGTGCAAGCCAATGAAATACCCATTTTCTTGTAGTATTTTGAGCAAATTTTTAATTATTGGATTCGTGCAGTCACCAAAATATTAAATTTCCATGTTCATACCAAAAGTTTGAGGGGTGGTAAACTAAGTCTGGTATAGGAGGGGGGTGGGGGGCATAATTTTGTGCCTTTAATTAAGATCTTTCCAAGATCTTTTGGTTGTGCAAATTTCACACAAATTGATCAAATACTGCAGAGCTCACAATTGCGTCTTGTGCCATATGGCGGGAAGGAGAGATAAAGTGTTTCTTCCAAATGTTGTTTTTTTAAGGAAATAATGTCTAGAAATGTCATTATTATCAATGATGCAGGGAAGCAAGGGTTCCACAATCAGAAAAGAATAAAATGTGAAGAAAAGAGCACCACCCTGGACGAACTAATGGAAAGATTGGGCGAGAGGGCATCAAAGAAGGGGCTCATAGTTGTTGACCAGGACACATCAGGAAATTGCTTGCCGTATTCACTGTCCGACCAACTGAAACTTGTGAAAAACCTTACCATTTCTCCCGGAGATTTGAGACAATCGATAGTGCAGCACCTCAGGGAGAACCCAAACTGGGTGAGTAGCAATGTATTTAGTTTGGCCCATGCTCTGCCACTGTAGCTCTTATTCGCTCTATTTGCTAATTGCCCATTTGAAACCATGTGATTTTCTCAGGAGAGTCGTTCCTATTCTTTTTGGAAGTATTGAATGGATGCCAGCATGAATATGACCAACTCTAAAAGAGACTACAGTTGAACTTCCTTTAACGGATACCTCTCGTAGGTGGACAACTCTCGTAAGCAGACACTTGGTCATGTTCTCAGCGACATACGAACAATACATTTTTAACCTCCCATAAGCATTCACCTCTCTTAGGCGTACCCTTTTTCTGATCCCAATAGTGTCCACTTACGGGATAGACTGCAAGCAGTCCCTTTCTGGATAGTCGAGAGGTCGCGCGAAATAGCCGAGCGCGAAAAAAAACTAGAGCGAACGAGCGGAAGGGGGCTTGGGGAGAGGCGGAAAAAGGGGTAAGAAAAAGAAAGGGACTGCGCTCTTAGCTGTAACAGACGCGTTCAGGGTAACTCGGCCCACTATTCGTTAAACCCATTAAAAATCCAATTAAAAATGACAGCTAATAGATAACAACTCCGCATTGTTACCAGAACACCAGGCCAGAACACTAGGAGCGAAGGGGAATAATCGCCGAGCTTCTTTGAAAAGGCCAAAATTCGAATTTTTCTTCAGGGCCCAGAGTAAAAGAAATCGACGACACAAACGCCCGAAGTGTAATTAAGAGCGTGGCTCAAAACAACTGGAAAGCTGTTGTTATATCATTTTAAAGCATCCTGCGGTGAATTCTGCCGACAAAGCTTGTTCCGCGCGAATGCGAAAATTACATCGTGCTCGTTGGCACAAATGTCTTTTAATAATTGTGGGATCTTCTTGAAGGCAACTGCTTTTAAACCAAAGTCTTTTGACTGCAACTGGTCTTGGAAAATACTGCGAAACGGGACAACAACCACAATCGAGGCCGTGTTGGCAAAGTGGAAGCTTTGATAAATAGTGGATTTCCCAAAACCAGTGGGAAGAACGGCCATTACATATTTTCCGAGAAAGCGCTTCTACTGCTAGCTTCTGTTCCTCTTTTAGAACTAAGCCGCCTAGTTGATCGCTTAAATTTACGAACACATCGCTGTTACTGTCTCTCAGCGAAGCCATTTTCCTAGTGATATGAAGTGTTGACATCAAACATGTGAAGAAGTTAATTACACGTCAAACTTGTCTGACAGCAGCTATTGTTTATGGACCAATCGGAATTTTCCGATGAATGATGAAATTCATAATTCTGCTTATTTTACCACAATACCTTGCAATCCTGCACAGCCCATGGAAGAAATATATATCTGTATTTTTATGAAATTCATCTGTACTAACAACATTGTGTATGGTACAATGTCCGTTTGAAATTCTTTTAATTTTCTGTGCGTTTGTGTTTGTATGCTAAGAATTATGGGAAAATGTACCAGGTCCCATCATTTTGGTAGTGGATTAATAATTGATTTCTAATTTGTTAATGCAACAGTAAAATAAGTGAATATTGTACCTTATCCAACCCCTACTGAAAAGTGATGTTAAAAGTGTTATTTACTTGTATTATAGCCAGAGCTCTATCAGTTCGTCCGTGATCAATATCCGTCATGGAAGGATTACCTGACTGACATGGAAAAAGATGGCACGTGGGGTGATCATTTGTTCCTCCAAGCTGCATCAGACCTGTATGAAACCACCATTTACGTGATCAATAGTGAATCACGTAAATATGACGTAACCATCAACCCACGAGGAGGGAGCAGAGGCGGCAACTTCCTTATCCTGGGGCATGTTCGTGAACTACACTATGTTAGTCTGCAACCTGCGCCAGGTGAGGCTTTGGTGAAACTTGAAATTAACCTGTCTTGTTATTGTCTAAAATAGAACACAAGTTTAATGGGCCATTTCTAAGTTGCGTCCACTAACAACCTGGGGTGCTCTTGCGTGGGTATCAACTGTCTGTTGGTGTTCCAAAAATCATTTTCTTTCTTCTATCCCCTTTTAAAACCTCTTCAAATTTCATTCAAATTTAGGTGAAATACCCCCTCAAAAATATTCCATCACATTCGTTCCATTTCTTGTTATTGTTTTCATTCCCCAGATTCCTCATCTGAGCAGTCATCGGAAGCTGATGAAAATGATGACATCGATGACAATGCGGTTGAGCCTGACTTTAAAGGGACACAGTCACCTTTGTGACCGCGCTGACCCGGACACTAGTTTTGTCAATAATTGACAAAACTAGTGACTCAAATTTCATTCGCATTGGTAACCGAAAGATCAGAAAGCGTTACTGGTAAAACCCTTTTCGCTTCGTTTGGTAGACTGTTCCCCGTGATTTTGGCAACGGGTCATTAAACGAGTTGAATCGCCACTTCCATCAATTGTTTCTTAGTAGTTTACCTGGGATCAGAGGAACACGTTTTCGACTCAACAATTGCGGCAAGCGAGTGAATCAGTTGTTTACACAAGACAGTATTGTCGCGTCGCTCTGTGAGACGTTTTTCAGTGGGTTCTGAATTTCGCGCTTGGTTCGAGATCAATGCTAGTTACGGCAAGAAAGCAACGAAGCACGGCTAGGGCAAGATTTCGCAAACTACCATTTTGTGTCTTCGTTTCGCAAACGACCGGCCACAAGGCATTGCATAAGGCCATTTAAACAGCCAAGGCGTTTGAATGACGGTGCAACTAACTGAAGTTTTGAACGGGTGGATAATTTTTCTGAACGGATGACCAAGTCGTTCGAACGGATTCAAATTTTTCTGAACGGGTGCCACAGCCGTTTGAACGGATAGACAATTTTTCTGAACGGATGGCGCAAACCGTTCGAACGGATGGACGATTTCTGTGAACGGATGACCAAACCGCTCGAACGGATGCAAATTTTTCTGAACGGGTACACTAGCCGTTCGAACGGTTGGGCAATTTTTGTGAACGGATGACACAGCCGTTCGAACGGCTTGACTTCCGTTTTGAACGGATCGCCCAAGCCGTTCGAACGGATGCAAATTCTTTCTGAACGGATGAGAAACGGCTTGCGAACGGTTATCCGTTCGAAAACGGCAAGCCGTTAGTGTACGTTTTCGCGTGAGAGGTCACAATTTTGAAAAACGTCCACCGTAACCCCAAATCAAAAGTACGCGTCGAATACATCTAGAAATCCGCTTCAATCTTCCCAGTGTTTTATTGGATTTTCAATCTTTTACTGGAAACCTGTTTCTGAGTTTGCTTTTGCTCATCCTGTGGTATTATTTTATCATATTTGGTTAAAAACAGTATGGATCGCGTCTCCAACGGAACATGAAAAGAAAAACACTGGAGAACAAATCTCCATTATATATATTTGGAAAATCGCATTTTCTCAACCTGGCAAAAGCTCCGTCCGGAGGGAATCTTCGTTAACGATTCGAACTTCGCGTCATAGCTGCTTGGTTTGGAGCTCAGTCGAAGACAAGCTTCAGTACACAGTCGATTATCTCCTCGACAAGGAAAACCTCTATTAGAACCTTGTTTTCTATGGGTCGAGCAAGCGTTCTTGTAATGACATGGGTTTGGTTCCTAAATTTAGATAACGGAGAAGTTGTAGAAACGAAATTATAATAAACACAAAATATATGATTGAAAGCAGAAATAAAGCTTACCGGTAGTTTCGCTACAAAGTCGTTTCGCTACACTGCAGTTCAGGCGATTCGCTAATATTTGAACTCAATTTGCTACTTATGCAAACACTGTGAAACGTAGAAACAGCTAAGACTGGCAAACACTTCGACTCGACCCTAGCCTCCCACGCAGACGTTCTTAGGGGTTCGCCACGCGTTCCTGCCCCTGTTCGTGGGGCAGGAACGCGTGACGAACCCCTAAGAACGTCTGCGTGGGAGGCTAACTCGACCCACAAGGTTTGTCTAGATTTTTCAAAGGATGCGCTTCTCAGCGCGAGACTTGTGATAAAGTGTGATGTGCAAATCAGCTAAGTATCTAATGCGCATGTGCACCAGGTGACTGTGTCCCTTTAAACACCAAATGCACAGCATGGTTTTTAACTCACTGTGAAACTTAATGCCGATATTTGACATGAAGAACGGTTGGCGCAGGCAGCCCAATCTCCCAAGAGAGAGAGAGCGACGAGAGATGATCGTGCAGGATCAGGCCTTGATTGTGTCACGAAACAAACGTAACCTACGAGTGCGAGCGGTATTCCCCACTACAGAAACTGTGAGAAGACTAGTACGGGAAAGGGATTGTGGGATCGTGTGGGTAGATGGATGCACATCGAGCGGACGGGTAAGGGCATTTTTCGGCATTTGCTCGGGGTAACGTTTTCACCTAAAATAGTATCTGGTAAACAACTGACTGTTGATAAAATGACTGCTGAAAAATACACTTATTCATCTGCGCAATTTCCATCCGTCTACTCAAACGATATACCGTATGCCCTCACTCGTACCAGTCTCCCCATAGTTTTTGTGGTGGGAAATTGGTTTACAGGCGGGCTTTGGCAATTTGAGCACTTTATAAGCGCATAACGGTGAAAATTTGATGGAGCAAGATTTAAAAATAGGTTTTCAGTGCGATAGTTATCAAATGCGTCGTAAGTTTCAAGTTTTCTTATACAGTCGAACCTGTATATAACGGCCCTGTATTAAGCGGCCACCCTCTATTAAGCGGCCAGTTTTCAAAGTCCCGATTGTTCGCTCATACAAACACTGTATTTGTTACCTGCATTAGGCGGCCACCTCTATTAAGCGGCCGCGGCCACCCTGTAGCAGTTCTGTATTTGTCTTTCTTTGTTATTTTTACCTGTATTAAGCGGCCACCCTTAAATGGATCCTAAGCCATATGTTATTTTATGCGGTTTTTTATTGTGTTTAAAATGCGATCCAGCATCACTATAAAGAAATAACATGTACAAAGCTACTGTAAGCTGATACTCGGCCGTTTAATATCGTTAACGCTTTTCAGATGTCCGCACTGTGCTGAAGTACAGTACCATATCACGAACGCTAAAAAAAGTTTGTTTTGAATATGCTTCACTCTCTAGCAAGAAATTCATCTTTAATTAGCTTGTTCTTCAGCCATGTGACATTGAACATTGAGCGTAACAACTATGAAATGACGGAATGAGATATTATGTTGTGAACTGTAAGTCATAGAAATAGAGCACTGTATACCGAAGAAGAATAGAGGACAATTTATATTTATTGCATAGTACTTTTACACAATGTTACGTATGTTATACCATTAAGTTACAAGTTGGCACTGAACGTTAAAGTATTGATTGCTTGAAAGAGTGTTGATCGTCCTATTGTTTCCTTGCATGAAGTGTTTTGTATGATACGCCATTAAAATTGACATTAGACCACGCCCAGTGAGTATTTTTAGTGATCCTGTATTAAGCGGCCACCTGTATTAAGTGGCCAGTTCCTCAAGTCCCGGGGGTGGCCGCTATATACAGGTTCGACTGTATAGTCAAATTAGCTAGAATATAATTCTGGTTTGGCGTAGTTTTCCAACGTTTTAAACCAAAACATGCATCGTGATAACTTGCAACAAAACATTGTCCTACTATCGCAATATTTGCAAGAATCATCATTGTTGATGGAGGCAAATTAATAGCAGATCAAAAGAAAATCGTCTCGTAGAGGGTGAAAAACAAAACAAAACAAAAAAATAGGCCCGCGATGCGTGCGTGTAGCTACTGCATTCTTGTTTCCATTGTTATGTGAATACGGTGCTGTTTAGTATGGACAGCTATTTTAGAAAAGGTTGTCGTACGCGTACGCTTGGGTACTCATAGAGCGACAATCTTTTTCTGAATTAGCTGTATACAGCTATTTCATCTAAGGTTGTCGCGGCTCAAGTGTACACACCCAGACCGCAAAGGAAGGGGTATAGAATGGTCCTTGAAAAATAATGGGTCTCGGCAAATTTTCGGCGGGTCTCGAAATCTCGGCGTCTCAAACAGGAGTCTCGGAATCTCGAGCTCGTAAAAAATAAAACGGGTCTCGGAAACTCGCATTTTAAAATTTCAATCTCGGAGTCTCGAAAACCAAGCGAAAATTAAGTCTGAATTAACCGTCCTAAACTAACAACAAACAATAATCTTGAAAAACGGCTCAACATCGCGATCGCTTCTGCAGCTTCTGTGAAACATGTAAGCTTGGATAAATTCTGCTCGTAAATTGCCGTACTATGCTTTTCGGCAGTGTTAGTAAAAAACACGTTTTGCATCGCGACGTCTCGGGCTCGGATTTAGAAAAAGTAGTTAAGTCTCGGTCTCGGATTGTAAATGAAGGTCTCGGCGGGTCTCGGATTTTACCATTCTATACCCCTAAAGGAGCATGTGAGGTAAAAAGTAAAAATAAGTGGTTATTCGACAAATGACTGACATACTGCAAGATAGAAATTGGTCGGGGCTCAGCCCAAACAATAGCTTTGTATGACTCGACACTATCTTTTCGAAATTTTATTTTCAATGGATTTTTCTCAGAACGCTCAGATGCAGCTAACAATGACATAAACATGAGGCATTGTTTTCTCATCAAGAGATAAAAGTCCTTGTGTAAGTGGCGTCTGATTTGCTGTTCATGAGGTACAACAATAATCTGATGTAGATGCCGCTAACAATAATATAAACATGAGGCATTGTTTTCTCATCAAGATATAACTCCTTGTGTAACTGCCGTAGATGCGGCTAACAATAACATAAACGTGAAGCATTGTTTTCTCATCAAGATATAACTCTTGTGTAACTGGTGTCTGGTTTGCTTTTAATAGATATGTTAAAAGGGTTAATTACTACATTACTTTTTAGTTTCCGTAATGGATATCTCTGTAATGCGTGTCTTCAGATAAGACCTTTAGATGTCGTGCGTGTCAAAGATCATTCATTCCTGTGTTATCCTTTGTGAAAGCAAGAGCAACCCACCCACCTCACCCGGGTTTAGGGTGTTGTCTCTTCAGTAGTATCACATTTGAATAAGCATCCGTTTACCCCATCTGCTGAGTCTGTTTGTGGTAGTATTTGTATTTGAGACAAAAAGACGTACTACCAGATTCAAAGTAAGAAAAGCTCTAAACAATAAGTTTGTTTGTATAACCTGTAAAGTCTATCGAAATTGGACGCTTATCAAATTTACTACCGGCGTTATCGTGCGCCAAGAAAATCGATCGTGATCCCAATGTCTGGGTCAATTCCAAAAGCGATCATCCCCCCCCCCCCCGGGCAAACCCCCGGGCATTTGACTTTTTTAAAAATGCCTGATCAAATTCCCCTCTATATGGGCCGATTTCTAGGTCAAATGCCCCACTGGTTGGGGCTGAAAAGTCATCGTGTTGGTTTTTTTTTGTATTCGCTAGCTCTGTTTTTATAAAAATCAACGAAATTCATACATTAATAAATATGCATAACATCACATATGAAACTCAATTAACAGAGAGTTTAACGATATATGTACCGATACTCGCTTTTCTTTTATATTAAATGTACATGAAGTTTGCTAATACGTGTGATAACAAGAACAATGATAAAAAACACTATGTTATGAAACCTAGACATGCCAACAAATCGAGCTTCGAACGCCGAGCAAAGGGAGAACGAAGCTTGAGGGAATTTGGACATACCACTGAAAATGAGAAGCGAAGGGCAATATGTAACCCTGCCATGCCAAAAACAATCTCAGATATATTTGTTGGAACGCTTCTCTATGGTAGTATTAAATGGCTTACTACATTAAAAACTGTTTCACGCAAAATGTACGAGTAACTTCTGGCTGTGAATAAAGCATTCCGACAATTTATGCAACCGCTGACCAGCATTTTTTCGACGGGTCAAATGCCCGATGGGTCGGGTTTCTATTCGCGTCAAATGCCCCACTATGTGGAGCCGAACAGGGGTCAAATGCCCGGGGGTTGCCCGGGGGGGGGATGATCGCGCTTGGAATTGACTGATACACAAGGTCTCCGAAAGCCGCTTCGGCATGCTTGTAAAATCAGAAGCGGACCACCCTCTGTTTGTGTCGTGTAATGACTGTTTGCAACTCGATACTTTATATTCACGCGACACGATCGGTTGAAATTTTTACTGAGTAGAGAAATTTAAAGACGCCTTTTACCTTTATGTTGAAAAAACGTTTCAAGGAAAGGAAATGTTGATTTAATCACGCGTGGTGTTTTTTTGCCATTCCGAGCCGTAGAAACCCTTCTCTGGCGCGTTTACTGTTCAACAGTGTTGCCGGCTCTAGTTCGGCCTGTACTAGAGTCTCAAGTCTCAAGTTGCAAACAGTCATTACACCACACAAACAGAGGGTGGTTAGCCTGTGGTAAAATCTACTCTATCCATCAAACGGTAAAATCGACTCTATCCATCAAACCGATAACATAGTAGCTACTAGCGCATGCGCAGTAGCTACAACAAAAACAGGATTAAGCTAAGACATGTTTTTCATCGATAACATAACTACTCTTTAAAGGATTTGTGTGTAATACTTATACATCTCAGTAACTCGGCTTAAAACAAATTCTATTTCTCCGTAAAGATTGTGTTTTAAAACAAATGGTAAACGGCTTAGCGTGCACTATCCAGTTATTCATCATCATCATCATCATCATCATCATTTATTTGCCTTTATGTGTATAACAAATTATTAAAAATATACAGCAAGTTGTTAGGCGAGGAGACCTCAGGAAACCACCAGGCTTATAGGAGAGGCTACCTCGACATCACAATATTACACAAGATAAAGGCTGCGAAGGAGTGCGGCAGAATCTAACTCGGAAATTATTTTAATAAAAACTCTAGTACTTTGTTCTTAAACGAAAGATAGCTTGAGAGGCAGGAGGACATTTCCAGACCCTAGGTCCTTGGTAAAGAATTGTGAATTTCTTGATGTTCGTGCGACAGGAATGCACACGATAATTTTTGGCTGTTCTTATGTCATATTTATGGACTTGACTGTTCGTCATAAACAGATTGAGGAAAAGGGGAGGCAGCAGTCATACACTCGAGAGTTTTGCTAAGCACTCAAGAAGGTAGAGTTGCTCTCGGCTAAGGCTCGAGAACCACTTACTCTTCTTTTGTGCTTATCAAGCTCCCACTTGCATTCGTAATTTAATAGTACCCACTGAGCCGTTTACCATTTGTTAAATTGTAATGTTTGCAAAGTCCGATAGGACAGGGATGCTTAAAAATTGACTGGCGACTTCGAGGAAGCGCACTTTTTTAAGACTAAGGTTGGTGTTTCCAAAACACTTTTTTATTTACCGATGGAGTTTGCAAATGTATATTTAGGTAATGTAATTATCTAGAGCTAGTTTTAAAATAGATATTTGCCTAAAAGTAAAGTAATAGCAAGTAATAATGACAGTTATACACAGAAGTGATAATTCTTAAATATTGAACAAGGCTAAGATACAACACAAACATCAATCTTTATTGAAAGAGAATATTTGCAACAATAAAACATGATTCAAAGTATGAGTCCGTGTTTTTGTAGTAGGTCCTAGATAAGTACACCTAAAAGCAACACATTTAATCAGTCCAAGAAAAAACGTATATCAAATCGGGCGACCAGCACATTATTGCCTACTGAAACAAATCATTTAACCCCTTAAAAATTATAAAGCACCACCTTCATCTCGGAACCTCAAAGAGGTAACGGAGCAGAGCGAGCCTGAAGAACGTAAACAATACAGTGTTTTCAAATGGTGAGTCGCTCTGGTGCTCACATCATACTGTAAAATGTGATATTCAACGGCAGTATTCCAAGAAGTGAACTGTTCACAAATTTCTTGTGGAAATACTTTCAAGCCAGGAACCTGTTTTAAGAAATGTTTGGTGTGCTTGCCCGACGAGACATCTTAACCACCCCAGGAGGGGAAGGGGATGTCTTGTTACCCTACCCTACTCAGTTTTTCTTTTCAAGTGTAGAAGAGTGATAGTTTTATAGGCTTTGAACTCCATGATCTTAAACCAAGCGCAGTAACACAGTTCTTCGTGACCGTTACGTGACATACTGTTCACGTGGCAGGACGAGCCTCTTTCTCCAGTTCCTGAACACATCTTTGTCCCATTTCCTGCAGACTGCGACGAACGGCATTTTGTAACACACCTTCCAATCTTGGGTCCTTACTGGAAATAAGAAGATAAAAATCATCACTAGTAAATAACCTGAGAGTTTTAGGAAATTTTTAAAGCTATATACTTTAGACAAGAAGTTTTATCAGAGGAGTTGATAAGGTAATTTGGCCCCCGTAAAGAGATTCAAGTACTAACGTTTCGAGTGTTAGCCTTTCAGCAGAGCTACAAGCTTCGTTATTTGTTCGGATTCGCTCTGCCGAAGAGCTAACGATCGAAACGTCAACACTCGAATCTCTTTACAGTGGCCAATTTACCTTTAGTCATCAACTCTATTGATAAACCAAACATTCGTTTCTACTCCCCACCGACGTAGCACCACAGTTTCTTTAGAAACAAATGCCCTTATACTTTAGACATGTCCGTTTCTTCACGACGTGAGTCGTCTTGAATTCCCGCCTTCATCCTTTCTCCAGTAAATGCCTTACAGGTTTGCCTGAAATGCGTACTTATTACGGAGTGACATGAAAAATAACTATCGATTCCCATTGAGAAAGCTCTCTAATCTCTATACTCCTTCGCGAGGAAGGTGGTGTGGTAATGCTTTCAAAATTAAAACGTTCTCTTCCGCTCGAACACAACAAAGAAGAAGGTGAACCGCGTAAGTGTGTCCTTTCGTTCTTCTCCCTCTAGCTTGGTAAGGCTGTATTACTGAAGTCCAAGGAGAATATTCACCGAGTTTCACGTGTGTTAACTAGCCGCCTGAACTAACGTCGGCTTCAGAAAAAGTATTATCTTTCCTCCTCGAGGGAAGATTGGTGTCATAATTTTGTCCTGACCAGGTACTTGCCTCAGAAATCGTGGCGTGTTAAAAAATACCTCGCCCCTCCCCCACTGGGGCTCAATTTGACTCTGGTTCCCAGCGTTGACCACTCAATGTGGTCACGCACTTCTGGCCCGCTTTGTACCTCATTATGAAAGTGAGGCTTCGTGCACAGTGCTTATTATGAAAACTAGTTTTCATTCAAATGCAAGCAAAACTAATTTTCCCGTGAAAAGCTTTGCACCTAGCATCGCTCTGGTAATGAGGTTCAAAACAACTCGGAAATGGCCTGCTCTGAAGCACTTTGGTGATATTGTGGCGCTGGTAGTTCTCAAGAATGACAAGGTATGTACGAGTAGTTTTTAGAAAAACATTTGTATGAGAATTTCATAGGAGAATTCGAGGCAATTTGCAAACAAGTTGTATGTAGAAACTCGCTCGTGCTTTTAATTAAGTCAAATTCTCGCCAACATTGTCAATAAATATGATACACGTGTAAAACACATAGACTTCGAATGCCTCAAAACTACACGAAAAAACGTTTTAACTCAAGGTAATGATAGACACCAACAGCATGTGATGTTCTATTTACTTATCAAGTAATTTGACTTTCACTTATCGCTCAAATTGGTAGTTTTAGAAACACCATACAAATTCATATTTTTGCCAAAGTAATTGATATGCAAATTCAGCAAATATTATGCTTGGGCCTCCTGTGGTGTCAGCAACTGAACCCCGTTTTTATTTGATCTTCAAATATTTGACTGGGGCCAATATTTAGGGTCTTTAAACAACTGAGGAGAAAGTGGTGCCTTTGTAATAGGGAAATTTAGCAACGGCGACGGCGACGGCAGCGAGAACGTCATTATTCGCGTTTCATCAAACGTCGTCGCAATTAACCCAACTTGCTTTAATGTCAAATGTAGGTGAAATTTTCCGGAGACGAATTCTCGGAGACCGCACCCAAGTTTAGAAAGAGAAAGAAAAATTCCTCGTCGTGTGTTTACTTCCTCCATAAAACGTGCCATCAGGAAATTTCACGTCCTAGTTGTGATCGGCGAAAGTCGCAATCGCTGCACCGGCCACACCTGGCGATTTTCTTCGATCGCGGCGATCGGCGTACATAATCGCCAAGTGTGTCGCTGGCTTAAGAGTTGGAAATTAATCGCAGTGGTTAGACATCCTACCTTACTAGCATCTTCACGACATTGATAACCGTCTGGCATTCTCTTTTGTACACCTGTGTTAGACAATTTCAAATATAAGTATCGTTGAAGGACTATATATTGTACAACGACTACACTTACTCCAATCGAGCTAGATTAAATGAGCGGTTTTAATTGAGTGTCGCAAAATCAAAACCAAGAGTAATTACTCTGACCAATCACGAGACGGATGTAAACAGCGCAATTTAACCTATCAGAACTCGAAGCAAATACATGTAACCGGCGCCAAGCGCGGGAAAACGCGTGCGAGCGAGGCACGATTGGTTTTGGTTGTGTTCGTTATTGGTTGAGAAAGTGGCGCGAGTTTTATTGAACCAAACTAAGCAATTAGCAACTTACGTTCGACAGTCAATTACAAACCGCTCTAACTCCGTAAAGTTTTAATCTTCTTGAGGATCATAACGTATCGAAAATTGATAGCAGGCTAGAGATACGCAGAATCCACCAACAAAATTGAAAAATTAGGGATCTGTGGAGGAAAGGAATCTGCTTTCTCTACTTTTTCAGTAGGTATCGCGTAACTTAACCCTTTCTTAAGTAATGTACTCTTGTTCTTATGACATGCGAGTCTGTGGATTAAATCCAAACTGTACCTTTCAATGACATGCAAACTTAGAAGTCCAAACAAATTCGTTCCCAGGCTCTCTTCAGGGGACGCGTGGTGCGTCATTTACGAAGTAACAATTAACGTCTCGGGGACATCAACACAACGAGAATATAAAAGTCGTATGGACGGTGCCATGTTTCGTTTCTGCACATACGTTCTGCGTATCTCGGAATGGTCCAAGAAAGTCGGGTTTCTTAAAGACGATGCCTACTAAAACAGCGATATTTTTGTGCGGTTTATGACTTCTCGAGAAAAGCAAATCTTACAAAGGGCTTTGGGCATCAGTGTGGTAACGACGATTTTTTCAGAGATAATAAATTTTCAGTTTATAAAAAAAATGCATACATTATTCTGTATTTTAGAGTATTAGGGGTTTAGTTTCTAAAGAAATCCCCAATTTTCTTTTTCGATTCCAATAACCCTTGCTAATCCGATTTACCTTTCCCACGTAGTCATAAACCACGCAGGCAGTTTAGGCACCTTCCTTAAGAAGACCATCGGGAGATGCGCTGAACGCTTGCGCAGTAACAAAAGTGGGCACCGTCCTAGGAGATCATAAGCTCGAGATTTGTATCACGTGATCTGTGGTGTGGGTACAGCCTGATTCAACGATTACGCTTAGAAATCGAGAACGAACAGTTCAATCTTATTAATATTAATTCACATTCCATTGAAATAACAAGTGTTCCTTCCTCACGGTGCTACTGCGCAAGGCAAGCACCTTTTCGCTACTTACTCCATGGCATTCATGATAGAGCGCTAGTCAATTTATGCAAAAATTCTGCAGGACCCAGCCGTGAAAAAACAAAACAAAACAAAAACAATCAAACAAAATGGTTCAAACGCACCCATCACAATCAATGATCGTGACCTTTCAACCCTCGGAAACAAACAATGACTGCTGTGAATTGAATGATAGCGGCGAAAAACGAAACCGTTGAATAATTTTGAACTTCAGAGTTTGCATGCTGGTGAGTCAAAAAATTATCAACAACAAGCAATTGACAAAGATTAGAGAAAGTTTGAAAAATAAGTCACCTGTTCAATTTCCTCTTTCTTCTTCCGAAGTCGTTCCATCTTGTAAGCTATCCACTCTCTTTCTTTTCCAACAAAACTTGCTTTACCACCCTTTGCTCCCTGCTCCTCAATATTGACATCTTTAAATGAAGCAAGAGAGGGTCCATCGTGCTGGTTATACCCTGCAAAATGTGCCGATAGAGGCGACATATTTCCAGATACGGGGCTCAAATTGTCATCTTGGCAAAGCCCTTTGCCTTCAGCTTGCTTGGTATTGCTGCTCAAAGGGGAAAAAGCTGTCAATAGTTCACTGTCCACACTATCAGACGTATTATCTTTAAGCCTTTCCTCAATGGCACCAGGATTTTCCTCATCGATTGCCAGGCCGTCACTTCCGGGTACAAAGTCCACATCGACACGAGTAACTGTACAAGAGGTGGTTTTGCACCCAAGTTCTGAGGTTCCTGTGGAAGCACGATTTGATGCCTTATTGGTCTTTGTAGTGGGAGACGATAGCAATGTGGTCTTTTCGTTACCATTCACATTTACGAAATCGTTCACAAGCATGTCCTCTATGATACTAGAGTTAATCATCTCACTGACTCGTAAACCATTACTTCCAGGAGCCACGTCCAAATCTGCGGAAGTGACTGTACAAGAGCTGGTCTTTCTTGCAACTTTCTCGCCTGGTTTCGCAGCCATTTTGCCATCGCGATTGGGCATCACAAGCTTCAAAGGCTTCCTTGGAACCTTATAAGGGTGGGGTGCCTCATTTGATGTATCTGTATGACGCCTCTTGTTAGCGAAACGAGAGGATACGTTGGGCAGCGTTTGATTATCCAGGTCACGTTTTGTGTTCATAACGTTCTCTTCCTGGACTGTGCTTTCTGAACAAGCGCCATTTTCTAACAAAACAGCGCGACTGCTGCCATTCTCAAAAGCTGTTATCTCAAGCGCAGGTGAAGTCCTTTTACCCGCCATTTCAGATGTCATTTGCATCTGAACTGGCCCACAGCTATAATCACCGTTTACATCTTTGACACTTCCGCCTGCGCTAAAGTTGCAGTTAGAAGGAAGTTCTGTCGTTTGCCCTTGTGCGTGGTAAGTGGTTGCAGCAGTGTGACAGTACTGTGACTCTTTTCCCCTTATTTTCAGAGGCGCCTGAGACACTAACGTTTTATTCTTTCTAGCAGAACCCAGCGAAATGTGGTCTTCATCTACAGTTGAAGCAATTGTACTACCGGGTATTCCATTGTAGAGCTTCCCGTTGTTGTTATTAATAGCTTTATCTATATCCTTATCGACATTCGTGTAACGTATTTCAGTAACGTCTCTGGCCATGGTTAAGCTCTTAGGAAAAACTCTCAAATCCTCGCTTTCGTTTTCATGTTTATTTGAAAGGAAATTTACAGCTTCGTTGTCAACATCACTGCCTTTGTATAACGTATCTCGAGCAAGCGGTGCTACACTGACAAAAGAAATAGCTTTGTCCTTCAAAACGGCTCCTGAAGGTTTGACTAGCGAGCCTTGTTGTTCATTCACATTCGAAAAAGCTGCTTTTTGTTTATCAATACTGGAAGAATTGTCTGTGACACCACCAAGGGCGAACACACCAGATCCAACTTCAGCTGTTGGCACAGCTATATCAGTTGTTGCAGTTTTCAATGCCATGTTGACTCTGGACTCGGTGTTCGCTCTGCCAGTGTCCTCTTCATTGTCATCGTCTCTTGAATCTTTATTTCCCGGTTTCGAACTTCCGTCGATTTCATATGAACACTCAGTCAGCAATGGCTCAACATGACGAACGCGTTTCTCAACCTTTTGTCGCTCTGTTTCAATAACTGTTCGTCGTTCAGTACTTCTGCAGTCGCTAGTGGGGGTCGCTACAAATGGCCGCTGTTTTCTTGGTGGCTCATCAAAAGATAGGGACTTGGGAACGGCTTTTTCCTCGGTTATATACAATATTTGGGGTCTGCTTTGAGACCCACTTTCTCCACGAACGTGTTTTTTCTTTGTAGCGGTAATATACAGTACTTCAGGTTTAGGAGCCCCTGAGGTGAAAGTTGGTACACTTTGCGTTCTCCTTGGATACCTCATCACAGGTTTCCGAGTAGCTTTATTACTATCATCTCCAGTAAATTTGTCTACGCAAACTGTGCTATTGCTGCCATCATATTTGTCGTACTCGTCGCTGGTGTTTTTTCTACCATATTGTGCCAAATCTTTCGCAGATGCGTTTACATCAACGAAATCTTTAGCTAGAGATACGCGTTGGGAAGACCCAGAATTTGGTTTCGGTGAGCTAAAATCCCTGGGTGAACTTACTGTGTTAACACCAATACTGTCTGTATTGATCACATGGTTCAAAGCTGCAATATTTGGAGCGTTTCCATTCTTGGCGCCTTTACTAGTTTCCAAACTGTTCTCAAGCCGATCAGAATTGATCATCTCTTTCCTTGTCTCACATACATCCGCAACACGTTCTCCTTCGTTGTCATCGTAACACAATTCTTTAACAGCATCATTGTGTTCCATGTCACCTTCACTTACGTTGGTCGGGTGGCTCGGGGAATAAGGCGATGAATCATCCTTGGGGGGAAGGGGAGGTGAACATTGCTCATCGCTCTTCCTGGTAGGACTGCTGGGTGAATACGGCGTGGAAGCATCATTATATCTCGCGTTGCCGTCATCATCAACACGGACTATCGAGTTACTTGAACCATGACGCTGATGTTCTTCATCAGAGGAGATTTCCATATCAACATTATCGAAATTTTCTGGCACTAAATGATGACTGTGTTGCACATTCTGATCTCTGAGGCAAGTATTAAGAGATAAAGTGGAAGACATATTCGCACCACCAGGGATGTGTTGGGAGTGTGTTACCACTGTATTCGATTGGCAAGGTACCTTGCTTGGGAAACTACAATATCTTGTTTCTGTGACACCATCATCAGTTGTTTTGCTGTTGTCTACCTTTTCTTGGGGGTTAATCTCAAGACTCAGATCCTTGGTTTTAAGCCTTTCATGTTGCTTGTTAAGAACATTACTAAACACAGCGGTTTTGGACAATTCTTCTTTGTTAACATAAGCACCATCCAGGTTACATGATTCCTTCTTGAGGCCTTTATCCTCTGTTCTGCTCATATTTAAGGCTCCGTTGTTTGTAGCGTGACTATCCTTCTTTGTGTTACCACTCGGATGTAGTTGCTGGGAAGAATGCATCTCCTGTTTCGTGACGTAACCGTTACACTCCCTACTTTTCTGACTTGGTGAACGTAGACCTTTCAGCGTGACACATTCACTCTCTGTGTTATTAAAGACCAGCTCTTCGTCATCACACTCCTGATCTTTGTTGGATCTATCAGAATCTGTACCTTCTCTAATGCGTCTTTCTTGAAATACGTTGTCAACACAACTTGTAACGTCGTTACTTTCTCTCCCGTACACGTCTTGTTCTGGGTCATAAGCATCGATTCTACCATTCTCAGACTTGCTTTCCATATTTCCTTTCCTCTGAGAGTCTTCACTATCTTCCTTGTTATGCAGGCCATCCTCTATAATCTCTCCATAAATTTTCCCCCGGCGCTCATTATCATCAAACTCAGCACTCTCCTCACTTTGTCCACCATTCTTTAGATAGTTGTCATTCTTACCTTTTGCTGTATCATATATTTCTTTCTTTATGTCATTTAAAACTGAGACAATCGAGCGATCATTGACTTCTTGTCCTGTGCCGTGCGCTTCTTCTTTATCTTCGTAAACAGAACAAATTCCTCCTCCTTTATTCCCTTCCTGCTCGGTGCCATCAATACTCTCAACGCCATTGACCTCTGCCTTGTTGCTGGTATACATTTTAGCACCTTTCATGTTACACTTCTCACGCCTCGCTTTGTAAACGTGACTATCCTCATTGTCGTGACCAAAATCCACTTGCGTGACCTCAGCGTGACTCTCTCCAGTATGCATCTTCTTCTCCTGGTAGCTTGCATCACACAAAGCACTATCCAACTCGTTGACTATCTGCATCCGACTGTTAACATTAACTATAGCATGTTCTTTGTCTTTGATATCTCGAGGACTGGAACCAAAGTGTTTTCCGACGTAAGCTTCATCCCTGCGTTGATCATTTTGAGTCTTACCAATCTCTTGCTTTCCATTACCAGGATCGACAGCAGCGTAGGAAGACTTGAAGTTTAATAACTCCTGTTCTGTACAAATGCCATCAATTCTCTCTTTTTTGACAGGGGGCAGTGACCGCTTCAGACTGCTATCGTAGCTACGCTCGACCATTTTACAGCCTCCAAGCTTCAATGTATCACTGCTTCTCTGACTTACCTCAGTACCGTAAATGCTTTGTTCCGTATAAAGCAGATGCGATCGAGTATTATTCATCCTAATATTCCCTGCCTCAGAAGTTTTAATCTCTATCTTATCAGCTGTAACACAATGACTGGCTTTCTTGACGTTATTCTCGTTCTCTTTGGTATTAACAGTCTCATTCTCTGTGTAATTCAAATTCCCAGCATAACAAAACGTTTTATTTGGCTGTAGAACGCCTGGCGAAGTATCATCGGATGAAAATTCCATATCAACAGCAAGAAAACTTTCCGTCTTAGAGTTTGCTTGTTCCAGCTGTCCAACGGACGCCAATTCTCTTGTCTTCGTAGAAGCTGTAGTTTCATTCAATTCTAGCTTATTCGTCTTCTCAAAGTCGTCAACAATAAAAGTGGCGTTCTTCTCAATTGTCGTAAAATCGTGATCCTCTGAAGAGAGATTGAAAGGTTTGAGTTTCACTTTAGGAGAAGCCGAGCAATTCCTCGCATTAAGACAAGCATCAGCATCATATGAATTCTCTGCAGGCAAATCTGTAATGTCATAAACTTCCTTGAGCTTGTTCGGACTGTCTTGGACAGAATTGTCACCAAAACATGAAACAGCCAACTGAGTTGCACTGTTCTCGAGAGAAGTCATCTGTCCTTGAGATGCTTCTTCCACAGCGTGGCCGCCACTCTCTGTCTCTTTTGAGAAAGCAACACCTTCATCTGTACCCACCGACTGCAGGTCCTTGTTGCTATGGGACCCTTTAGTTGGGGCACTGTATCCATGAGATCTGACTGCACGGCCTCTTGCACTTTCTACACTCTTTGGTGCAACAGAACTGGTATCGTTTGATGTCCCTTCTTCGGTCTCTGGTCTTCTCAAGGATATGTGGTCCTCAGCTAATGATACAGCAAGATCATTCAAAAGACGATCCGCTCGTCTTGTGATGGATTTCTCTGAAGCTGGACCCCTCGACTGTGAGAGATAATAATACAACGAAAAAAGGTTAAGAGAATTAAAAATACCGTCAGCTACTGAAAATAAGCTTACCATTCTCTAATAACGTAAAAACCAGGTGGTAACATTTCTTGCGGTGCCCAAGGTATTTACATATTTTCGCAACGTCTTTCATTAAAAACCGGCCTTAAGCTTGGTTTTCACTAGCGACGCAAGCAACGGCGCAACCACAAGAACAAGCATAAGAGTGCTTATTTCACCCTGAAAACGGCATCGACGCAAACATAAGAACAAGCGCAAGCACAAGGATCAACTTTTCCTTTTCTTGTGCTTGCGCTTGTCCGTGCGTCGCGTTCATTTTCACTTGACATAAGGCTCTTATGCCTGTGCTTGCGTCGCTAGTCAGTAAAATCAGTTTTCTCTGCAAAACCTGCCTACCTCTCGCGTACTTCTTTTCTGGTCCTGAGGAGAATGTCTCTTACTCTCACTTGTTTTCTTAACACTTTTGTTTCTTGTACTTTCACTTTTCCCGCTTGTAGTATCAGAATGGCTCAAAGTACTATGGCCAGCCTGCTTTCCTGTGAAGAACACATCCATTTTTTTTTTATATATTTACAACACTTCACTTACTGCTAATACAAAGCGCGGTTTTCAATTGTGTGCCGAAAGTAATTTCGCGTATGCTTTGGTTAAGTTTAACTTCGGTCTTTGATTGGTTGACAAAGCTCGCGCAATTTTTCTCAACCAATGAGAAGCAAAACCAAAACCAATCGTGACTTTTTCACAAGCGTTTTCCCGCGCTTGACGCCGGCTTCATGTGTTTGCTTCGAGTTCTGATTGCTTCATTGTGCTATTTGTGTCTGTTGTGATTGGTTGGAGTAATTGCATTGGTTTTGGTTTTCTGACACTCAATCAAAAACCGCTCTGTTTCACAATGTTGTAACTTTCCAGTAGAGTGTCTTTGAAAATAGTGGGAAGTCTGCCAACACAATCGAACTAAAGAAATTTGAGCTGTTGTAGTGCCGAATGCAATAGATCAGAGGGAGAGCTATGTGAGTGAAGAAGCTCGCTTTCTTGGCCATTAATTCAAGATACCATCAGTAATACTATTAGTCTAGTTGATGAAAGCCTAGTTTCACAATTTAAACGCAAGTTTCCAGTAGTGCTGTTTATTATCCAGTACAGGGTAACTAATCAAATGAAAAATATATAGCGGTACTTTCCCGTGGTGCTGTTTATTATGCTGCACAAGGTGGTTCTAACTTTTGAGTCGTGGATGAAATCCTAAAGTGTGACTATTCAAATGAAAGCTACTGAGCAGTACTTTCCTGTGGTGCTGTTTATTATGCTGTACAAGAAGTTCTAACTTTTGAGTCGTGGATGAAATCCTAAAGTGTGACTATTCAAAGAAAGCTACTGAGCAGTTATTTCCTGTGGTGCTGTTTATTATGCTGTACAAGATGGTTTTAACTGTTCAGGCCGTGGATCAAATCCTAAAGTGCGACCATTTAAATAAAAGTTGTCGAGCAGTATTTTTCTGTGTTGCTCTGTCTTGCAATATTTTCAAAAATTAAACTGGTCATCTTTAAAAGTTCTGAACTTGTGCCCATTCGAGACAGAAAGATGAAGCTCGTTTTTCTGTGCCACACTTGAATTTCTGAAAAAACGTTAATACCATTTGGAACTAAGGATACCACAAACGTTTATGGACCAGATGTAAGCTCACTTTTTTTAACTGTCTCAGCGTCTTCTCTGGCCTTCTTGTCATCAATATGGGGTCGCTTTCTGTTCACACCTTTAGGGGGCGAACCAGACTCTGATGAGCTATGCGAACTGGATGATTTATCATGTTCATCTGAAGTGGTTTTCTTTTCTTTTTCCAACGAAGAATGTCTCTTTCCTTCCTCTTTAACTCTGCTCCTTGAAAGTGACGACAAATGTTTCCTCTGCTGGTGCAACATCAAAGAACGGCGAAGATCACAGTGTTTTTTGCTGCTTGTGCGTTGAATTCCCTTGTCATGTTGTATTTTCCCATTGTATCTTCCTCTTGTGGCATAGCTGCGGCTGTTGCTTTGCCTTGTCACTGAGCTCGGCACATTACAAGAGCGACTTTGCCTTTCACCGTGTGGAGGCGTATCGTGACGTGTATAATCAGAGCTTCGTTCACTTGATGAACTCCTTTTGCTCCTGATAACAGAGGAATGTTTACCTCTCAATGGTGAGATGCTGCGACGACCACGGAAAGAACCCACAGAATTGTCACTGTGTGTTCGACCCAATGTTGTTCTGTTGTCAAAAGCTTCAGGAGAACGGCTCCGACCCTTACTCAGGAGAGGAGACCCTTGATGGCCAAAGGGCTTAGACCACAGATTCAATGGCGAAGTACTACGGCGACCTTGTCTCTCATCTGGAAAACTTTTGTGATTAGTTCTCAACCACTCATCCGATCTGGGTCTTTCATTAGACAAACTCCCAGCTTTCCTTCCGGTTAAATCTCTACCCTTGGTACATGATCTTTGATCTGCTAAGTCTTGTCCGCGTGAAAAATGATTGGGTGTGTCTGTATGTAGGACATCTGGATCAGACAGCCTCCTTCTAGTTGGGTTGCTAGGAGCAACAACTTCCCATCGTGGAATATGGTCGGTTTGATCAAATGATGAAAACCTGCTTGCAATGTCCCCTACAGACAAACAAAACAAAACTTTGTGTTAAGTCAAATTTGGAGGACTAGAGTTGCAGTCGTGAACACAGTGCTCAGTGCATCAAACCCTCCATCTCCAGCTTGGTGGTTTAAGCTGCGTCTCTATCATTTTGTTACTTCCTTAACAGACAAGAAACTTTACCCTACAGTCTCTCTCTGTAATGAGAACACAGGTGTATCTTATATCCCTGCTATGGGGATACCCTTCATGCAGGCAGATGTGTCTTCTGTGGTTCACCACTCAGTCAAGGTCTCAGCCACAGACATACAATGCATTTTAAGGCTCCTATAGGTGGACACATAACATAGGCAGACTCCCCAGGAGCTTCAAGGGAGAAGAGCTGGGAGGGGGGGTGGGGTGGGGTGGGAAATATAAAATATATTTGATTATTACCAAAGGAAACATACATGTATGAGCTGTAGCTGCTTCACGTTCTAAACAAGAAAGTCATGACCTGGCTAAGTTATATAAGTATCATCATCAGTCTTGAACTGTGGGGAGATTTCCACTCAGTTAAAATTTCAGGTTCAACCAGGTGAAATTTAAATGGAGTTTATGCATAGATCTTGTCTATGGATGCTATACAGTGGAGGGCACTACTTTAAACAATCTAGGAGGAGTAGGGATGGCGCAGTGGTGAGAGCACTTGCCTCCCACCAATGTGACCCGGGTTTGATTCCTGGACTCAACTTGACTCGGGGTTGAGTTTGTTGTTGGTTCTCATCCTTGCTCTGAGAGGTTTTTCACCGGGTACTCTGGTTTTCTCCTCTCCTCAAAAACCAATACTTCTAAATTCGAATTAGTGCTCTGCATTAAAAACATTGACACTTAAATAAAGTGATTTTATACATCTGCAAACATACCCTGACTTCTGCCCTGATGGCCTTGAATGTTGTCATATTCTTTTTCAGTATGCCAGTCCCTTGTTCTTTGACATGTATCTTCTGTTCTGTAGCCTCTTTCTTGAGAAGGTCTCTTGGAGTAATTGTACTGGCCATGGACATGCTCCTCTCTCAAGCTGTCCTGATATGGTTCATGGTAGAAGTCCCTACTCATATTAAGTTCGGGGTAACTGGTCTCAAAATCTCTTGCATCAGTTTGATCAGTGAAGGCATGGTCATTGTCAACTTCACCGTCGGGCCAAAGGTCATCCTCATGGCGATAGGAGAGTTCCTAGAGTAAATAGTGCAAATGCAGAATTTATGGTCAAGTTGCCGCTGCAGTTTTCAATTGAATGCCAAAAGTAATTTGTATTTCAAGTAGTATTTGCTTTTGTTTTTCTTTACAGTAATTACATTTTGTGATGGGTTGGTACAACTTGTGACACATTCCCAACCAACGAGAAGCAAAACCAAAACAAACTGTAACCTGCTCGCATGCATTTTCCCGGGCTTCGTGCTGGTTACATTAATTTCGTTCCAGTCCTGTTTGGTTTTTATGTTATTCATGTCTGTTGTGATTGGTCAGAGTAGTTCTGTCCTTTGCATTTGGTTTTACAACACTGAATAAAAACTGCTCTAAGTTCAAACTGAATGCTCTTAGAAGAAAACCACACAAGTAATTATATACCTAACACCCCCACCCACACCTCCCAGATACAAAACTTTTCCAAAGAAAGACAAAAAGTTCATAGATTGACAGCCTTTTCAAGGCAAAAAACTTTGAAATGGGCCACAGTCCCTATTAAAGTCCCAAAAATGCTCTTCTTTGACCTACAGACTTGTTATCACTTTAGAACTTTTGTTAAGCTTTCAACAGGGAAGAAAAGAGCTCAATTCAAGCATCACTTCAGTTGATTCAGTTTTTAGGAAAAGGATATTTTTGAGTTGCTTTTAACCTCATTATGAAAGTAATGATTTATAAATGAAAACTAATAATATTTTCATATGAAAAGCTTTGCACTTTTATAGTCTCGCTTTCATAATAAGGTTCACAGCATCTCGGAAATGGCCTATTCAAGCCCTTAAAATAACAACATAAATACAGAACCAAAGTAACCAGTCCATATATGTCAAATTAGAGCAAATTTAGATAAATTTGGATTCCAAAGCCAAATCGTCAATTCCACCCCTTTTCTACCAGGCCAAACAGATTGAGTATGCTCTCCAATACAAACCTCTTCTCTGTCATAATATTCCCTTTCAGAGAGATTGTCACTGCCACCATTGTAATCAGAATCCCAATCACTCCTGTTTTCTCCAAGGTATCCTCCTTCAGCTCCGTCACTATCCCAATGTTCCCACCAATATTCCTCAGTTTCTGGCTCCTCGTAGTTAAAATTTTCACTTGTATCATATCTTCCAGCAAAGTCATGATCCTGATAATCTCTCACAATGTCCGCGTCATCACTGAAATTTTCTTTTCCATTGTAATGCGCGACATCTCTTGGTGTAGGATTCCTATTCTGTGAACTCCTATCTCTTGAATACTCCATTTCATTTCTAGCATCCACCCCAGTTTTGTCTTTTGGGTGGTTCCCATTTTCCCACCTTAAATTTCTGCTATGCAGTTTACCATGGTTTTCATCAAGAAGCCGTCCAGATTGCAATTTGTTCCTTGGAACTCTCCAATAACTCAAGGTAACTCGATGTCCAAGGATGTGCTTCCCATTAAATCTTGAATGAAATGCGATTGATTTAGTGAATTAAAGGAATGTAAGTGCGTAAGAATGACAGGCTACGCAACAAGTCGTGACAAGTGCTAGAAAAAGTACTCCCCCTCCCCACCCGGGTTGCACCTTCCAACCTCCCCCCCCCCCAAAAAAAAAAAAAAAACTTGCCCAACAGCTCACCCTGTACAGTAAAATGAGATTTATATGCAACAAGTGTTCATCATACAATTTGTATGTTTAGAGGGGAGGGGGAAGGTTAAAAGGAATTGACTAGCCCACTGATCTTTGTTCTTTTGATCTTCGAATCTGTTTGACTGGAAGATACAAAGGGATATTGGCTCCGTTTCGGCACGGAGAAACAGGCAAGTACGTTGCACTGCACGTGGAAGCTTTAAATAAATTAACTACATAAATTAAGTTACCGAAGTTCATTTTACGTTGGCCTACATTTGATGAGTATTTCCAAATTTTGGCCTACGAAATCAATAATTGGTTAACTATAAAAAATAAAACACACATAATTAAATACATTTCAAGCGGAAATTGACGTAAAACATGCTTCGTTCAGCACCTTTAAATGAAAGAAGTGACGTACGTCCCCTTAAAACAAGCTTTATTTTAGCCTTTTAAAAGTTAGATTAAGTCATTTATGATCGCGTAAACAATTGATTTACATCCAGTGTACAATTTAAAGAAAAGGAAAGATGTTTTGGCGACTACAATAGACTTCGTATAACAAGCTGGCCAATAGCCAATACCTTCCTATCACATCTTCGGCGACTGCAGTAGATTTGAACTTTAGAGCGACGAAAATCCATTTTTTATCTTTCGAATGAACAATCGTCTGCACAGAGCACTCTCCTACTCTTTCTTGAAAGTAGTTCCTGTAAACAGACAAAATCAAAATAGAGCGCAATATCACAAAAAACCTCACAAACATGAATTGAATTGACATGATGCTTTTCAAACAAATTCGTCGCATTTAGTGATTACACTACCTCAAATTCGAGATTTTGATGCTCGAGTTGGTTCGTAAACCTTTGACAAATATACAATCTTTCACTTCTAAAAAGTTGTCAACGTTGAAAGGCATTATTACGCAAGTAATGGATTAAACAGTCTGTTCTCGATGGTGTCTGCGAAACGATTGAAACACGATGCGCTCTGCCTGCCAACCGGATATGTGCAATCTTCATATGTGACATTTTTTTAAAATTTCTCACGTACCAATCTCCGCGAATTTTCGCGCGGCCTTAAAACAAACTTACAATGCACAGTGCAGAGAAAAAGACAAAAAACGAAACGGAAATGACAACTAGAAATCGAAAAACATTAGGGGAATTTTTTGGAATGTACATGACTGGTCATGACTATTTTTAGCCAAGTTCAAACAACTGGTTACTTACTCACCCCACCCATCCTAAAAAGAAACGTTTGTAAATTTCACTTTATTGTGATTTTCTAAAATTGTCAGAAGTTGTGGGGCTTTGAAAATTTTATGAATAACGACTGAAACCTTCAAAAACAATGAGTACAGAAACTCCACCATAACAAACAGCTCCATTGGAGAAAAATACGGTATTTTCAAATGATTTTTTAATAATTAAAATGTTTGAACAATTTAATTATTTTTTAATATAGTAAGAAATTAGTTGTAAAAAGCAATTTGTTTTCCGTCTTTCAATCTTTATTTCACTCATGATGGTCAAAAACACAACTCTCTTTGAGTTTGCTTCTTTGCTACTCTCCCACCCCTCCCTACATGCATCTCTCGCACACGTGGACACGAAGACAAGATGCCGGATTCCAGATGTGAGCCTCTAAATCCACGAGAATCGGCCAAGCTTATATCATCTAAAAGCCAGGATGTTTCTATCTGCGAACAAGGCGTAGAAGAGGCGTCTAAAGTGCTATTTGAATGCTTAAAGTCGAAGAAATATAGTTTGAAAACGTGGAAAGAACATGGATTACACCCGAGTGAGATGACGAAAGATACTGTTGATTGGATTTTTGTCCTTGATACGCTGAACTTCTCTTTTTGGACCGATCACAATGTGGAACCATGGACAGTTCGATTTGAGGGAAAGAATTATACGGGCTACTGGGCTCTGTGTGCTTCGATAAACAGGGCTCTTAAGGTAAGACGAAATACTAAACATGTTTATATATTACACAGTCACCCAATCAGGAACGAAAATGGTTTTCAATAATTTATTTGATCAACATGACAGAATATGAGTAGCAACGTCTTTGTAAATATGTTTAAACATCCTTAAATAACCTGGCACTGTTACAGTCCTGGTAGGAAATTTGTGCAAATGAACCAGTCTTCCATGCTATTTTTAACGGGAGATGTAAGTCAGGCTCCCATAGGACTCTGGGAATACCTTCTGTCTCCAGAAGGTACCCTCTTCAGGAACAACCTCCCTGCCCCCCCCCCCCCCCCCCTGTAGCAAACATGCACACTGGTAAATTTATTCAAACGTACATGACAAACTGTAGTTTACATGAAATCATAACCAGTGGTTTCCAGAACCGAAACAATTACCTACACTGAAGCTAACGATCAATAACAAGAATAATGCGAGCGAAAGGCAATGAAACAACAATACGAAAGGACAATATGAGTGTACCTGACAGTTTGGATAGATGGAAAACAACAACAAGCGAAATTGACATGAAGACGATCTGCTTAACGTAACTAAATTTTGGCACAAACGAAATATTTAAAGGCACTAAGCACCTAAGCAAGTATACGACTGAAGCATTGCTGCCAAAACATGTTGCAACACAAAATAATGATAAATTGAAGGGGTGCCTTGAAAAAAGTTCGAAGTGACTCCTGATAAATTGCTTGTTTCTATTTCCAAATTCCCTTGTATTTGCTTGTGAAACAAAAGGGAGAATTTGATGTTACATCAAAAATCACTCAGGGCCTTATTCAGTGCACCCCTTTAATTTAGATGATAGATAATCCAATCCTCTTTTGCTGTTTTCAGGAAGGAATCCCATTTACCAAGCCATCTTACTATGCTGACATCACCACCAAGGATTTGCAACACATCTTCAGATCAGAAACGCCAACTGAAATGCCTCTGCTTGATGAAAGAGCAAAAACTCTGAATGAAGTTGGCAAAATACTGGTAAACAACTACAACAACTCATTTACAAATTTTATATCACAGTGTGACCACAGCGCTAAGAAGCTTCTTGGATTGATCACAAGTACCTTCAGTTGTTTCCAAGATGAATCAGAGTTTGATGGTACCAGAGTTTCCTTTTACAAGCGGGCGCAAATTCTGATTTCTGATATCTGGGCATGCTTTGAGGGGCAAGGGTGGGGATGTTTCACCGACATCCCTTACATCACCATGTTTGCTGATTACAAAGTACCACAATCTCTCTTACATCTCGGCATCTTAAAATATACTGACAAGTTAATGGAGAAGTTAAAAAGAGGAGATGTGATCCCTGCTGGTGATCGACTGGAGCTGGAAATTAGGGGGAATTCCATCTGGGCGGTGGAGTTGATTTACCAGGCATTGATTAACAAATCAAAAACAGATTCACATTTCAGTTCTTTATCTCAGGAGGAGTTCAATTCAGTTCTGAATTCTGTGATTATTGATTTTTATTTGTGGGATTTTGCGAAGGAAAAGTTGGAAGGGATAACAGAGTTACCTTGTCACAAAACAAGAACCATATTCTACTGACAACATCTCGACAAAACATCACCAATGAGTATTAAGACACTACTAACAATGTTCACCTACAAAGCAACCATTATTGCAAGTTAAAAAGGTAAAAAGACCCAATGGAACATCAAATACAAACTAAATCAAGTGATTTTTTCAATACTAATCAATACCTTTCACTTTAATAGGCAAATTTTTAATGATTTTTGCCCAGAGAATGATAGCTGTCAATCAACTTAAAAACAATGCATTATAACCTTTTTAAGACTTTATTGGTGTACAAACAAGTTACAATATACACTGTACACACATTAATGCTAACATTGACAACGAAAAAGGCAGCAGTTTTTTTACAATAGAAAATTATCACCATTTACAGCTCTGTGTAGTTGATATCATAATTCGTAGCCTTTTGCTGTATGTGATATGATTATTTGTATCTTTACTCACATTTAGCTATAATAAAATTAATACTTTTTTTTCCAGAATGGTCAGTGATATATAATTTACATAAGTTTCCCAAACTCCATGACAATATTATTTTCTTATTGTTTTTCCTAATCAGTACATAGCAATGAGCAGTTTTATTCTGTGCTCTAATATAATAGACCTTTATCACTTGGCAGCCATGTTTAGTCCCAGGAGAATAAAAAGCTTGTTTTTGCACGGTAAGCCTTACACTGAAATTACACCTAGACGAGGCTTGCCGTGCGAAAACAAAGCTTTTTATTCCCCCGAGACTCAACATGACCACTAAGTCATAAGGGTCTATTAAAGATTAAATATACTGTTTCTGTTTGTTTTAAAAAGTTATGTAAGAAATGTGCCATGACTTGCAACTTCTGCTTTTGTATGGATCCACATTTAAATAACAAAATCCACAATGAATGCTAAAACTGGGCAAGTCTGGAGCATTTTTCAAATATTTTGGCCAAAAGTGATACACGTCCCTTTTCCAAGAATCCCTTCAAAACTTTTTGGTTATGGACGGCCAAGACTGAAATGATTCAAAACTTCAAGAAGTTAGGCCAACAGTTTCAACTTCTTTCCTCCATCTAATATTGAAATGGTAAGGCTTAATTGCAGCTCAACGGAGAAGGGTTTAGGGGCAGGCAGAGTTGTTTAAAGCCAGTGATTTGAGTTTAATTACATGTACTAAGTAATAAGGATTCTTCCAAAAGATTTTTGTCTCTCAGTTTTGGCTTAGACTTTTCTTTACCAATAGCTTAAAGTTAGCTTTTAAAAACATTTTTAATGACCAAGATGAAAGCCCTGGTTAATTTTTAATTGGAGATTAGCATTAATTGACTTTCAAACAACTGGGCCCTGGAGTTACAACATCACAACCCCAATTCCTTTCTTTCCTTTTTCTTTTAAAGGGAACCTCCACTCCAGCGACAAATTGACAGTAAATTGTCGGAAGAAGTGTCTAAATTCTGAATTTTAGTTAAACAAGTAGAAGTGACATTCAAGTGTGTTAAAAATTTGATATGATTATCGCCTATTTTCGATTTTAAATTTCCTGGGTGCCGCCATTTTGGATTTCATGACGTCAAACGGTTGCCGCTTTTGTCAGCAAGCAGAAGTTCTTTTGTGTGAAACAATTGAGCCACCGTATTACGTCATGAAATCCAACATGGTGGCGCCCTGCAAATTTGAAATGAGAAATAGGCGAGAATCAAATTCTGTTTTGTCTAACACAGAAATATTATTTCCATGTTTTCCAACTAAATTTATTCTTAGATTGTATTTTCAACAATTTAACTTTAATTTATTTCAAGAGTGGAGGTTTAGTCAGTGTACATATATAAGATACATGTACATGTACTCAGTTTAAAGCATAAAAAAATGAAAACAAAAGTGAAGATAAGTGTCATACAGTCTTGGGACACAAATGTTTTAGGCATAGCCCTTCATCAGTATTGTGACCCCACAATGGGATTGCACTGCAAAGGTCAACGAACAAGTTTAAATCCATGACCAGTATCGTACACAGCAGAAGGAAACCAGCGCATCTTTATTCGACGACAGCCACGTGTGAACCAATCAAACATACTCAGAACATTTGTGTTACAAGGCAAATGGGTAAAAATCTTTGTGATCGGTTTGATGAACCTCGGAAAATTCTGCTCCACGTGCAGGGCAATGTCAGCTACCGTTGGCTCATGGAATTTAAAACAACACCATTCTCTAGAAACACCATAAACTGGCTTGACTTTCATGCTGTTTTTGTCCCAATAATTGTCTGGTTTAGAAACGTCAGTGGTATTGAAGTCATCCCAAAGTTTTGTCAGCTCTCCTAATGGAAACATATTTCCCTGCTCTGGATCATATGTAGCTGTCAGTTTTCCAGTTTGGATTGCAATAAAATCGTTTTCAACTTTCCAGATATCATTTACCCATTTGTCAGAATGAGCAGTGTCTAGGAATAAAATAAGTCTCGCTCCTGTTGATGAATTCTTGTTTCTCCACCATTTCAAGATGCTTTCAAATGAAAGTGTTTTGTTTTCTGTAAGTGCCCAATCACCATTGTCTGTCACATGTCCGCTGTAGTACAGAATGTATGTGTCGTAGTGCAAGTTGGGAAGAACCCGCTGCTCAAAAAATAAATTAATCTTCTTTTCAATATAATCAGCTGAAATACCACTACTTGAAAAATCTGTACCAAAATTATGAATCATATGACTTGAGAAAAATCTGGACACAATGTTTATCAGTTCCATTGCTTTCGTGTTGACAGCTTGGAAGGCGTTTTCAGCAAGAACAATGACGCTCCCGGTTGGACTGTACTTATGGGCAGGTGCAACCACAGCATACCCAATAGCTGTTCCTCCCACAGACTTACCAAGCTTCGTGAGGATATCGCATATGAGTAACTCAATAGGAAGGACAATTAACAGCATGCCAATGAAGACTGGATTAGTGTCCTGCCATGCTGATGCTATTAAAAGAACTGTTGACACCAATGTATAAAGTGTTACAATCTGAGACACCAAGCAGAAGTGTCTGATTCCTTTTGACGCCATTATCTCAGACATAACGTTGTTGCTAAACTCTCCTCTAGAGTTCAAAACATTAGAGCATTCCTCAAGTTTTCCAACAAATCCCCAACATGTTATGATAAACATAAAATGGAACCAAATCCACGGGATGGACAAAAGCACAAACATTGGAAGTCTGTAGACCGGTAAATCAGGTTCTTTGACAAGCTGTGTGCAGAATCCATAGAACATTGCTTCCAAAACCAAGACTGTAAGTACTTGTAATCTATGAATGCAAATTCGCTGGAAGATAAACTTTTTCCATGTCTCTAACAGGGACAGGCGTGAGAAATAAATATCGATCACTGATTCAAAGGAAAGGTGGACGAGGAATGCTGATAAGATGAACGGGTTGTAATTGACGTCACTTGCAGGAAAGAAGTACACACTTCCAAACAAACAAAGGACAACTGCACTTAAAAGCACAATGCTTGATTTCATGTGGAATGCGATCAAGTGTGTTGTGACTGCAAGAATTATCGTTAGCGTGCTGCCAAAGTGCATAGTTCCTGTGGTCCCGGATAAGAATCCCAGCAGAAATAAGAACTCTTCTGTTGTAACAAAAACGGATTTATAAGCAGGTGTGCCGCATAATCTTACGATCAAAGCTCTGAAACAATGAATGCCCGTGCTCGCCATGATTAGAATGTCAGTCGCGTCTAAGTCATGTAAAGAATCTATTGGATGATCGAACGCAATCTCTGTGAAGGACAATACGCTATAAAGCACGCCCATCCAAAAATGGCTGAATCCTTTTCCAAACTCTTTGTAGCCATACATGTAAGTCGCTAACGAAATCAAAACAGCGATTGAAACTATAATCGCGAGGAAGTGAATGCTCCCGTCTGTTGTATGATGAAGCCAGCGTTCTCTGATACCATTTGCCGCTCCAGCGAAGAAGAGGAGAAAGCAAAGGGCGGAAGAATACTGAGCAACCTTGCTTGAAACTTTGGGCAGCATACTAATTGACAAATTTTAAGTCACACCCGATGAAAACTGCAGATTGCTTCAGCTTTCAGTTTCAAGTTGTTTCTGATAGTTTGTTAGGCCTAAATCCACGCCAACTTGGTTAAAATCTGCTTAAATGCGTAAAATCTTCTTTTCTGTTGTGGTAAATAAGAGTAACAAAAGGTAGCTCAGACTCAATTATACATTTGCATAGACACGTTATTCACTCGGCAAAGCATCCGCCATCTTTGTTTCTCCGAGCAGTCTGCGCACGCTTCAAATAACGATGACTGCTGTACAATAACAGTGGCTCACTTTTCAAGATGGCGGACGAAATGGTGGATGGTGAACAACAAAAACTCGCGGATATTGTGAAAGGATTACACGGCAGACTGAGAAAAAAATTAAGAGAAGGTAAATAAAGTACTGTGTTATCAATTTGTGTTGTTGTAAATTGTGGGAAAATGTCCTATATTGGTCCATCAGACTGTGTTTCTTTAAAAATTCTTGAGTTGCCGAATTAAGTTTTCATGCAATGTCACTGTTTTCATAAAGCAAATGGCGACCACAGAAAAGTTTGGGAGAGCCACTGCACTGACAAGGAAGCCCTGGAGAAATATGCGTCAGCCATGCGCTTGCTTGCTGTCAATCACTGGACAAAACAAGCCCCAGAGGGGAGAGTAGAGTGGTGCCAGAGGACAGCAAATGAGTTCTTCAGGGAAGGGGGACTGAAAACGTTAATGGCGAAGCAGAAGCGACGACGGCAGTTTTCCACGGATGTGAGAGAATGCTGCTGTTGCTTTGTCACGGAGGATACTGGCACAGATATAGAGTAAGTTGTTGGCCTTGGGGGTGAGTGGGAGGGGGATACTCCCCTATTTAAAGTGCATAATTATGCTTTCCTCTCCCCTCCCCAGAAAGGGTATGTTTTAGGCCACTGAAGAAAATAGATAAAAATTATGGGCTTATGATGTCATAAGTTCTATTAAAATTCAATTATCAAAAAATCAATACATCACATTTTGCACTTTGGCGATCATAAACTATCTGTCCATATGTGTACGCCGTTTCTGTCTTAGGTCTTTTTCTGTTCTGATCATGTGACTTTCCCAATATGGTTGCGACTTGAAAATCTTGAAAACCTTGATCCAAACAACTTCACTGCAGACATTAGGGTTTCCACGATATGATGATTAGGAACTTTCCATAGCAACAATGTGGTAGTTTAGTATGCCCCCCCCCCCCCCCCTTCACTATCATAAAGTTTGGTCAGAAACAGGGACCAAGCTGGCCACTCCCAGGGGGCAGGGGGGAGGGGAGGTAGGTTGCTCCTCACAAAACCTATATGGGTACAATTGCCACCCCGATTTAGAACATGGTATTCACATTCAAGCCGTTTCTAGGATGGGTATAAAATTGCGAATGCGTATAAGCTTTTTCAACTGTGGTATATCAGACGTGTCAGTCAAGCATACAAAGTGATAACTTTTTGAAACAGGTCAATCAGGGTTTTGGGATGGATATCATTTTGAATGCAAAACCCTTCTGAAATGAAGTGCAAATTTGAAGGCTAGATGGAACATACCCAAAACATACTCGAGTGGGGTGGGAACTGGATACAGGGTACAGGAAGTGATTTCTTTTTTCCGAGTATGCCTGTGTCACTTTCTAGTGACAATCTCAGGAAGTGGGGTGTTCAGAGGCCATCCCTCCCCCCATTAAAAGAGAACCCTTACCCCCTAACCCCCTCTCCCCTCCTTCCCCTCCCCCCCCCCTCCACCTCATACTCACAAGGAATATCTTTTATTAGGTGAATTTACTGAGGAACAGTTCTGGTGGTAAAGCATTTTGTAATATTTCCCCAGATTTCCACTAACAAATGAAAAGCTACTACTTCTTGATGTTGGCAGTTGTTTCAATCCATTTGCCGCATTTGAGGATGTTTACTCAGTCGCTATAGATTTGCAGCCAGCAGATTCAGTAAGTTCATGTTGTAACTATTCTATGTAAGCAAACAGTGAGTTGAAAACTCAGTGAAGATGACCAGCCACTCAGAGTTTGTAAATACCTGAAAGTAAATGGGCATTGCCCATTCCAAAGTTCATTATGGGACTGGGCCCTAGTCTACACATTGGTCAAATTGCATCATATGAAGAAATATACCCCATTGCCAGAAGGATCACATTAAAATTAGTAAGAACCTCAAACTTGGTAAACTGGCAAAGCAAAGCAAAGCAAAGCAAAGCTAAGCAAAGCAAAGCTAAGCAAAGCAAAGCTAAGCAAAACAAAGCAAAGCAAAGCAAAGCGAAGCGAAGCGAAGCGAAGCAAAGCAAAGCAAAGCAAAGCAAAGCAAAGGTGAATCAGTTAACTATTTTACAGTTAATACATGTATAAATTAGTGTTTAATTTTTCTCCACAGACAGTATACAAATGTGACTTTCTTAACCTGCAAATACAAGATCTACTGAGCTCAAGACAAGACTGTTGCTGTATGGGTTGTAAAGAAGCAAATAAAGCAATTTTTTTCAAGAAATCCTCTCCAGTGAAAGACTCAGCATCTGACGAAAAGCATGCTGCAAGCCTTACAAAGGAAAAGCTTTTACTAGAGGCAAGCAATTTAACTTTAATGCAAAGTGAAAAACGTCCGTCAACAACAGCTAATTTAGGTCCAGAAAATTCTTCAACTGCAGGTACTATGAACAAAGTGCGCTTAGAGGAGTTTCTAAAACAAGGAAAAGAGGTCCAAATTCTTCCATCAGGAATCTTCCACATCATTGTATTTTCTCTCCTTTTGTCATATTTTCCTTCTGCTGTTCAAAGATGGGAATGTTGCCGCAAAGCGCATCGTCTTCTTTGCACAAACGGCATTCTCTTAATCGTCACACCAGACTCAAGCCATCAAAACAAAAACTCGGCCATGATAAAATCCTGGAAGACTGGTATCGAGTCTTTAGGATTTGTGAGATGGAAGTATCTGAAGCATACTCATCTACACTGCATGGCATTTCGTAAAGTGGCTCCCTGCCACTCTTATAACCATGGCAACGGCAGTGCCGAAATGATGTACATTCCACAGGATTTCCAGGAGGAAGAGGATGAAGATGGTGAATTGATTGTAAATTTGCGCAGCGAGGAGGACGACTGTGGAATAGCGGAATGGTTAAGTGAACTTACTGATTTATAGCTGTAAATAGTTTTACAGAGGGTTTTCAAATCGAGCCTACACCACTACGTTTTTATTCACCTTTGCTGTCCACGCAGAAGCAATTTTGAACGATTGAAACACTACTTTTGAACACTTTTTCGGATGTTGTTTAGTACGTCATAGTTTTCTGAATCCTCTGTTTTCGGTCTTTAATTATTAAAGGGACTATGTTACCCCAGGCGCATGCGCGCGTTGATGAGAGGCACTTTGAAATCGCTGGCCCAACTTTTTCAAATATCGTCGGAGAGTTCAGGAAGCTGTTTCTATCTGTTGGAATCGCGTTCATATTTGGAAAGTTAGCTGAACTTTTTCATTTACAAACATTCTTTAGAACAGAAGCTGTTTGTTGCACTATTTTGAAAGCTTTTGCAATGGTAGAAAAGCAAAAATCCCGCGACGAGTTTTCTGCAAATTAGTCTCAACCGGACTCTACTGCACATGTGCCCCAGCACACATTAGTCCCTTTAACGAGCTCTCCACAAAGAAGCGACAATCCTCTGTTTTCAAAAATGCTCACTTTTGGCTTGTTTTGAGAATCTGCGTTATCAGCGTTTTCAATCATATTCTTGCTGGGCGGTAGGCCCACCGTATAGACATCTCTGTTCTGAACGATTGGAAAATGGATACATGTGAATGGAGACTTATTTCTCGGACACACAGTGTTAATGTTGTGTGCAACATTTTCAGTGACTTGAACTTTGTAGATGCACGTGATGAATTGAAACTGCAGCAAATTTGCCTCCAGGAAATATTGAAGTTACACTCACAACAAAATATTATAATTTTAAAAAATGATTTAAACGTTTACTACATTTTTGAGTTCGTCCGCTTCACATACGCATTTGCCAGGACTCTCAATGTTGACCATGAACATTGCTTTTGCAGTCTGGGAAGCAAAATTACGAGGGCTGCGGTCACAGTGGTCACAGTACTGATTTGAAGTGTAAGATGTTTCTCTATATTCTTTTCTCATCCTCTGACAAAATGCAATCTAGAATTTCAGCTGGCAGGAGCCCATATATTAATAAAAATTTGAGGGTATACAAATAAGCCCATATATATAAATGAGGGTCCCAAATGGGAGAAAATACTATTTTTAGCCAAGCTGAAACAACTCATTACTTACTCACCCCACCTATCTATCCTATAGAAACGTTTTGTAAATTCCATGATCCACTTAGTTGTGATTTTCCAAAATTGTCAGAAGTTGTGCTGCTTTGAAAAATTTTTATGAATGACAACTGAAACTTAAAAAAAAAAAAATGAGTACAGAAACTGCTCCATTGGAGTAAAAAGCCATATTCTTTAATAATAAAATATTAATATAATAGTTTTTTAATATAAGAAGTTTAAAAAGCAATTTGAAATCCCTTTTTTCAATCTTTATTTCACTCCTGATGCTCAAAAATGCAACTTCTCTGCAAGTTTGCTTCTTTGCTACTCTCCCACCCCTCCCTATAGGCGTCTTTCACACACGAGGACACAAAGTCAAGATGCCGGATTCCAGATGTGAGCCTCTAAATCCGTGAGAATTGGCCAAGCTTATATCATCTAAAAGCCAGGATGTTTCTATCTGCGAGCAAGGCGTAGAAGAGGCGTCTAAAGTGCTTTTTGAATGCTTAAAGTCGAAGAAATATAGTTTGAAAACGTGGAAAGAATATGGATTACATCCGAGTGAGATGATGAAAGAGACTGTAGATTGGATTTTTGTCCTTGATACGTTGTACTTCTCTTTTTCGACCGATCAAGATGTGGAACCGTGGACAGTTCAATTTGAGGGAAAGAATTATACACAGGGCTCTTAAGGTAAGAAGAAAAGCCGAAACATGTTTATTACACAGTTAACCCAACCAGGAACGAAAATGTTTAATTTGATCAACATGACAGGATCAAAGTAGCAACATCTTTGTAAATATGTTGAAACATCCTTAAATAACCTTGCACTCGCTGTTGCAGTCCTTGCAGGAAATGTATGCAAATGAAGCAGTCTTCCATGCTATTTTTAGTAAGAGGTGTAAGTCGGGCACCCATAGGACTCTGGGACTACCTTCTGGCTCCACCTGGAAAAAAGGCACCCTCTTCAGGTAGAACCTCCCTGTTTAGCCCATAACAGGGAGTAACCCTCCCCCCTGTTAAATCATTACAAATTGTAGCAAAAACACTGGTAAATTTATTCAAAGACCTGTACGTGACAGTTCCTTCAAACTGTAATTTACATGAAATCGTAACCAGTGGTTTCTAGAACAGAAACAAAATTAATACAATACTCTGAAGCTATGAACAACTGATAACAAGAAGCTCTCCCATAACCTATTAAGGCTGAAATTTTAAGTTAGGTTCTTATCAGTGGAGTTGCTGTAAAAGTGTATAGGTAGAAACTGCTGAATTAAGATCATCTGATTATATTTAAAAGTAACTTGACATAATATTTTTTTCTTTCAAGCTATAGTACGGTGTTGTATGTCTATTGTGTTTACCATTCAAATAATTCCTGAAGTATTTGCAAGTATAGTACTCTTCTATGAGATGATATTTATAATATATTTAAATAAAATTAAATCATTTATTAAAAAACCACAACTTGCTGCTATAAGCTGAATTACTTGTGTTACATACAGCATGTTTAAGATTTCAAACTATAAAAATCCTAACTACGCTAGTATTAATTTCCTATTTACAATTGTTGTTTAATTGCAGAGTGCAGTATGAAAGTGTCTCTAAACCTCTTTGTTTTCACATTCGGGATTGAAAACATATGCCTAGTCCTAAAACAATATCTCCCACTGCCATTGTGCGTGGGCAGCAGGCTAGCTAGTTTATGCTGGTCACTCTCTACTATTTGTTTAAACAGACTGCTACATAATTCCTCATGTCTATGGAATTGAAAGAGTGTTTTCAAACCCGCCTCTTCCAGGGCCTTGCTATACGAAACCTCTGGGAAAAAATTCATATGAAAATATAAGAACCTATTTTAAGAACCTTGGTAGCCTAAATTTGCTTTAAGTACCATTTATATAACAACCTGTTAAGGCTAAATTGAAAAATCCAGGTTCTTATATGCGGGTTTTTACTATATTTAGCTATTAGTGATACAATTTAAGATTAAATATACTGTTTCTGTTTGTTTTAAAAAGTTATGTAAGAAATGTGTCATGACTTGCAATTTTGCATCTGCTTTGGTATAGTGGTAGTTTAAGGTAATGAAATATGGATCCACATTTAATTGGCAAAATCCACAATGCATGCTAAAACTAGGCAAGTCTAGAACATTTTTTTCACTTTTTGACATACATCTCTTTCGCAAGAATCCCTTCAAAAGTATTTGGCTATGGAAGGCCAGTATTGAAATGGTTTAAAACTTAAAGAAGTCACGCCAACAGTTTCAAAATCTTCCCTTGTGTCTAATATTATTAAACACTTTATTGTAGCTCAACCAAAAAGGGATCAAGGGCAGTACTCAAGTGGGTTTTGGGTCGGGTGAGTATGTGCTGCCAAGGCCTCCAAATTTGGAGCCTGTTTTGCACGGGTTTTGTATTCAAAATATATCATCACTTTGTAGAAATATGCAATTTTCCTGATAACCCATTGAAATGTAGTAAATTTCAAAAACCCATGTTGGAAAGTTATTGCCTTCTTCAATATTATTGATACACCCATACATCTAAAATACTGCAATTGATTTTGCTTCTCTATTAGTTCTTTATGAGTGTTAAATTCCAGTGGCTCTTTTGAAGCTTCTTTATGTTGACAACATTACACCCTGTTCTAGGAAAAGACTTGAACATTGATACCCCATTCTAGACCAGGGTGGAGTTGTTCAAAGTCCGCTTTAGCTAATCCTGGGTTAACATGAACGTTGATTCCAGTTAATCTACATGTACTACCGGTAAGTAAAAAAGATTTTTTCAAATGATTTTTGTTCCTCAGTTTTGACTCAAACTTTTCTTTACCACTAGCTCAAAATTAGCTTTTAAAAGCATTTTGATGAGCAAGATGAAAACTTCAGTTAATTTAATTGGCTTTCAAACAACCGGGCTCTGGCGTCAAAAAATCAAAACCCCAAGTTTTTTTTTTTTTTTTCAAGGGTGTAACTTGAGAGCATTTGAGTCAGTGTATGAGATAATAATTTTCAGTTTAAAACATGAAAAATTAAAACAAAAGTGAAGATAACTGTCAAAGTGTCTCAGAAGACAAATGTTTCAGGTATAGCCCTTTATCAGCACTGTGACCCCACAATGGGATTGAATGGGATTGTACTGTAAATGTCAACGAACAAGTTTAAATCCATGACCAGTATCATACACAGCAGAAGGAAACCAGCGCATCTTCATTCGATGACAGCCACGTGTGAACCAATCAAACACACTCAGAACATTTGTGTTACAAGGCAAATGGGTAAAAATCTTTGTGATCGGTTTGATGAACCTCGGAAAATTCTGCTCCACGTGCAGGGCAATGTCTGCCACCGTTGGCTCATGGAATTTAAAACAACACCATTCTCTAGAAACACCATAAACTGGCTTGACTTTCATGCTGTTTTTGTCCCAATAATTGTCTGGTTTAGAAGCATCAGTGGTATTGAAGTCATCCCAAAGTTTTGTCAGCTCTCCTAAAGGAAACACATTTCCCTGTTCTGGATCATATGTAGCTGTTAGTTTTCCAGTTTGGATTGCAATAAAATCGTTTTCAACTTCCCAGATATCACTTATCCATTTGTCAGAATGAGCAGTGTCTAGGAATAAAATAAGTCTTGCTCCTGTTGATAAATTCTTGTTTCTCCACCATTTCAAGATGCTTTCAAATGAAAGTGTTTTGTTTTCTGTAAGAACCCAATCACCATTGTCTGTCACATGTCCGCTGTAGTACAGAATGTATGTGTCGTAGTGCAAGTTGGTTTTTAGAACGCGCTGCTCAAAAAATAAATTAATCTTCTTTTCAATAAAATCAGCTGAAATACCGCTAATTGAAAAATCTGTACCAAAATTATCAATCATATGACTTGAGAAAAATTTGGACACAATGATAATCAGTTCCATTACTTTCGTGTTGACAGCTTGGAAGGCATTTTCAGCCAGAACAATGATGCCCCCAGTTGGACTGTACTTATGAGCAGGCGCAACCACAGCATACCCAATAGCTGTTCCTCCCACAGACCTGCCAAGCTTTGTGAGGATGTCGCATATGAGTAACTCAATAGGAAGGACAATTAACAGCATGCCAATGAATACTGGATTAGTTTCCTGTCATGCTGATGCTATTAAAAGAACTGTTGACACCAATGTATAAAATGTCACAATCTGAGATGCCAAGCAGAAATGTCTGATTCCTTTTGATGCCATTATCTTGGACATAACATTGTCACTAAACTCCTCTCTAGAGTTCAAAAGATTAGAACATTCCTCAAGTTTTCCAACAAATCCCCAACATGTTATAATATACATAAAATGGAACCAAATCCATGCAATGGACGAAAGCACAAATATTGGAAGTCTGTAGACTGGTAAATCGGGTTCTTTGACAAGCTGTGTGCAGAATCCAAAGAACAGTGCTTCCAAAACCAAGACTGCAAGTATTTGCAATCTATGAATGCATATTTGCTGCAAGATAAACTTTTTCCATGTCTCTAACAGGGACAGCCGCGAAAAATAAATGTCTATCACTGATTCAAAGGAAAGGTGAACCAGGAATGCTGATAAGATGCACGGATTGTAATTTACGTCACTTGCAGGAAAGAAGTACATACTTCCAAACAAACAAAGGACAACTGCACTTAAAAGCACAACGCTTGATTTCATGTGGAATGCGATCAAGTGTGTTGTGACTGCAAGAATTATCGTTAGCATACTGCCAAAGTGCATAGTTCCTGTGGTCCCAAATAAGAATCCCAGCAGAAAAAAGAACTCTTCTGCTGTGACAAAAATGGATTTATAAGTACGTGTGCCGCACATTCTTACGATCAGAGCTCTGAAACAATGAATGCCCGTGCTCGCCATGATTAGAATGTCAGTAGCATCTAAGTCATGGAAAGAATCTATCGGATGATCGAACGCAATCTCTGTGAAAGACAATACGCTATAAAGCACGCCCATCCAAACATGGCTGACTACTTTTCCAAACTCTTTGTAGCCATACATGTGAGTCGCGAAGGAAATCAAAACAACGATTAAAAATACAATCGCCAGGATTTGAATGCTCCCGTCTGTTGTATGATGAAGCCAGCGTTCTCTGATACCATTTGCTGCCCCAGCGAAGAAGAGGAGAAAGCAAACTGAGCAAAGGGCGGAAGAATACTGAGCAACCTTGCTTGAAACTTTGGGCAGCATACTGATTGATTTGAAAAAAATATAAAGTCACACTCGATGAAAACAGGTTGTTTCAGCTTTCAATTTCAAGTTGTTTCTGTTAGTTTGTTAGTTCCAATTCCACGTCAACTTGGTGGTAAATTAAGAGTAATAAAAGGTACGTTGTAGCTCAGAACTCAATTTTACATTTGCGTAGACACGTTATTCACCCTCCAGAGTATCCGTCATCTTTGTTTCTCCATTAGCAGTCTGCGCACGCTACATAACACTGGCTCACTGTTCAAGATGGTGGATAGTGATCGACAACAAAAACTCGCAGATATCGTGAAAGGATTGCATGACAGACTGAGGAAACAATTAAGAGAAGGTAAATGCAGTAAGTCTTACTGTGTTATTAATTTATGTTGTATTAATTTATAAATTGTGGGAAAATCTCCCGTGTTGGTCCATCAGACTATGTTCCTTTAAAAATTATCGACTTACCTGCAATTGAATTAAGCTTGTATGCAATGTCGTTGTTTTCATATTAAAAGCAAATGGTGACCACAGAAAGGTTTTAGATGACCACTGCGCTGACAAGGAAGCGCTGGAGAAATGTGCATCAGCTATATATGCGCTTGCTTGCTGTCAATCACTGGACAAAACAAGCCCCAGAGGGGAGAGTAGAGTGGTGCCAGAGGACAGCAAATGAGTACTTCAGGGGAGGAGGGCTGAAAACGTTAATGGCGAAGCAGAAGCGATCTAGAATTTCAGTGGCAATCTAGCCAAGCAGGGGCCCGTTTCTCGAAAGTCCCGGTAACTTACCGGGCCCGATAAGTATATTTTTAAATGTTTTTTCGCCGATTACATAGTGATTACAGACATGGTACTTGGCCAATGCATATGTTTTCATATTATTATAAGATTTTAAAATTTAGTATTCAAAGTTAACAAAAATTGACTTCTGCTAAGAAACATTTATCACCAAAGACACTATCGGGCCCGGTAAGTTACCGGGACTTTCGAGAAACGGTCCTTAGACGCCAAACAATTGATGATGGACGGAAAGCTTTCATAGAACGAGTTTTTATTAATCTGCTTTCACATAAAAACGATCAAAAACGTGTATGAGACGGGGTAATAATGGTGGTTTAGTTAACGTTGGTTTGAAACATGTTTTGATTAGCGCGTGTAAATAAATTACAGTTGCGGTGAAATTTAAGGACGGTGCCTACTATTGTTACTGCGCATACGTTCTGCGCATCTCGAGATACTCGGGTTTCCTATGGGTGGTGCCTACTAATACAGGAATATTTTTTCACGGTTTAAAACTATGCGGAGAAAGTAGAACTTACCAAATGCTTTTGGTATCTCAAAAAAAATTGGGGGTAACCATGCGTTTTTCATAGATAATTAAACTTCAATTTAGGAAAAGATCCCATTCATTGCTTTATATTTTGGCATTTTTTAGAGATATGTTTAATTATCTCTGAAAAATGCGAGGTTACCCCCAATTTTCTTTTTCGATTCCAATAGCCCTTGCTAAGATCTGCTTTTCCCGCAAAGTCATAAACTGCACAAAAATACTTCGATATTAGTAGGCACCGTCCTTAACCCTTTAAACCCCAATGTCAAAGTGTAAATTCTCTTCTTTTGTTTCCACATATTTCTTATGGTCCTGTTGAGAGAACCTGTCTAATCATCAACAACCGAAATCAATTTGTCATTGGTAATTACTTTTTTTTTACTCGGGTCCTGTATTCTTGATGTTGTTAAAATACTATGAAGAGAACGAGACGCTGATCTCGAGCTCAAAGGGTTGAGATTTGCGGGTAATCATGTTGCACCGGTGTACAAGACCCTCAACAAGCTAGAGTTTATAGTATTAGGATGAAAATTAGGCCATAAACCAACAAAGAAAGAAAAATAGCTCTTTATTTTCGAATACATAGCATACAAAAGTGTAGATTTTTTTCAGCCTTATACAAAGTTTGCTTTGAAATACCTGAATTCTCAATTTATTTGTCTTCGTACACTGTTTAAAGATTAAAAAGCTTTCTTCAAATTGTGATTTATAAGAAAATATTTATTTAAATTATTCCAAAAAGTTTCCATCCAGCAGAAACCGAAAAAATAGTGTCTCTTGTTATAGTTTTTTCATTGCAGTGTTAAGATAAAAGCAGTTTAAAATGCAGCAAGGTTTGTTGACCAGTACAAAACCAGAGCTGTGAGGAGTAATACAAAAGTAGTTTGAGGACAAATCCGTTCATTGTAGTTAAAAAATGGTTCATGTTCGTGATGAACGCCCCGCTTCTTACGACTTTTTCCTACCACTGACGTCAGCACCTCAGCCCCGGGTACAAAGGTCATTTCCGAACGATCTACGACAACAGCAACGGCAAGAATCGCCAGTCCAGGATCTAAGTCATCTTTGTCTCGAGAATTGATGAGATCGACAGTTTTTCGCGCCATTTGCTCGCACACCTCCTCGTTCTCGGTTTTGATTGGTTTATACACGACGGAGATGTCATTGGTGTCCACGAGATTTGCAGTCAGCTGACACTTTCCAAGGCCACCAAACTGGTCTGACAGCGTTTGGAGGGAGTCGTAGATCAAACTGAGTCTGTTCAGTTGGTAGAACGGTTGGTCCTGAGTGGTTTTAAAGGTGGTCATATCCTTTACTGCAGGATCGAGTCGTATGCTTATAGCCATACCTAGAAGAAAATCAAGGTTACTACTTGATTTTGAAGGCAATGGCTACTTTTTGAACAGGGTTATTCTGACATAAGGAAAGCCAGCGTAAGACATCCCGCGTGTCGCGCGTGCTCGTGCCAGGGCGGCACGTGTTTTTCGTGAATTTTCCAGCTCGTGCATTTCGCTTGCTTCAATCAATCAATCAATCAATCAATCAATCAATCAATCAATCAATCAATCAATCAATCAATCAATCAATCAATCAACTTTGTTTAACAAGGGTGACACTAAACAGTCTGTCATGACTGACAAACCTGTGGCCCTCAGATTCCCGATCAAATTGGAATTTGGAAATCTTGGTTTTTGAGGAGAGGGAAAAGGCCGGAGTACCAGGAGATAAACCTCTCGGAGCAAGGACGAGAACCAACAACAAACTCAACCCTCATATGACGGCCGAGTCCGGAAATCGAACCCGGGTCACATTGGTGGGAGGTAAGTGCTCTCACCACTGCGCCATCCCTGCTCCCCCGCTTTACTATCTCCGAGGGAAATAAGGGCCTACCCGTAATCTTATCGCTATGGCATGGAGATTTAACTCTCCCTCATACCGATTTTGCTAGTAAAATCTTTTGGGTGTCCGAGTATGAAACTCTGTCCATTTTGTTCACTAACAGCGTCTCTTTGTTTATTGGCGTCTAGTTTACTAGCAAGGAAAAAGGGGGGAGGGGAGGGAGACAATAGGTATGACTTTAACTATGGAGTTAGTATGAAAATTAATGTGTTTTGGTCAACCCGATAAACTACCCCACGCACGAAAATAATGCCCCCCTTTCCCCCCCCCCCCCCCCCCCCCACACACACACACCGAATCCTTCCACAGGGTTGGAATGTTAAAAAACTAAATAGAGCGGTTTCCAATTGAGTGTCGTAAAAACAAAACCAAAGTAATTACTCTGGCCAATCCCAACAGATGTAAACAGCACAACAAGCCAATCAGAATTCGAAGCAAATATATGTTACTGGCGTCAAGCGTGGGAAAACGCGTGCAGCCTAAACGCGATTGATTTTGGTTTGGATTCCCATTGGTTGAGAAAGTGGCGCGAGTTTTGTTTACCAATCAAAGAGCGTAGTAATGCAAAACCAAACCAAACGCGAAATTACCTTCACATATAATTGAAAACTGCTCTATTTTGTAAATTACACTTCTGTCAATTTTGAACTAGTACTTCACTTTATACTTACCGCATGCGGGGCAACAGCTCCCCTCGGAAACGACATGCTTTGTACACTCTATATCAGGACATCGAGCGAGTTCTTTGACAGTTTTACACCGGCGGTTATAATATAAGTCAGTGCTGATCAGGAAAACGTTGTTCTGCGGATCCACTTCGTCACACTCTCCAGGGTAATCTACGTGACTGTTGAGAAGAGCTGCGTGACAGCTGCTGGCGAACGTCACGCCATCCACACCACACATCTAGGTAAAGAAAGTGTGACTGTGAAGATAGTATGACTAATTGGATGCCATATAAAAGTTAAACACCACTATCAGTAAAAGTTGACAGCTGAAATGATGTGAGAAAAATTAACAGTACATTTTCTTAAAATTAATTACGTGATGCCTAAAAATGCTCAGTAGAATCTTATGGTAATTCTCACAAATTCTCTTTCACTTTTAAATGTGAAGCAGTCAGAAGTATAGACATAAAAACGTTGTAATAAATTGGAGGTGTAAAGAAAATCAGATCATTTGGCTATTAGCGCGTTTAAGCAACTTGCGCGATTGTCTCGCGTGACATGTCTACGTGACTGCCATTCAAGTCACGCAATTGCACATGCAGTACGTCACTTTCTTGACTTGTCTGCGTTACTATCAGACTAGTCACACAATCACCTATCTTACCGTTGTGTCATCCTCTGTGCATTCTTCTTTGCACGGTCCATAATAAGCCAAAGCAATTCCTCGGGCGTACATTGCGCATTCACTTGAGTAGGTTTTGTGGTCCTCCCCGCACACATTTCGCTCGAGAACTGAGATACAGTCTTGTGAAGGATTCACTAGAAAAGAGACAATGTGAGTGGGCTGCACTTTAAAAAATGTTGTCTTATTAAAACATTTGTAACATCAGTGGAGTGAGAAGACTTGAGTTGAGGAGAGATGGGCTAAATTGGAGTTTACATAAAGGGGAACGATTTGAGATTTTGCTACAGCTAAGTACCAAACCTCCGTGGGGACATTGTCACCCCCTCCCCTGCCCTCTCTGTCTTTCAGAGAACTTCACCCTCTCCCTCCCTCAGTAGACCTGCACCCCTCAAAAGCTCTATTTTCACTGGACTCCGATAACCTGCAGCTGCATTGTTTTTTAGGGTCGGGAGTATTGTTCTGTTGTTCGTTCTTATTTGTCTTCTCGACCAACCATTTAACACGTTGCAAATGGCACAGGTCGCCCCCACGCCCGTTCTCTTTCCCTGTCTGTCTTTTAGGGGACCTCCCCCTCCCCCTCCCTTTATGTCTCTTTAGGGGACTTCCCCCTCTCCCTCCCCTGCTGTTCTCTTACCACACTGGTACTGCTGACACTCTACAATATCGCCATCAGTTGTGGTGCTTGCTAGACATGGGCCTCGTTTGTGAATCAGACAGATCTCATGGTCTGCGCATTTTGCCTCATCACACGGGTTCTGAAATAAGAATTGACGCACCCATTAAATGGCTGAACGGATTCGTGTTTTGTTGTTCTCTTGTTGTTGTTGTTGTTTTTAGAAGGAACATTCAGTTTGCCCTACAACTTATCAATGAATTGAATGGCACAGCTTGACGTGTTCCAATATGGAGGAAAGAAAACAAAGTGACATGAAATATACTGAAATCTATTTCCCTGGTTCAAGCTGTGGATAAAATTGATTATAAAAAACTGGATCATTGTGTAATGCAATTACAGGGATTTGATTGGCTTAGCGGCCATGGTATATGAGCCATTATACCATGCACGAGAAATAGAGACCATTAAATTGTCTCCTGGTTGCTCTTGCAAAGCGAGATCAGCAAGATCTAACAATATTTCTTGATTGTTTTTTTATAAAACAATTATTCCACTCACGATTGTTGCAAATGAGACGATTATAGCCAACTGCTCTGTCTGCTATTTATCATCTCAAATCCAAAGCGTTCGTGAAAAAATTGTTACTTAAAAGAGGTGTAGAAAAAAGACTTTTTGGCTGCGCAACTTGAAACCTTTAAACTTCCAAATTGTTTTCATTGCTTCATATTTGGCGCATTCTGTGCCGAAAAATCCTGCTACGATGTACATACACGAGACAACATTGCTGTCAAATCATAAATCACACCGTAGAGGTCTTACTGAAGTATTACTCCGCTTGTCAATTCCAAAGTGGAACGAGGAAACGGTATCGGGTTGCTAATCACAAATATTTTCTTGTTGAGTACAATGTTGGATCATGTGTTCGGTAGAGTCATTTGCAATTTTTTTCTCCTTTTTTGCGCCACTATTTTCAATATACTCACCATTTTCTCGCACGCTCCCTGCTTCACATGGTCGATTTTATGACCTCCGCATTCCATGGCGTGGCACATTGATCGGTACGTTTTCCAGTTGGGTCCACAGACAAGTGCTATTGGCTCATAATCACACTCCATACAAGGGTCCTTGCCTCTAATGCGCTCTTTATCCACACTAGCCTTGGTGTCGTTTTGCAGGGTGTTGTCAGAGAGCACTCGGTAGTCGGTATAGTTGAAATTAGCCAAAGGACAACGAACGCGGGTACACAGCAATTCACCTGGCAATAAACAAAATGTTAAATTAATAGAAGAAAGACCCTCGCAGTTATTTACGCAACTTTAGTAGTTGCGAAAAGAAAGGCTGAAAAAAAATTCAGGCTTGGACGGGATTCAAAACGAAAGAATTCGAAGTAAAATGCCTAGAACAGAGGGCAATAAGTCATATCACTCACGTTCCACATTCAGAAGGAGTTAATCTCTTACCATTTCGACACAAGCAGTTGTTACATCCATCAAAATGTATTTCACCGTCCGCCATTGTTCCTTCTTTCTCCATAACACAGGGTCTATTACCGAGATGCTGATCACAAAGTTGTGGTTTTGGTTCGCAACTGAGCTCGCCCATCCTACACTCACACAAGCGGCATTCGGCTCGAATGTAGATTACAGCATCGTCAGGTATTTTGTCAGCGAAAGCCGGGTGAGTGCATTGGGTGGACGATTCTAAAAAGAAATCAAACTACGTAGTAAAAACAGCTGGTATAATGATGATGATGATGATGATGATGATGATGATGATGATGATGATGATGCTAGTGAGCCGAGCATTATACTTTACAAACAAATCATTCACTGACTATTTACAAGCGTGGCCCAAGGAGTTGAACTCAGAGCTACAAAGGAACAACTCTAACTAGCGGTCAGAGCGGACCTGCGGATTTCATCATCCTACAGATGTTTAAAGGCTCTCAACTGCAAGCCCTAAGTGGCTTCATTTCACTGTCGTGTCTCCATGAATATAAAAATCAGTTCACTAAGGTGAGCTTATATCCCTATTCTTTCGATACACTTAAACCTATCCTGTTATAGCAGGGGATTTTTTGTTGTTTCTGTTTTCTTCTTATATTTCAGAGGCGACAACAAATCTTAGGCAATTTAACAGAAACGACAGAGAATCCTCTGCTAGAAGGGTAACTTAAACTTCACTTAAGGACGGTGCCTACTTTTCTTACTGCGCATACGTTCTGCGCATTTCGAGATACTCGGGTTTCCTATGGGTGTTGCGTACTAAGACAGGGATATTTTTGCGGGGTTTAAAACTGTGCAGAGAAAGCAGAACTTAGCAAGTGCTCTTGGTATCCATAAAGAAAATTGGGGGTAACGATACATTTTCCAGAGATAATTAATCTTCAATTTGGGAGAAAAATTCCATACATTCCTTTGTATTTTAGCACTTTTTAGAATTATTGTTGCTCACTTATATCTCTAAAAATTGCGTGGTTCCCCAATTTTCTTTTTGGATTTCAATAGCCCTTGCTAAGTTTTTCTTTTCCCGCACTGAGTCACAAACTGCGCAAAAATACCTCTGTATTAGTAGGCACCGTCCGTAAGCGACTTCACAGAAGCAGTCGATATCCTGATATCTTCTTCTTGGTGTTCGAACAACATTTGGTGTCAGTTTTCACACAAAAGTATGAAAATTCTTATCATGTGGGCCCTTTGAATATCACCTACAAGACGAAAGCAAGAAACTTCACACCTAGCCTGTATAGCAATCGTTTCGTTTCCAAGTGAACGCGATAAGCGAGCAAAAGCTTCTGTGGAGAAGACGCAAAAATATTCTGATAGCCTCCCTTTTGCGCTTCTTGTCTAACGCGTTCTCAGAAAGGAAACGATTCCTACGCATGCAACTGCGCACCTGGTATGTAACCTAATGAAGGATTCTTGTTATTGAATTGCAGCAGATGCCTGGAGGAGCTTCGGCTTCTGTAACTGTCAACTGTCTCAGCGTCGACATCTTCTACCTGTGTTCTTCTACCAATCCTTTTCTTCGGATTTGCAATTCTCTTTTCTTCCTCAAAGTCTCGCATTTCCACTTCATGCTGCTTATCTTTAGGCTCATCATTTTCCACGATGTAAAAATCATCGTCCTTGTTCTTGAAATCCTTTCTTAAATGCATGAGATTGATCTTTTTATAAACTTTTGGCTTCTTGGAATTTCTTGAACCTCGATTGTTTTCCGAAGACTGAACCTTTTTCCTTGATTTTGACTTTGAAAGTTTTTGAACAGCTTTCTTTCCTTCTTTGGCGTCTCCTTTGCGCACTCTCTTACCTAATGGAGCAGAAATATAAAAATCTTATTTCAGCTGCATTCTCTATGCAGGAAACATTCTTTTGAACTGAGTAAAGTTTAAACGTACTTCTTGGTTATGCTAATGTTACCATCTGTACTTGAAGTACCAATACCTATCAATTATAAACCATTTTTATGTTTTTAATAGATACGGATATAATTATCGATAAAAAATGAAAGAATGTTTAGTGCGTTAAAGTTCCACTTTTGCAGTGGACAATCATATAGGTTATTTGAGTAAGGCCCTGTACATGTCATGGAAGGAGGAAGATCATAACACTTGGAAGATCCTAGAAGACAAAACAACTTTTCGTTTGGTTTACAAGCAGAAATTTGGGTCGGGTGGTTAGCGAGTGGAAAAGGAAAAGAAGAGAAACTGTTGACCTTTAGCAGCTGAAAGCCCAGCCGCTGCCATGTTTGTTTTTAGTCCCAAGTACTAGGACCTTCCGAGCGAAGGTAGTTTTCATGCTGCTAGGATCTTCCTAGCGATAGGATCTTCCTATAAATCTCTCAGCTAGTAAGGTCCTAGCGCTAGGACCAAGTACAGCCTTTTGCCTGATGTAAACTGACTTGATACAGAAAAGATATGGCGCAAGGATGATCCGCCTTCTAGGATCTTCCTAGTGCTAAGGCATTTCTCCCTCCATGTGAACAACTCCCAAAAGCTGGCACTTTCAATAGGTTTACCGGCGTTATAAAGACTAATTATAGTCTTTTGAATCTACTTAGTGATTATATCTTTTCCTTGCTACTTCGATTGAAAAATTAAAGTTCAAATCTTTACCTTTATCGTTGTCCTCTGGAATCTGTTCTTGACCCTCTCCTGAAGCTTCCTCGTACTCCCCAGATTCGTTTTCATCGCTTTCTGCTTCAAAAGTCTTTCCGAGGTCTTGAGGTAAATGCACATTACGTTTATTATGAACTTTATTGTCCTCCTCGCCGGAATATCCACCTCCTTCTTCCTCTTCTCCAGACGTTTCCTGTTCAATTCGTCCCCCATGCAAGAGAGAGTCACGTGTCCTCCTTGCTTGCTCCACGTGGCGTTGCACGTTAGTGTCGCCCGAATACTCGTTATCCTGATCGTTGTCCGGTTGAATCGTTTCCTCACCCACGTGGCTATCACGTGACCTATTCACGTGTTGGACGCCGCGGTGCACGTGTATTGTTTTTAAGTGCTCATGATCGTATTCTCGTTCGCCTGAAAGCGCCTCATCGTCATTATCTTCAAGTAATTCAGCTTTTTCGTCCGTCAAGTAACCAAACTCTTCATCTTTGCCGTTTTCTCCTTGGGAATGGTAATCAATATCTCTGATTTCTACCCGTCGGCCCTGTTCTGAATAAAATATAAATATAAATGCTATAAAAGCTCTTTTAAGTTATTGAGGAGCTCCCCAAAAGAACACTAATTAGATAGAGGATAATAGAGAGAAGGGCTTATTACAACTGAACTTTAAATTACAACAAGAAAACGTTTTAAGATGTTACTGGAGTTGAGCTAGGGCCATAGCGGGGATTTTTAAGGAACTCTTTGCAACTTTTCTTTAGTGACCAAAAAACAACAAAAAAAATATATCATTAAACAACTTTTGCAAAAATTCGCTAAAACTGTAGCCCAGATATAACAGAGAGGTTCCTAATGGACATAAAGCTGTTTTTGTTTGTAGCTTCTCTTGTCTTTCATTAGGGGATAAGTTTCAAAAAAGCAATAAAATCCTTGGTTAACTGAAACAAATCAATGTAATTGCCTTTTTCAACAAAAGACCTTTACAAATATTTCGGAAACGACTTCATTTTCTTACCCTCTCCAGAAAAATCCTTATTCTCCTTGCGATTGTCGCGTGCACGTCTATCCAACCCGCTCTCCGTATTGTCATGGTGACGATCTAACATTCTCGCCTCAGCGCTGTCAGCTTCATTGGTATCTGCTTTGAAACGAGTCGTATTAGGCTGAGGTAATTAGCTATCATTTTGACCCATAAATGGAAAGTCATCCACCTTATACTTGTATAGAAAACGAGGCGTGAATTTGGGAGTTCCATCAACATCTTAAGTTGAATTTCAAGAGTCGTAACTGTTCCTTTACCATAAGGAACTTAAGAGGACTATGCCAGCTATTTTTAGTAACACTTCGAAAAGCCGATAGCCACACCTACACCAAAGAAAACCTATAAAGGCAGTGCAGTTTTGTTAAGTTACTATACCAGTGCACTGAAACTATTTATGCCTTTCTTTGGCCATGGATGGCAAGGATGAATGAAGGTAGGCTTAATTAAAAAGTTTGACCTCTAAACGGGAGTCTTACTACTTATTGCGGTATGTACTATATGTATGACGCATGTGGTGTCCAGGAACACGTGATTCTTTTTCGTCGTGCAAAGTTTCCTTTTTCACGAAACCTTGTCACTTCTAGACGAGCACAAGTATGTCTTAACATAGTTTTTCCTTATCAGGCTGTGACCACAATGATAAACTGAGTTATACAAAGTTTAAGATATAAAATTAATTTAGACTAAAGTAGGGTTAGCTAAGATCATAAGTTCTCCGGTTACGAAATTTATTTTCTAATGGTAAGCTTATATTTAATACAGCTAAGTAATTGCTACAAAAATCTAAACCTTTATTATGACAAAAATTGGTAATTGCACTTCAAGTTTTTTTCTTAGCTCGCCTGATTCATTTTGTCAGATTTTGTTTACTTCATGTTTCGCTTCTCATCTCTTCAGTCTTTTTAAGGCGTTTGAGGTTAAAAAGGCGTTTTAGCTGAAGTAAAACACGATTTTGACAAAATGATGAGAAAATATTTCGACAGCGTTTTTAAAACGGTTTAAAAAATGATTTAAAATTCCTGTTTCCACGTAAGTTCGATAAGTCAACACGCACAGCCATCATGGATTTAACTGAATGCAGATACGATATACGGTTTGTTAAGCTTATCTTTAAAGTTGAAATGGTTGAGTTTCCATTAAAATAAAAAAAATCATTGTATAGTGTGATGAAGAACGATCTTTTACTTCTTTATGCTGCATGAGAAACTTTATAAGAAATCCAAAACGTAAGCTTACATTTCATCCGAGTAGCCTAAATCTTGAACTTCAGTTTAGTTAATTTTTTTTTTCAAAATAACTTATAGTTACGATGGAGAAACCAAAAACGAATTCGTAAGGATCATTCTCTTTTAACATTGCAATTAAATTTAAGAGGTTAGAAAGAATACAAAACCTTTCAGAAATAAATTTAAAATTTTGCATTGATCGGTGCATTTGAATGTTCATTTCAGCTAGAGGTCTTTACGGAATTTAAGTACGCAGTTGGAAAAGGTAAGCCATTTCCTTGTGAATTTGAATTACTACTGATTGATCGAAGAGCTGATTGATATGAAACTTTTTAAAGTAGAAGTTTATAAGCTTACTTCTTTCAATCTATTAAACGAAACGGGAGTAAAATGTTTTAGCATGGTACCTACCTCTAGGTTTCTGAACTTTTCCGCCCAGAATTCGACTGGGATTTAAAAGAACCACGACTAAAAGCAGCGTAATTAATCTTTTTCCATGTAGCATTCTGTAACTAAATACAAAAAGAAAAACAAAAACAACGTTTTGTTTTCGCCGCGAAGTTCAAAAATTCGTTTTCTAGTCATACGCCAGCGTGACGTCACACGCTCGTCTGCGGTTACGCCATGGCTAGGGAGGGGTGGGTAGTGAAACTGATGAATAGGAAATAAATGTACAACTATACTAATTAAATACCTGCAATAACGTGTCAGAAACCTTTACATTTGTATTTCTAGTTCCAGTAAAAGTTTGAATGTAATATCACAGTGCCTTATGCCGCGGGATAAATATTAATCGATCTTTTTGTAGTTAGAAAAATTTAGCGCAAATGCAAACCACCTTTTTTGCATGCGTACATCCCAAAAATGATTTGAAATTAAAAAAAGGTCTACAAAAGAGCGTATAGAATATCTCAAAAGTCAAATAGATGCATATGAGAGAGTTCGTTTCTAAAGAAACTGTGGGGCTGCGTCAGTGGGGAGTAGAAACGAATGGTTGGTTTTATCAACACTTGATAAGGTGTAAATTGGCCACCATAAAGAGATTCGAGAGCTGACGTTTCATGCGTTAGCCCTTCAGCAGAGTAAATTCGATCTGACGAAGCGCTAACGCTCGAGAAGTAAGCACTCGAATCTCTTTATGGTTGCCAAATTACCTTATCAACTCTGTTGAATCAACCATTCGTTTCTCATATTTCGTCGCTTCTTTTTTCCAGTCTTAGATAGGTCCGTCGGACGCGAGCGCCCATTCCTTTTCTCCGCGTTGCCTTTCGCGCTTGTCTTTTTGTCCTTCTCGAAGGAAAATTGAGCCCGACTTGTTAGCAAGTCTAAAGAGCATAGTGTTAACCGTCGGAATATTTAGTCTCATTCTTTTATTATGGGTATGCAATTATTTATTCTAGTATTCCAACAACGCGTTTTATTTAAATGTCTTTATTATAACAACCATGATAGTTTTTGTCCCCCATCCAGGGTCAATTTTCAAAAAAACCATAGACGGCAAGAGCGAGGCTTTCCAAAAAGACAAAAACAGAAATTTGGATATATAAACAGAAAAATATATGTATAAAAATTGCCCGATATTTTGCTTGCAATAAGAAACCTTCAGGGTTAATTTTGGTCTTGCGAGATCCGTTAGAACGAGGAGTTTTCGGGCTGGAGAAGATTTTTCAGGAAAATCCACTTTCTATCTATCGCTTGATGGTGAGAACTTTAACTTGACTAACCCAGCATGTTTATTAATCTTGTGAAGTTTCTAGCATTTGGTTTATCAGAGGAATTCATCGCTACTTATGAAAAATAACGGTGCATGAAATGATTTTTTCAGCAATTGGCCTTTTTAAGGTAATTAGAAACTCGCAAAAAAGGCAAAGATGTTGCGTTTAAAACCTTTCAGCATGTTATGTTAAAGTTAAAACGGTGTTTCAGGGTATGACTGCGTAATTATGGCACAAAATGCTGTTAATATAAATATTTTAGTGCTTGAATGTATTTCTATACTGTTCATAAATTTCGGGCTGAGAATAACCCAGATCAGAATAGAAGCAAATTTATGCACTACAATATTTACATTTTCTCAGTTTTTTTCTGCGTGTTATGTTGCCCAGCGTTAACTTTTGCCCCCAAATAACCGAAGTTAAAGAACTCTTCTAAAACAGAAAGCATGAATTGAGGAAGATGATTTATTCTTTAGATCACATCCAGTATAAATTTAAAATTTACCAACCGTCAAATGACGAAGGGGTGTTTTTAAATCCATTCAGACAACTTCCCCTAATTTGAATTCAATATGGATTTTCCACCCAACGAAATCTGGGGGTGGATTTCACGGTTGTCGAGAAAATTTTTACGTGCATACGGGCGTGAATTGAAACGCTATTGCGTGGTTTGGACAACAGGCGAACGACGCAATTGCATAAACCCAATATTTGAAAGGGAGACAATCTTCCTTGCATGTACGGAATGAAAGGGAAGGAGGCAATTCTCTTTACCTTTGCTTTTAAGAAGGTAGATTACGCGGCATTTTTGACGTTTACGCAAGCTGTGTATATATTATCCCATGACTAATTTTGCTGCACACCCAATGCCAATCATTTCATGATCAAATCCACCTTTTTAAGACGAGGCGGCTACTGTCGTTTCACAAAAGGGGAGTTTAGCAACGAGAACGGCGACGGCAAGGAGAACGTAAAAAAGGCAATTGGCTTCATAACCAAAACAATAACTCTTCACACGTGCATTACACTTTTTGGGACATTTCTTTGCCGTCATTGCACGACTAGGACATTAAATTTCCTGATGGGACGTTTTATGGAGGACGTAAACACACGACGGCGAAATATTCTTTCTCTTTCTAAACTTGGGTGAAGTCTCCAAGTAATTCAACTCCAGGAAATTTCATCTACATTTGACATTTAAAGCGAGATTGAATAATCGCGACGACGTTTGAAAAAACGCGAATTCACGTTTTCGCTGCCATCGCTGTCGTCCTTGCTAAAGCTCCCCATGTTGTCTAAATGACGGGAAAATGGAAAGACAACACAACTTAATCGAAAACTAGAAAATTGTACTTCACCGGTTTCATATATCGACAAACTTTTCTTGTTTTGTTCAACTAGAGTTTATTGTGGGAATCGGGTTTCTTCAAGACCAATTTGGCAAATTTGGAAGAAAAATCATAGACAAGCAAAGCTGAAACACCATCTAAAGAAACACAAACAGAACCCTGTTGTATTTCATCACATTCTTTGGGCGTCTTCCAGGGTGAACTCTTGGGAAATATATAAACGTTGACGCGCGTAACATTCTCCCCTCCCTCCCCCCGAAATGGATAATTGTCACATAACCTTTCCGTGAAATACACACAGCTACTTGTGTTGCTAGGCGAATTTTGCAAACCCAGGATTCATTTGTGAAGGCGTCTCTGAAATTTAAGAAACCTGTTTTCAACGACTTGGTCTTCAAAATAATTTGATTGGTTTCTAAGCTTGGTTTCTCAAACTTGTTTTCATTATTGCACAAGAAAGACAGGTAGATTTTCTTGGCACCCGTATCTCATGAAACTTTGCAAAAACCGTATTTCACCCAACATCATACTGATAAATGCCCTACAGTACTAATAGGCGAGGTGATAAATATATTTAGAAATCCTAACAGAATCGAAAAAATATCATATAGCAACATAATTTAATATCTAATAGCATTTACGCAGTTTTGTTTTGATCATTAAATTTTTATCTCCACCCGCAAAACCAAGTGAAACCCGACAAACTCTTCCTTCAATGACCAGAAATTCTGACCCTCATTCAATTCCTAAGAGATTCCACCCATTTCTTTATTTAATACATGTAATTACACTTGAATACAACAAAGAGCAAGAAAAAATTCGGTCTGGTTCCGAGGTACTCGTAAAATGTAAATATGTCTGCGTCTAGCTTAGAACACACGCCGAAATTAAACGTTCTGTTCTGTAATATAAAAATCGAAAAGTTCAGCTATTTTCTTGTCCGCACTCGAGACAAATCTATTTACACACGCTAGGTAAATCTACAATCTATAAATATATGAAAAATTTTAACTGTTACTCTTAATATAAATTAAAACGAACCCAGTTCTTTTGCATCAACGTTAGAAGTACTTTAGGGTGTGGCGAACGAGAGTCCATCCCCATAACAAAATAATCACTTCAACCTCATAATATAATTTTATCTCTCACAACATTTAAAAGCTGAATATACCAGCAAATGCTAGCAAAATATTTTCAGAGGACATCGGTTGCTAGTTAGCATATTCGACATTTAAGTCCACCTCAAATAAAATTGAATTGCAGAGCAGGACTTGCTGCGTTTGAATAAAATTGTCGCTTCTAAATATTCGATCCCTGCTTGGAAAGTTTATACAGTCTTCAACTGGCTGTTACCACCATACAAAATATTCCTTTAGACGTAAAAAATATCCAGTTGGCTTCTTATTGAAGCGAGATTCCTCTCCAGAAATGTCTTAACTCCGTACGTTTGTGAATCCAATCTTTTTCCCTAAGTTGATGGTGATTGCAAATGTCAACTAAAGCTAACGATGAAGTGCGGTCTATAAATATTCCAACGTTAAATTATCACACAACAACACCCTTGGTCTTCTTCCTCGGGTGACGATTTTTTTTCAGCGTCTTTCTTCTCTTCGTCATCTGTTGATTTTTCCGGGTCCTTTTTCTCCTCCTTTTCGCCACTATCGGCCTCTTTCCCCGCTGCTTCGCCTTCACCGCCTTCGCCCTCTGCAGGAGTTTCATTCGCATTTTCCTCCGCTGCCTTCTCTCCGCTTTCGCCTTCGTCTTCTGCTGGCGCAGGTTGTTCCTCTGAGGCAGCAGCGGCCGGAGCTTCTTCGCCTTCAGCGGACATGACTTCAACTTGAAAATCCTCTTGCTCACTTACAAAGGTGCGTCTGTCCTAAGTGAAGCCGGGCTTCCAATGTTTATCCTTCAAAACGCACCTCCTCGCTCTTCAAACAACACGCGCGAAATGGCATAAAATATTTAAAAAGCGTTCATTTGGCCGTTTCTATGACAATACTTTTCAACTCTAGGGAAGTTGACAGGCCATGTAACATTTAACCAATCGCATCGCGTGTTTTAGCTTTCTGCATGAAGCGAACCGCAATCCACCTGCAATTTTATTCAGCACAGGATTAAAAACTCTGGCACAAAAATGCAAGCTTCAAACCAAACTGTTGATTTCAAATTTCTAGCCATTTTTTTTTCTAAACATTATATTGACACGCCATAACAGGTACAAGAACGAGCAATTCTCGGCGTGAATAATTGCTCTTTCACAATTAAAATTCTGTACAAGTAAAATATAAATGCCGGACAGACTTTTTTGTAATGGACAAAAAAGATTTAATTTTAATTATGTTTTGTTTACTTGATTCCAAATTTATCATGTTACAAATTCGCGAAGAAACCCCGCTATCATAACCTGTTGCTTAATATGCGCCACCCACGTTAAACGCTATGCTAAATTTCTTACAATTTACTGACATAGATCAAAGAAAAAATGCTTTTAGAGTGACATAAATGTCGACAATGATTTGATTAATTGCTATGAACGTATAGCGACAAAGTATTCTTCAGAAACTTTCAGAAAGGAAATTATTGAGGTTGAAATGAAACGCAAATATTTGTTTAGTTCTAAAAATCCTCCTTCTTAATGATACAGCATGAACTGTACTTTGTATTGCTGTAACAAAAAACGAAATAGCTGTGTCTAATTAAAAAGAAGCCAAAACTATTAAGTGGCTGAAGGCGAAACATATATAACTAATCAAGATATTTTCATATATGGTAATAATTTTATTCCTAACCATCACAACAAGTGACATTTCGTGCAAATTATCTCAAAAATAGCAACGTAAATGACATCAAATAATTGCACGCAAGAGAAACGAAATTGTTTTTCCTTCGATGGTTTATAACCCTCGTCTTCTTCGGTCTTCGTGGACTGGGTCTTCCTTACCTTCAGTTGCAGACACTATAAGAATCAAAACTACAAAACGTTTACTTTTCAATTAAGACACTTGAAGACCTGCTGCGCCTCTAGCAAGCCATATTGTTTTTCAGCAATTCTCGCAAAATGACATGTCAGGTCTTTGCTTTGGTGAACCGCGAGTTATGATGGGTCTGATCTGACAGATCGCAGAAAATTTTAACCAATCAATTTTTCAATTCCACGGCTTACGATGTTGTAATCTACTTCTGATGTATCGCTCGTCCAGCAATGCAAAGAACTCCCGCTATTAAAACCTGTTACTTTGAAAATGAACTCTACAGGTCATCTTCGGGATTTGAACGCAAATTTAAATCTAAAGCCGCGGCCACACGAGCGATTTTTTGCTCGCGCAGGTGATGCGATTTTTTCAAACTTTGTCGCGTCGCCAGCGCGAGATGAAAATCGCACGTGTAGCCACCCTTGAACTTGCGACGCGACAGGTGAAAAAATCGCGAGAAAAAAGTCGCCAGAATTGAAATTTTCGCGACAAAATCGTAGACATAGCGCCCGTGTAGCCACCCTGCAACTAAGCCTCGTCATCCGCAATAGCTCGGGAAACGCCGGGATATCAACGACTGAAATTTCCGTCAGCATTTGATGGTAAAATCCTTGTTCCTTTCTCTTTGCGAGCCACGGACGGACCCACGTTGACCTTTTCTTAATTTTCTTCTTCCTTCGTTTGCTTTTTATCGTCAAGAAGAAGAATGCAAATAGGCGAAAAAACAATATCCTCGTCCGAAAGGGCCTTCCCCCAAGTCTGTTTATAGCGCCAGGTCTCTTGAAGTATGCGATTCACGCGGCTTTCAATTTGTCGCCAAACTCGCTAGAATTTGTCACTCGTGTAGCCACCCTCTCGCGCTGGCGACGCGACAAAATTTGAAAAAATCGCATCACCTGCGCGAGCAAAAAATCGCTCGTGTGGCCGCGGCTTAACGTCGTTTGCTTTAAAACAATTTTTTTCAACAGGTTTTCTGTCCACCACGCGCATGCGTTTTTGTTCATTTCCGCTGCCTCGTAAACGACCAACCAGTTAACCGTCTAATGTATTCAGTTCCCAGCCAGCTCTATTCCAACCTGCAGAGCGCGGTTTTAGTCGAGCGGCCCTATCAGGTACTTCTGATTTAAAACTCAAGTTGTCAAATTCGCCTAAAATGTGTTTGAAATTCGTGCTACTTGTCCTTACAATGATGATACTTGTTACTCTATTTTGAACTACATAAATAGAGGAGTGAAAAAAATGCCTTCGTTACTACTAGATTTTAAGCTGTAGAAACGAACAGAAATGTAATATCTAGTGAACTGATTGCTTAATTTTGAGCATCAATTCATATTTCAATTGATTTTTGAAACCTTTATAATTCGTGAAATGTACAGGACAAGTTATCACTAAAACTTTACAGCAACATATCAAAAAAGATAGGAATTGAAACACAAAAACTTTTATCGCCTGGCGGGTTTGGTGTGTATTCGGGATTTGGGAGAATTGAACCGCAGACACCTTAATTAAGTAAAAAGGATGCTCCAGTTTGTTTCAAATACATGGTAAGTTCATGATAAGCTTTGCGCTGTTTGCATAGCATTTCTGGCTCCGTCTTTGTCACCAATTTTTTCAAGACACTTAGCCAGGTAGTAAAATCCAAATGCCCTGTCAGGTTTCAGTCTGGTTATCTAAAAGCAAACAAAGAAGGGTGTTTAAACAATGAAGACTGCAAGAAACATTACCTGTTGAATAAATCGCGTGCACACTGTGTCAAAAACATTTTTCAGTGTTAACTCAACCGTGTAAAATGAGATTTTGACATACTCTCCCCCTTGTGCATGAACGCTTGTAGCTGCGTGAGCGACTAGAGGCTGCTACAAGATAATGCTCGCAGTGTGCTCCATTCGATTACACCAAATCTGCTTTACTTTCATCAGTAAGGAGCAAAACTAATCGTCACGTGGTTTCCGAGCTTGGCGCCTGTTACATGTTACATGTTACATGTTACACGGATATTTTCACCGGCAGATGACCAAGATTAACAGAGGTTCAAATTTGAAAACGTCGGGCGGACGTTTTCAAATTTCGCTGTCGTAACGCACTAAAAATCTCCGGTTGTACTATATTTTGGTTCAACCTTTCCTCTTAGAATCACTATTAAAATTTCTTTAAATTACTGATTTAGAAATTAATTAACACAGTGTCCAAAGTTTAAATTTAGTTAATTTTGGCCAAAAATTATGATATCTCGCATGATACTGCCCCTTTAATTGGAATAGGCTACACGTCTTTTGCTCATGTTTTAATTCCAATTTTCTGTTCATGCTTTTGTTTCGCATTCCGTCGGGTTCATCGAGTTAGTTTCCATCGTGGTTAATTGTCATTGGTTTAATAGTTAATTAGTTGGTTAGATTTAGTAAAATCGTGATCAAATGAAAGGGGCAAGTTACATTTATACTTATATACTAACCTCCTTGTATTGGCTTGCCGCATTTTTATAATCACCCTGGTAAATGAAAACGTATAGTCATTAGCCGCCATAATTCTAAAAAACAGAAGCCTACAGAAGTCCTAAAGTTCAACTATTCGATATCATTTTATTATCAAAACGTCCCTCTAAAAAATATTGTTTCCTTTGTTATCGCCCAATTTATATTTTCCACTAGTAAGTGTGTTCACTTCCGGTATCAGAAAACCCGGAAGTCTGTTAGTCCTAAGAAGGACTGTTTGATGTGATATTTACATTGATGTCACCTCAAACAGCCCTTCTTAGGACTACACTGACACTGATGATCATTATATACCCACTTATGACATGACTGGGTTCAAACCTTGCTATTATCATTTAGTCTAATTTCGTTGTGGCTAGATGAAATGTTACAAGTGTTCTGAAAGCCTTTTTAATTCTTCTTACAGCGCTGTTCAGTTGTTTTTCTCACGTGGTTTATGACACGAAATCTCAGATTTTTACGACCGTAGGAGATCGATACCATGCTACCCTAATCACGTGACCACTTGTCAGATAACGCCACCCATTCTGCATGCATTGAGTGCCTATGTTTTCTAATGTCAACTCCTCGTAAGCAATCACATCGTAGCTCCGTACCTTCTTAAAAAGGAATTCTCCGTAGTGGACGTGTCCATCAAAACTGTCAGCGTGAAGTTTAAGAGCTTCTTTAAATAACTGGTCCGCTTTCATCGCGTTTCCATAGTGATTGTAATATCTAGCGAGATCAAGCCTAGCTATTACAAACAAGGGATCCATTTGTACAGCGGTCTCGAGTGTCTGCAACAGAGAGTTACGGATTCGTGATGGTCGACAGGAACGTACAGCTCTCATACTTCGCCTCTGTCATGGCGTTTTCACAGTTCGGTCAATTGTTAGATCCGTTTCGGATTACTTTTTTATTTCAAGTTAAGTTGAAATTCCGGTCCGCCTGAGAATTGTGCAATACCTGTGATGGGTTAAAAAGGGGAGTCTGAATTCCTGGGAATTCAAAAAAATAATTAACAAATCGACGGCAGTTTTCTGTTATTTATACTCTTATAAACCATAAAATGACGTCATAAAATGTTCACAACTCAAGAGGAACCACAAGTCGTAGGCAAGTGGTTTCACGGTCAAGTTCTGAACATTTATGGCGTCATTTTATGGTCTATAAGAGTATAGACCACAGCAAACTGCCGTCGATTTGTTTTTACAATAACATGGAAAGATTAAGAGAGGAATTGCCTTTATTTCTGTTGAAAAAGCGCGCGCGTTACATCTGACATCATTTTTATTGTCTGTGCTCTTATAGACAATAGCTACGAGCCAATCAGCGCGCGGAAATTTTAACAGTTATTGTAAAAACGGTTGAGTAAAAACGAAGTATTCAGACATAGATCTGAAAACAAGCACAGGGATAAGAACAACGTCGTAAAACAAGAGCGAAAAGCGATTTACGTACGCACAGTGGGGCTGGGTTATTATGCTCAAGCTTACGCTTGGGCTTGCAGTTTTTCTAATCTAATGCCGATTCTTTTCTGTCAAACAAGTGCCGCCCAGCCTTGCACTGCTCAGAATGAAGCATCAGCAAAAGTGCAGAGAAAGGAGAAAGTGATAACGATCATTCTACAACTTTCTTTTAATAGAACTTACCTCGATAGCTTGTTTAGTATTTCCTTTCCTAAAATATTGGTCGGCAAGCTTATGAAAAACCTCAGTGCTTTCTGAAATGAACGAGAATAACAAGTAATTCGTAAATTCCAAGAGCAGTTTCAAGATAAACGTCTCAGTCAGTTCATGCTTTGAATAATCTTCTTTATTATAGGTGTTTCATTCCGCTGAGACTTGATCATAACTGTAAGGAATGAAGGAACAAACTAACGAACGGACGAACGAATGGACGAACAAAAAACGAATGAAAGAACAAACGAACGAACGAATGGATGAATGAATGAATGAATGAATGAATGATTGATTGATTGATTGATTGATTGATTGATTGATTGAATGAATGAACGAACGAACGAACGAACGAACGAACAAACGAACGAACGAACGAACAAACGCACGAAAGAAAGAACGAATGAACAAACGAATGATTGAATGAATGAACAAACGAACGAACGAACAAACGAAGGAACGAACGAATGAATGATTGAATGAATTTGATCATATTTCCCTCATTAAAACATCAATTCATAAAATGGATTAACCATCATTAAAGCTTTCAATTGATGGATGCTAGCCCATCCCAGCTTTTTGTTAGCGGAATTTTAGTTTAACATGTAATGAGCTTACTTGAAAGAGAGCATTAATTTGAGAGACAGATTTGCCCCCTCGGCGCAAGCGCAAAGGTTGTTACACTTGAGGTTTACCTCTCGAGCGAAAAAATCCTGTCGCCCGCGCCAAAAAAACATCGCTTTTGTGGCTGTGGCTTTGTACTACAAATAAAACGTAGACTTAAATACCTGGTAATAAAGATGACAGCTCTTGGAAAATTTCCAGATCTGCTTTCCCTTTACCCGCTGTTAGGAAAAATAGTCAGTGTAAACACAAATTTATGTTCCTTCGCGGTGATTCAATGTATTGCCTTTGCTAATTATTTTTTTCATAACGAGGACTTTGGAGTCAAGGAATATACTTGGCCTTAGTGTTTAACAAGGGGGTGGTGGGATGTGATACCAAACGAATCTTCCTGTTTGCATTTTGTTACAGTTTTCAGAAAATAATTAAATGTTCAAAACTCAAGTGGAACCACGAGCCGTAGGCGAATGGTTTCACTGCCAAGTTTTGGACATTTTATGGCGTCATTTTATGGTCTATAAGAGTATAGACCAAAGATGTCAATTTTACGGGGAGTCGGAGATGTGTGGGAAGGGCAATTTTTTGGGAGGATGGGTCGAAGTTTTTGGGTCGTAAGTTGCGCGCATAGTTTGGGCAATTTGTCGCAAAAGAAAAATCTCCAGACTTCAGATCTTCAGAGGTTATTATCTTTGTTAAAAAAAGTGTGACCATTTAAATTAAAGGCACTTAATAGTACCGCTAACAACTGATGAACGCTGTAAAACCGATTCTTGTCCTGGATTAATGTGAACTTTGATTCAAGTTTAATATACTAATCGGTAAAAATTCTTCCAAAAGATTTTTTGCTCTCAGTTTTGACTTAAACTTTTCTTTACCTTTAGCTTGAAATAAGGCTCTTAAACCACTTTTTAAGAGCGAAATAAAAGCCTCGATTAACTTTTAATCGTAGATCAGCGTTAATCGGCTTTCGAACAACTCGGCCCTGGTCTATTAACAAAATCCGCTTGAATATAACTGAGTCATGTTCCAGTATAGGCAGTCTTGCGAATCCAAAATGTACGAACTTACATTTGTAAAACAGCTTCTCGATTTCTGTGGCAGCGTTGAACTTTTGGATTCCTATTGCCATTGTATCACCAATGTTCACTGTCCCATGATAATATGACTCAGGCTGAAAAAGGAGTAAAAAAACATCCGTAAAGACCTATTCCAGAAACTGTCTTAATCTGTAAATATCTTGGGCTGGTGCAAAGTTTTATTTTATAAAGCGGTTTTCTATTAGAGGACAATTTGGTTTTAGTTTTACTTTTTCATGATCGAAAAAGTGGCATGCGAGATATTTTTAGCCAATCAAATAGCATCGTAAAGCAAAAGCATGCGCAAAGCGAACGTGAATTTCTTCGGACACTCAATTTAAAACCGATCTAATACTGACAGTGAAATAACATGACTCGTAGAAATAAACGTTTAGCGCCCCCCTCCTCCTTCCCCGACCACAACCTCATTTAGTCTACAACTGGTGCAAAGCGCAGGACAACATGTAACCGGTGCCAAAAGCAAGAAGTGGGAAATCGAGCCAGCGATTCCGGTGACATTCGCGGGAAAACATTAAGCGGTACATGTACGAAAAATAATGATTAACAGCGGCCAAGCGCTGGAAAATATGAAAGCGGTACTATCTTTGTTTAGCGTAGTTTTTTATTTTTTCACGTGGGCTTCGTGCTGACCCGGCCAATACGAAGATAATTTGATGTACGACTTTGTGTATAAATAACGATTATGATAATGATGTTGTTGATGATGATGATGATGATGGATGACTGATGATGATGAAAATGATGATGATGATGATTATGATGAAGCGCAGGAGGAGGAAAACGGCGCAAGATATCATGATTTGTGGTGCCATGCGCGGGAAAATATGAAAACGGTACCAAGTTTGGAAAATTCACATGAAACAAATCATAATTGTTTCTCTTTTTAGGCAGCCTGTTTAGTATGGTAAAAAAGAATTCACTTGTTTTGTATATTAACCACTTACAAATATTTTAGCGCTCACAAAGGACCCATGCAAACACATGTTTTGTCCTTTCGATAATTACTGTAAGAACTCTCTAACGTCTCCACTAAACTTACCAAGTAGAGAATTTCTCCTTCCTCCTGTATACATTCCAAAGGTTTGTCTTTTGGTTGTAAGTCGGGATAAACTTTATTTATCCAATCTAGCTGAGAAAAACTTGGCCATACACCTGAAAATAACAGGGCAGAAGATACCCGGTACACGATGTTAGCATTTTGCATACGTATTTCCCAATACTATTGTTTGTGTGCACATTTACAAGAAACTCGTGCATCTTCTGAATGATATAATTACTTATACAACAAGTTTAAAATTATTCAACACATTGTAACACTGCCTAAATATGGTCATGGTGCACCCAATGTTCGTCGTCCGTAGTTAACAGATGTCCTACGATTTACGTAATTTCGTGTGTCGGGGAGAAAAATGGTAAAGTAAAGATCGTCTCCAGCTCTTCTTCAATAGAACTGTGTTGTTATCAATGTGTTGAATAATAAAACAGTTATCCTGCTCAATCTTGCGGAATATCCCCTGGTTTTATTGTTCCGCATTATTCCGCGATTTTCCGCAAGTTTGAGCTGGATAATTGTTAAAAATATCTCTTGACTACTGACGGCGAATATTCAGTACAATATTTGGGCAGTGTAACGATGTGTTGAATAATAATTGTCTTTCGTTGGGTTGCCTGTGCTATATTGCGTGCGCATGCTCTATCTTACCTCCTGGTGGTGTTTTTTGAGGTGGGTAAAGAAACCAGCGTTTCCTTCCAAAGATAACTCCATTCCACGCATCCGCATGCTTATGAAAGCTTACACCAGACCCTGAGCCTCCAAGAAAAAATATGCTGGAATCCACTCCGTCCTGAGAAAAGAATTTAATAGTTAAAAGAGCGGTTTCCAATTGAGTGTCGTAAAATCAAAACCAAAGTAATTACTCTGGCCAATCGCAACAAATGTAAACAGCGTAGTGAACCAATCAGAATTCGAAGTAAATACCGGCATGTAACTGGCGTCAAGCGCGGGAAAACGCGTGCGGCCAAAACACGATTGGTTCTGGTTTTGCTTCTCATTGGCTGAGAAAGTGGCGCAAGTTTTGTTAACCAATCACAGAGGGTAGTAATGCCAAACCAAAGTAAACGCGAAATTACTTTCGACACTCAATTGGAAACCGCTCTATTATTTCATGTTACGTTTAGTATCAATCGACATAATTTTGCTGGTGGGATTCATGATTTAACTAACTTGAGCCTTAATAGTTCAACGAACAATACTATTTATGCGGTCTACTCTTCTAAGGGGATCTAGAGTTCACGAAAGCGAGGTTGCCAATCTCGTTCCCAGGCTTTTCCAGTTTACGAGGAAAAAGGCCTGGTAACGAGGTGTCAAGGAGGACAGAAGACAGAAACGAATCAGACGATAAATATAACTGAAACGAAGGATGAGACGATCAAATTGAAGTTGCATGTATTCACGCGCTTCTAGCACCGGTTAAGGTCACACGTTTTCACTCGGTTGCTGTTTCTCTCGCCTGATACCTGAGACCACTTTCCGGTCTTTACTATGGGTCACTCATCCGCACATTTCACGACACCTGTTACCAGTTAAAGGCAAACTCGAGTTCTGTCAGTCAACCTTTTTCGCTATCTGCTGGAAAATGTGATATTGGAAAATTGTCTTGACATCGTTTGCACTTAGTTGTGAACATAGTAAGGCCTACTAAAAAGATTGGTTTTACCTTTATGTTAAAATACTCCGGTACTTTTATACTCTGCGGAAGATCGCTTTGGTTGTAAAAGGATCTATCAAACATGTACCTAAAATGGAGTTAATGGAATGAAGTTAGAAAATTGACGAAAAATACCCCAGCTGCATGCGCGCGTTGATGACAAGCACTTAGAAATCGTTGGCCCAACTTTTTCAAATACCGTTGGAGAGTTCAATAAGCTGTTTTTATCTGTTTGAATCGCATTCAATTTCGGAAAGTTAGCTAAATTTTTTATTTACAAGCGTCCTTTAGTAATTAGAGAAGCTATTTTTGCAATAGTTTTGATAGCTTTTGCAATGACGAAAAAGCAAAAATCCCGCGACGAGTTGTCTGCAAATTAGCCTCAAGCGGCTTCTATTGCGCCTGTGCCTCAACTGACATATTAGCTTTAGCCAAAACTGCAAAATCAATCAAGAGATGCGCACGCAAGTAGAAGGACATGGGATTTGAAAACTCACTCGCTCGCTGCGATCACTTAGTCTATTCAATTCCTCGCACATAGACAAATCTCGGATCTTTATTTTTCAATCAAACTCACATGGGTTCTTCGTTATGCTCCTTTTCGTGCATCATGTCCAAGTATTCGTCAAAAGATGTCTCTGTGTCACCGTTGCCTCCACTCCGTACAATATCTTCTGATGTCCCACTAAGAACGGACCAATCACTGTACATCTTGAGGAGACTGGCCTTTGTCCATTTCATTGGATCCGTCCAATCAGAAGCTCCATTTTTGAAATGTACGATCAATGGCTTCTTATACCTGCAAGAAAAATTAAATGGATGCGAAAGGTATAGTTCCGCAGTAAAGAAGGGCGAAAACAGGAGAAAAATGGGGTCGAAAGTAAGTCGACTGCGTTGAACACTTCTTCAACACGCCTGTACAGAGTTAACATGGTCTAGCCTAAAGAAACAACGCGACAATGCACAGACAAATTTAGCCTTAAATAACCGACCCTCCGACCCACTGACGTTAAGTCCGATCGAAATACGGTCCAACTCGCTAGTTCTACACCTCAACCCATTCAGAAAGGTAAAGTGCGTTCCTCTGCGTGAAGTCACTTAGAACGCCATTTCGTGCGCCTTTGATGTCGAACAAAGATGTTTGGTATAGATGAGAAGACTTTAGATTTTTAGATCCGATATGCTGTACTTTTTAACATAGTTTGGCCATGTACCTGTGAAGGAAAGTTTTGCTTTTCTCATTTAACTTATTGCGACAGCGACATGATATTTCAGTTCTTTTGTTCATTGTTCGTAGACACGCGCTATGACGTGGACGGATGTCTGAATTTGGGCCCATCCGAAACGAGAACCAACCAGCTCGAAACAGCTGTCCACGGTTGCCGCATTCTGTTGATTCTTGGTTTGGTCTCTATCATGTCGCTGTCGTGTTAAGTTTTCTACGCAGTCCGATCAGCCTTGCAGAAATTTGAGTCTTAGATTTTACTTCAAAGTCTTGCTACTCCTTATGGATGCTTGTCAGCAAAGATCTCTTCGATCTTTCCAGAAAAATTGTGAAAAAAAGGTCCCTTCCTGATGCTGCATGATACTGATGGGACACTTAAGACTGGCAAAAAGTTCTCACCTAGAGCTACTAGGGAGAATGGGTGAAATCCTGTTTAAACTTCAGGAGAAACTCGAACAAACTACATCTGATCTTGAATCAAAAGTTACCCTGCTTTGTACATGAGATCAAAGCTCAACTGCTTTCGACCGAATCAAGCACACGTGAAAATTCGAACGTTGGACAAGTCCGAGGGTGGAGTTTGTCCCCTCCCCTTCCCCTCTCCTCTTAAGAAGGTCACGAATTTACAGACGGGGGCGATTTGAACGTGACAACCTTTCGGCTTGTTTTCTGCGCCTTACCTATAAACTCTCTCAAATTCTTCTAAATCCAAACTCTCAGCATCTCTTCTTTCAATCGTGCATAAACTTGTGTTGTATTTCATTTCCTCTTCAGTTGTAGCTCGCTCCCAACCAGTTACTTCCGGTGACAATGGTTCCTGAGTTTCCGTCATGATGATTGATGGCTTGTTGATGACGTAATAGATCATGATGCACGCAACAGGTAGCATCAAACTTGCGGTAATCTTATATGAAGAAGTTCTTGCTTTCTCGGTGTCACGCAAAATTTGAGAAGTTTTGTTCTGTTTTTGGTTTGCCGTTTTACTAGCTTGAGTACGGTTCTTGTTTTTGGCATTCGGTTTCATCTTTTGAGCCTAAAAATTTCCAAGAAATAAACGCACAGAGACTTGGAAAGCATTCTTTTGTAAACATTTCGGATTTTCATACCACTGTTTACGAATTAGAGAATGTATGTTAAAAAATAATCCAAAATAGAACACTTTTCAATTAAGCTAGTGATTACTGATTACTTTATCGAATAATTCAATCAGAAATTGAATTACATACAGTCGATCTTCTCTGTGCGACAACTTCCCGTAAGCGACTACCTTCTTGTGCGACCAAGTCTCGTAAGCGACCACTTTTCCAAAATACAAAAATTTCCCCTGTCAAATCACTATGGTCGGAACCTCTCGTTAGCGACCGCGACCACTTCTTCGGCTGGTGATTTGAAATTTTCATTTTTTGAACCTCCCGTAAGCGACCACTTGACACATGATCCGGCCGACCTCAGGACAAGCAACAATTGGATAATGCGACAACATACAATGTAATTTGTATGGCTAATTCTGCTAATAGGGAGCTTAAGCACAGACGTTTTGGAGCGGCAACCGAAACTTGAATTTTTTCCTTTTTTGGAGCGTTTTCACGCCATCGCGTTGGTAACGTCAAGCCACAGTCATCAACAAGAGCTGTTCCTGTCCGTGGTAATGAGCAAAACCACGCCGAAAAAGGAAACATGAACGTCTGTGCTTAAACTCCCTAATTTGTAAATGTAACGTACTTGAACGCATAAACCACATCCTAAGTAACATCTTTGATCTCCGTCCATGTCGAGTACATTAAGCCTGGTATTGTGGCACGGTAACTTGCGATCAGGCCTTATTCAGTCAGTAGTGTTCTCAATACCTCTTAGGCCTCTTACCTGACAGGTTGTGCTTGTATATTGAGGACCGGCTGCATAATCAGTTCTAAGCATGTTTTAGCTTTCTTTTCAGGCAAACTACCTTAATACATGAATACGAGAAGAATTGAAGTGACTGCGTTTGGTGGGAAAAAAGGTATAACGAAATAATCTTCTCGACAATTTAAGTTGGACATTTTGGAAAGACCATACAAAATATTCGTCAATCTGGATAATTTTCAATCTTTCATTAACCCTGAATTAACTTTCTTTTTATTTCGTCTGGTGGGATTATTTTTTTCTACGGTTTAAACCGCATGAAATTGCGAAAAAGCGAAATTATTGTGTATCTTTAGACCCATCAATCTATCTTAAACTTATTGCCCCAAGCGTAGGTATTATAAATTCGACTGAATTTAAAATTATGCTACCCTATGAAAATCATCAAATTGGCCTCGAGAAAGCTGACTAAAATATAATTACCGTTAATTCCGTAATTTATACGTTAATGTCCTTATACTCAAGTAGCAATTCACTTGGTCCCAATGGTGGTTGATATTCTATTGAGTTTTTCAGGAGACAAAATGGTCTTTCAATTTTAGAGTTTCCATTATAGCTTGGAACTATTGACTTTTGTTCATGCATATTGAAAATACATTATAGAAGAGCACATATAAAAATCAATAATAAAATATTTCAATTCCAGTTTTGACCAACTTGAAGCAAGAACCATACCTTTTTCTGCAGTCCCGAAAGCATTTTAGACACAAATGTACAGACGTGGTATTGGTTACAAATTATAACTTTACGCTAATGTCTCTATTCAAAACGTGATTTATATTGCACCTGACTTTAGAAAGGTAGAAAATGCCATTTACCCAGACCAAAATTCAAATGGTTCGAGTGAACCAAAGAGACAAATGCTGTAGCAAATGCGATTTTTTAAAAACAGCCGTTCCGAGATAATGTTTGAGAAGATCTCGTCTTGCTCTCCCATTTAGGGACTGTTTTGTATTCATATTTCAAAGAAATTGAACGCAGCAAATGTTTACTTATTAGTTAAACACGAAGCAGTCAATGAACATTATGACATCCCAAACAAAATAAAACGTGTTACCTTATGTTTCAACTGTTGCCTATTATAAAACCGCTTTCGTGCGACCGATCAAGTCAGAATTTCAGCTTTCTCAGCGTACTAGCCCTTGACCTGTTGTCAGTGAAGTGGTACGTCAATCTTTATGAATTTTTCCTATCTAAATATGATATTTACATTGCAAAAATTGAATTGGGGGCGAGTCGTTGTCCTTAGAGAGCATGAATAGGCAATGAGAGAAAGGCACTTTATCCGCCTTTCTAAGAAGTTATGGCAACCGGTTGTGAAGTGGCAATGGCAGATCTGAGGGGGGGGGGGGGGGGTCCCGTGGGGGCTGGCCGCTACTTAATTTTTTAACTCAAACCCGAAGACCGTATGGCCATGGCCGGAACGCCGATATATTTTCTTCCCCGAAGAGAAGCAGCTCGATTGTTCGGAGGTAAGCCCCCACTTAGAAGATGAAATATTAGGACCAAAGGAAAATTGCATAATCTTGTAACTGATAAAATGCTCTTTGCTGTAAAACAGAGCGATTATTTTTATGCCAAAAAGCAAGGTGCACGCCTTACGCAGGTTGATACGCGACTTCAGTTCGAAAGCCGAAAAAAGAAAGTAATTAGGAAGAAAGTTTTAATTACAATATCTTTTAACAGGCAAAATGTCTTTTTTGCAAAAAAAAAAAAAAAAAAAAACGATTATTTTTATGCCAGCAAGGCAAAACGCACGCCAGTTACGCAGGTTGATACACTGCTTTTACGAAAGCCGAAGAAATAAAGTAATAAGGAAAAAAGGAAAATTGCATGATGTTGTGACTGAAAAAATGCTAGCGCTCTTTCCTGTGAAACAAAGCAATTATTTTTATGGCAGCAAAGCAAAACGCACGCTTTACGCAGGTTGATACACTGCTTTTTCGAAAGTCTAAAAAATAGTGTAATTGGCCATGGAGAAAAGGGAAACTTGCGTGATCGTTTAATTGACAAAATGTTTTTCACTGTTAAACAGAGCAATTACTTTTATGCTTAAAAGCATCACGCTCTACGCAGGTTGATACACTGCTTTTTCGAAAGCCAAGGAAATAAAGCAGGGTTGCAAAGGGGTTATGCGTGACGCGTGATTTGACGAAAAAAGCTCGTCACACGTGAAAAGAGCTCAATTGTTTTTCGTGATCCATGAATTGATAGCCTACTAAGATCCGTGATCTTCTTGTTTTGTGGTCCGTGATTTTTGATCTGAACCTATTGCAGACTTCCTTTCTTATACCGGGTTTTTACTGACCAACAAACGTGACTAATTGTTGTCAGATGGAGTCTGGGTCAGATTACTCACGTGACTGGTCACGAACTCTTGGGTGTGTGCGGATTGTCGTGCAGATGTCGAAACAAGTAAAGTAATGGCAAATCGATCGGTTATCAAAACTGTTCCCGAGGAGGAGGAAGAAGAAAGCAGCTCTTTACATGACAGCCTGGGAGAAAGGACAACAACTACAGCTATTGGGAAGGTGAGTGAATTTTGGACTTTTTCCGAAGTGCTAGCTGTAGCGCTGATGAGCTAACAGTCATAGCTAGTCATACCAGCTGTTTTCAAAAATTGCAGTTTCCAAAGTTTGGTTTAAGAGTCGAAAATTGATTCATCTTGCAAACTTTTCACTTGAAAAGATTTGCAGAACTAACAACACCACAGAAAAGCACTGCTTAGTGGCTTTCACTTGAATGATTACGCGTTTAATAGGAATTCATCCACAGCTGCGAAGACAACAACTTCGAATTACGGTCACCTCGCCACCAGGGAGTCTCGCCACCAACCAACTCGCCACCACGAAACCACCTCGCCACCAGCCAACTTCAGAGCGACGAGTAAGAGTGTCTGTTTTGATTTCATCGCAAATATGACCGAGTAGCAATAATGACCCACTTTCCTGTTTATATTTAGTTTATTATTACCCAAATATACTCCGCAAATAATCTTTATCAGTTACAACCCATCGGTTCATAGTAGACTAACTACAGTACGATCAGGTTACTGCGTCCTTCAATAACTTGTAGACTCTGAAGTTCAAGATTCAACCAACCTTAACGCTTTTCACTCAGCCGTCAATCACTGCTGCAAACCTCTAAGAAAACAACAACGTTTGGCTGGATAGGGTCGGGTCAGTCAGAGCCCGTCAAGAAGGTCTCCAGTGTGATGGTTGTCTCCGTTGGCAACACCGCAAGTGTGGCACCAGAGTATGCCAGTCTGATTACCGCGATGCAGTAAAAAACGATACTTCAATTGACTGGCGCTGTTCATAGCTTATTTGACCCGCAGAGCACTGTTTGAAACCAAATTGAAATGAATTACAAAGCTCTTTCGGTCTACAGTTCGATTCTGTTTGATTTTAAACGTTCGATTGTACATGTTCGAGTGTCTAAGAGAAGCAAGCAAGCGGTCAGTGAAGTTAAATTAGAGAAAGCTATTGTTTATTTGTTACCTGCTTTACGAAAGCTTCAGTTCCAGCTAGCAAGTTTTCGATTCCTTGCACTGAGCTTACAATTTCTCGCTCTCGAGATTACAAGCACAACACAGCGAGTTTCGAAAATGCCGTCAGTAAGTTCCCTAGACATCACTTCGGTAAAGGTCGTAATATGCATACAGACAAGCGAACCGATGAAAATTATAGTCCCCGAACAGCTATTTCTCCTCAACTTATCAGAGAAGACTTCGCTTGGTGGCGAGTTGGCTGGTGGCGAGGTGGTTTCGTGGTGGCGAGTTGGTTGGTGGCGAGACTCCCTGGTGGCGAGGTGACCGGATACCACAACTTCACACGTACGGGTAATTTCTGTTTCAAGGAAAGTAATTAAACTTGTGAAATCAATGTATGCTGTTTGATGGCTTTTATTTAAGAAGTTGCACTTTCATATCTCATTCTTACTTTGAAATTAAAATAAGAACAATAGTATGTAACACGAGTCAAAATCAATAGTTGTGCATGACTAAGTATATGATTTGCAACTTGTATTTGCATGCTAGTCGAATGCTAGTCGAGTCATTCTTGGGGGTTTTGGGTGAGTGGGGGGGGGGGTAAGTAAGCAATCTTTATTAATTTTATACACGGTAAAAATTCAGCAAGTCTAAAAAAGTACAGAAGTATAAAATGTTAACATCTAAGTCTAAAATACATCAAATAAATAGTATGCTAATTACAATGTTAAAATTTAATTATCCTAATAAAAACCTGTTTTCCATGAATGCTGTGCCTTATTTTTTGTCCTGTAAGGGGGGGGGGGGGGGGCGGAGGGGGGAGGGGGGACGATGCACTGCCTACATGTATGCCCAACCCTCCCTCTTCCCAGGAGTTTAATATTAATGTTGAAGGTTCTGTGTCCTAGAAGTCTTGTTAGAATTCAAAAATAATTTGAATGGCTTTTCTTTGAAATATTATGACAGCCACCAAAATGCAATTTCCTTTTGAAGGCAGTAGAGTGAGTGTTAAAGGTAACCTTAGTAAAGGTTAATTAACCATTGAAACTAACTAAAGGACATCTGCTTTTGAGCCCACTATTCAAATGAGATTTGTTATCTTCGTTGGAAACATTGTCACCTCTGACATCAATTTTTTAAGGGTCAAAGTTTTCAGTTTCGTGAGTATTTGGCAATCATTCCTGATTAAATCTGGAGAACTTCGAGTTATTTTCTTCCAAAGTGAACTTGTGAATTAGTTAGTTGTACTATTTATCAAAGGAACAAAGACTTTTTCCAGCTAACATGTATGTAATAGCTAATTGCATACACATAATTATTTAATAAGAATTTCAATATCTTTTACTCTCAATACTCAATAGTTTAGATACTGAAACATGATTGATGACTTTCCCTTTTAATTAATAAACCCAAAAACATTTTTACAATAACCGTCAAAATTCCAGCACACTGATTGGGTCACAGAAATTGTCTATTTAAGAGTACAGACAATAAAAATGATGTCCGATGTAATGTGTGTGCTTTCTCAACAGAATAAGAGCCAATTCTGCTCGTACTTTTCTCATGCTATTTAAAAAAAAAACCCAAATTGGCAGCCATTTTCTATGGTCTATACTCTTATAGACCATCAATTGACTTCATAAAATGTTCAAAACTTGGCAGTGAAACCACTCGGCTGCGGTTTGTGGTTTCCCTTGAGTTTTAAACATTTTTTGACGTCATTTTATGGTATATTTAACAATTATTCCATGAGCACGCATTGGATATTTAACAATTAGACGGCGAGCTGGAACATTTTATGACGTCATTTTATGGCCTGTAAGAGTATAGACCTTAGAAAACTACCATCGATTTGTTAAATTGAGTAGACCCTATGCAAAAATGTCTGGCATTTTGATATTCTTTTGTCTGCATTCAAATTAGCCACAGTGGCCTCGTTCAAGGTGAAATATTCTTTTGAATTTTTGAAATCAAGAATGGAGACAAAAGAATATTAGAATATTGGCCATTTTTGCATAGGATCAATGCATTTCTCAAATTTTGGTGAAAATATAATTAGTTGTTTTTTATTTCAGGTGAAAACGTTTACTGGCTTGGAAGCTGTTGAATTGTATTTCCTCATCATTTCAGTGATAAATGTGCTGGTAGCATTTGGCCTCACAATAGATAGGCTGGTGGAACTGGATAAAGACAAACCAGACTACACCTTTGCAATCATCCTCTTTATTAATATTGGTAATTAATATTGGTACAACCTGTCATAAAAACTTGCAGATTTTTTACCATAAAAAAGTTACTCCAAATTGAGGTTATGCATGACCAGCTTAAAAGAACATTGCTATAACTGCTTGTGTCCAGCTCTGTCCTTTCCAGTCAAGCGCCTGGAACAAATTAGAACAATCAACCTGGAAGAAAGGTTTAAGCATCCCTTTTGTGACAAGAAAACTTTTGTAGCTAGCTGCAGCTGCCTTTGAGCAGTCTGTCAAGTGTTCAAGCTGATCTAACATAAGCCCTTCACATAATTCTGGGGCGAAACTTTAGTGAAAGACTTGTGGTTGAACAATACAGTGGATAAAGTGTTTTTCAGTTTATCATTTGTTGAATCAAAATAATGGCTTTCCCATGGCTCAACAACAGAACGTTGTCTGAAAATATCTTTCTCCTAAACTTTGAGCTGTCAAGTTTGGGGTGTGGTTTATCTACTAGTGTTTATGGTATATACAATATATATACTCCTTCCCTCCATAGGAACAATGAATGAATGAATGAATGAATGAATGAATGAATGAATGAATGAATGAATGAATGAATGAATGAATGAATGAATGAATGAATGAATGAATGAATGAATGAATGAATGAATGAATGAATGAATGAATGAATGAATGAATGAATGAATGAATGAGTGAAATGAGTGAGTGAGTGAGTGAGTGAGTGAGTGAGTGAGTGAGTGAGTGAGTGAGTGAGTGAGTGAGTGAGTGAGTGAGTGAGTGAGTGAGTGAGTGAGTGAGTGAGTGAGTGAGTGAGTGAGTGAGTGAGTGAGTGAGTGAGTGAGTGAGTGAGTGAGTGAGTGAGTGAGTGAGTGAGTGAGTGAGTGAGTGAGTGAGTGAGTGAGTGAGTGAGTGAGTGAGTGAGTGAGTGAGTGAGTGAGTGAGTGAGTGAGTGAGTGAGTGAGTGAGTGAGTGAGTGAGTGAGTGAGTGAGTGAGTGAGTGAGTGAGTGAGTGAGTGAGTGAGTGAGTGAGTGAGTGAGTGAGTGAGTGAGTGAGTGAGTGAGTGAGTGAGTGAGTGAGTGAGTGAATGAATGAATGAAATAGCTAGATCAGACCCACCTCAGATCCTTCTTTCCTTCTTTTATAAATAATAAATTAAACTTTTCTGAATAAAACTGTGTCTTAGTTAAATTTCAAAGGAAGGAGTCTAAAAAGTATTTGAAGGGGTCAGCAGGTGTGGTTCTCTCAAATCTTCTTAAGTTTAGGGTTCAGTTTTATTATCAGTTCTCTTATCTGGAACACTGATGAAAGCCCGTGAACTGCAAGTGTTAGCTTTTTAAAACTATTAGTTTTGTATTTCAAGTCATCTCAAGCTGTTTTTATTGTCATGAAACTTATATAGTAACCATTTTGAGCACTGCACTGATATCACAAGGTCATGGGTTTGAATCTTTTTCAAGTCTGAACTTTTTCAGGCTCCCTCAACTTGCAATCATGCAACTGGAATTAATAACTTAGTTCATAATACTCACTACACTTTTTTTGTCTTTGCAGGTTTTTGCTTGTTTTATGCTGTCCATGGGGTCTTGAGGGAGAGAGAATTTGAACTTTATGCTTATATAATGGGAATTCTGGTGCTTTTGACATATATTTCTATTGACCTTATAGTCAATTATGACAAAAGAACTAAATTGAAATGGGTGAGTCCAATGTAATATGAACTGATGACTACAAGTAAAATGAAACTCCTCTTCAAACAGACTTTCCTTTAATCTTTATGGAAGTATCAGTCTTTCTTCCTGTTGAAACTCTGCTTGAAATTAATGTCAAACGCTTGAAAGAGTGTTTTGTCTGATTTCCAAACAGTGAGAAGTGGTGGGTTGTTTTATAAACCAATTTTGAGGTGTTTGGAAAACAGATGAATGCTATTATGTTTATAAGTAATCAATCAAACATGAGAAAGAGTATTTCATCTGATTTCCAAACGTCAAGAAGAGGATCAAAAAAGTGAGGTGCAGTCAAGTTTTTTTGAATAACTTCCAAGTTGCTTAGAAATAGCTAAGGATGAAACAATCTGTCGAGTGTTTGATATAATAGCTTCTCAAACCATAAAATAAGTCAAGAAATTCAAATCAAAAGTTCACCAAACTTTATGATAATTTATAAATCAATTTTCCAAACCTCTTTCACGGTACGTAGTGATTTCCTTTGATTTTGCTTCATGAATTATTAAATAATGAGTTATTACTATAAAAATTATAATTAAACTTAATTTATAACTTTTAAATGCCTGTGTGTATATCAAGCTGATTTAAGTTAAGATAATTTAATGAAACCATATATATTTTCTTGCATATTGTATTATTTTTATAAAAGTTATTATATTATACTTTTTATTGTTATATACCATATATCGACATACCTGTTGTTTGTGTTACCAGGGCAGGTTTATTGTTATTCTTGTCCTTGGACCTGGGAATATCTACTTGGCCATCAAAGTTGCTCAAGGGTTTGGATATTTGGCTTTCAGGACTGTAGGAGCGGCGGAATCTTTACACAGTATGTTATAAATTAAACAAAGCTATAAATTGTAGCTTTTCTTTTATTAGTAATCCAGGACAAATTAGGTTTAGAGTGGGCAAGCAGTAGATCAATTTCAAGACCAAATATGCGTAACTGGATGATTTTTCCCAGCCACTCAACCGTTTTTTTTTTTGGTGTGTAAAGTAACAAATATTCAAATTAATATCTTTTCGTGCTCCTGTGAATACCAGTAGTAGTAGATTAGTAGATTAGTACCGTCTTGCTCAGAATTTAAATAAAACCCTTGATAATTGAATTTTTTTTTCAACTTGTACAAATTGACTATTCCTTAGTAACTAGATGTTATAAGTTTTGTTGCAAACTAAATTTAATTTATCTCAGCAAAGTAAATAGTCTTTTGCGGTCTAAGAAATCTGCAGTGGTATACAGTGTGATTTGGAATTATTAGGATCCATAAGTTTCACTGCACATAGGTTTAAGCCAGATCACTTCTTACCATATACAAGAGTACAAAGTTGTGCTGTCTGGTCAAATGCTAGTGTTAGAAACTTGTCTTACCCTTTTTAGCCCTAACAGTGATCAGCATCAAATTTCTCCTTGTAATATCAGTTATACTTAGTCAATCCCCAAGGTCATGAGAATTGGGATATGATCACCCAAGGTGAATTTTCCTGACTTGATATAATAATTTTAATTATTACTTCTCGATCCCCAGTACTTTAATAAGGAAAGTATGGGGACTTGATAGGAGAATTTGTTCTTTGATATTAGGGGTTAAAGGGTTAAAAATTGGTTCAGAACACTTTCTGATGACAAGCTTCTGTTTCCAGTTCTTCTTATGTTTGTTCATGTTTCAGGAATGTACCGATATGCGGGGATGTTTTCATGCCTACTTAAATTTGATCTTCAACTTGCGGTAGGATTCCTTAATTTAATTTAGATACATTAATTCAACAAAATAATTTAAAAGCTAATTAATTCATGCCAATTAGCCTCCTATTAAATGTTAACTATGACTGTATAATTGTAATTCATTGCTTTTAAAAATGATATTAAGTATAAATCTGTGAATATAATAATTATTAATGTACTAAGTATAATGATTTTTATTTGAAAAAAAAATAGATTATTAAATAAACATATTTTTCATTACTGAATGCATCTGTGAAAAAGCTGTAATTATGGTGTAAGCTACTATTATGTGAATTTCTCAAAACTTGTGTACTGTGTGTGTCGCGCTGGTTAACCAACTGCCTGTGTAATATACAATATGGTGGGCAGATGTTTGTGTTTGGCTAGTCTGATGCTAGATCACTAGACTTGACCACAGTGTGATGCTAAATTTTTGAGCATGTTTGCATGTATAATAGTGTAGCTTAATTCAGTGTGATTATTGACAAAAACGTAGTCACTGTTGCTTTTATTAATCTATAATTATTAATATCTAATCTAATTAATATCTAATTTATATTTTTACATAAACAAGATGCCTAAACTGGCATTTACGTGTGATGCTGTGGCTGATTCATTTATTCCAACTGTATGCTTTGCAGATTTATAAAGCTATCCTTGCTAATGGCATAGTTTGAGTCACGGATGTTTCCCTTGTGTTACACTCCTTCGGGTTCACCGGAAATTTCAGAAATTCCATTGTGATAACTTAAGCTTCTCAATGACCTCTTTTCAGTCTGCCATCGTGGTCTAAGACTGTCAAACAAAGCACGATTTCTAAGGTCTTTGATTTCTTCTTAATGTACCGATTTGTGGCTATGACGAAGAAAAAAAAAAGAAATGTGAATGTTGTTGTAGTTAACTTGCCAATTGGGATAATTTGGATTGTTAGAAAAGTTATTGAATTGTAGAAATGATTTTGCTTAAGATCTAAAGTGCCTTAAGGTTGTTGCTTGGCACCCTAGTAAACACCAGCTTTAAGACCTGTTGCTGTGAAAATACCAAATAGTAATGATGATGATGATGATGATGATGATGATGAGGAGGAGGAGGAGGAGGAGAATGTGTTAATGGATATCAATGAACGTAAGGTCTGGAGAGACAACGTTTTTTAAATTCTCAAACATTTTCATAACGATTGTCCGCATCCCACTCCCCAGCCCCTTTTATGCTGGTCTTCTGCCCTGAGTTGCCCACTGTCATACAGCAGTGGGGAGGGGGGGGGGGGGGGGTGGGGAGGGGTGAACAATACTTTGGTAGCAATACAAAGTAGACTATTTCCGATAATTATTACTATTAAAATTCTAGCTTGGCTACAAGGCTTGGGGGAATAAAACAACAGAAATTGCATTGAGGTTCAGAGATGAACGATCAATAATAATTACAGTGGAACCTCTCCTTACGGACACCTCTCTATTACAGACAGTTCACTTGGTCCCTGAGAGACCGAATTCCATATAAAGCCTACCTCTTTAAAACGGACACCTCTATAATGCGGACACTTATTCCTGTCCCCTTGGTGTCCGTAATAAAGAGGTTCGACTGTATAGCTAAACTAGAACTGTAATATATCTGAAATGATCTATTGCCTGTGATCCATAGGTTAGCTTATCAGTGTTCGTAATCATGAATGTGAAGGATCTCAAGACAGAGGATAAGGTCATAGTTGGGATTGGTGTGCCGTTACAGCTGTTCTGGAGTTTCCTTGGATGGTTTGCTGTAAGTCACACTCATGTCTCATCAGTCTATTATAGAAATCATGTGTATAATATACATGCACAGGCAAAAATATATTACTGAGAGATAAAAAATAAATGTGTCAATGTATTTAACACAGAGCGCTAATTTTGGGGCACTTTCCAGATCGAATTGGAATAATTATTAGTATTTAGAAGTGTTGGTTTTTTAACAAAATGAAGCAATACTTTATTTTTGAATACCTTTTGACTTGCAGATGAGAAAAGAGATGATGTTACTTGTGATGATGTTTTTGCCACTCAGCTTTGTGGAGCCAGCTTATTTGATCTACAAATTAGTTGAGGTTAGTGTATGTAAACTGAAGCTGTGATAGCCACATACACAGTAGAAATGAATATCCACAGACAGGCCAGTCTGAGGTGAATTATTGGTAGAGATTTGTGTGCAGGCTAATAAGAACCCAGCTCAGCACCATGGGTTCATAACAGAGGGGCAAAAATATTTTGGGAGAAACTTTATTGAGTAGTAATTTAACTTGAATCAAAGTTAATTTTAAACCCAGATTAGTTTAGTTAGGCTTTGAACAACTGGGCCCTGGATAGCCCAAATTAAAGCAAACAGAAAAAAAAGAAAAAAAAAAACAGAGCCTTTTTGTATATTTGGCAGTAAAATCTTGGTAAGGAGAAAGCCAAGTTAATACTCCTTGTCATTTTGTGCTACATGCCGAAATTAATTTGACTTGTGGCAGTTGAGGACATTTTATAATTATGTGGTGCACACTTAACTTAAGATGGCTCAATTAATGAACATTTTTCTCAACTCTACAAAGAGAGGTGATAGCCCTCTGTTCATTTAAAGTCCTGTGTTGATTGGAAATCAGTTACTCACCAACTCCATAAATCTTAGGATAATTTTTCCCGCTGTTTTATGGTAGTTTGGTAAAGCATGGGAGAAGAGCACAGCTGATGATCAAGATGTTCTTGTTTACTCTTTCATTGGGGCAGGTTTGTGTATTAATCTTTGTCATCTTTTCACTGCATAGCAAGCCTTCAGTATAATCAGGCTTAGGCCCGGTTCAGACGCCAAACTTTTCATGAGCCGAACCTAATACCTCGAATTAAGTACATGAAAAGTTCGGCGTCTGAATCAGTTGAGAACGACTGTTTCAATTTGGAACGGCTCAGCCGTTCTTCCCACCTGGCTCAGCCGGGAATTTTGGCTTTGGAACGACTTTGATTCAGACGTCGAACTTTTCATGAGCCGAACCTAATGCATAAATTATTATAACGTATTTCAAATAAGAAAAATAAAAAAAAAAAACGCTAACATTTCGATTGGTTTTGCTTCAAGTAAAGTGAGTTCGGCTAATTAAGTTCGGCGTTTGAATCAAAAGGCGGGATTTTTGGGATTTGGGCCGACCTTAATTTGAATTAAGCTCGGCACATGAAAAGTTCGGCGTCTGAACTGGGCCTTACTTATCTGGGAATAGTGAAGTCATTAGTTGGATATTTGTGAGTTCAAAACTCACAGAGCTGATTTACTTTCACATACTTTGTAGCACTTGAATATCGCCATTACCGCAAATTAAATACCTTAATTTTCACAATCAGCTCCCAGCTGATCTCGTAGATCAGTTGGTTAGAGCGCTGGTGATCTGATCTAGAGGTCATGAGTTCAAATCTTGCCAAAGTCAAAGAACAAATTAAATTTCCTTCACGCAGCTAGCAAGTCCAGGGAATTCTAAGGATGAGCAGTACTTTCCTGTGGTGCTTTTTCTTATGCTGTATAAGGTGGTTCCAACTATGAAATCCTAAAGTGTGATCATTCAAATAAAAGCTACTGAGCAGTACTTCCCTATGGTGCTGTTTATTGATAAATAATTTATCTATTTGAAAAGCACATTTTAGCATAACATATTATGCTGTACAAGGTGGTTATAGCATGAGTTCTTGGAAAAAATACCAAAGTGTGACCATTCCCATAAAAGCCATCTTATATTGATCTGTAATTTTGTGGTTGTATTGTTCGTTTTAGTGACGAATGTGGTCCTAAATTTTGAGTTTTTGCTGATCATTCCCGTATAATGTTACAACTTAACTGTTTTATCCATCTTCTTCCAGCTATCCTGGCCTTCATTGTTCGAGTTCTGGTGTTAATTTCCTTGAAGCTTGTTGTAGGCAACTTTGGGAAAGGACTAAAAGAAACAGGTTAGCAATTGTACACTGTGATTAATGAGGCAAATTCTGGACCCACCTAGTGGGTCCCCAAATCGTAACTTGGTCAATATTTGGTCAATTATAGTGAAATTTTGTTAGTAAGTTGGTCTTGAAACGATCTTTGCATTTAAAGAAAAAATGGTACCCCTGGTATACATCTATGATGTGGTTTACCTCCCTACAATGTTTCGATTTTTTAATACTGACATATACCGACATTTACTGACTCTGACATATCTCAAGTGGTTCTATGCATTAAAAGATGGGTAAAAACCTATCACATGTGCCGATCAGTGAAATTTTGTTGTTTTTAATTTTGACGTTTTAAGGACAGTGCCTACTTTTGCTACGCGCATACGTTCTGCGCATCTCGAGATACTCGGGTTTCCTATGGATGGTGCCTACTAATGCAGGGATATTTTTGCGCGGTTTAAAACTATCCGGAGAAAGCAGAACTTAGCAAGTGCTCTTGGTATCCAAAGTGAAATTTGGGGGTAACCATGCATTTTTCAGAGATAATAAAGCTTCAATTTGGAAAAAAAACACCATACATTGCTTTGTATTTTACGGCTTTTTAGAATGTTGCTTAATAGTATCGCTAAAAAATGCATGGCTACTCCCAATTTTTTTTTTTTTTTGGATTTCCATAGCCCTTGCTAAGATCTCCTTTTCCCGCATAGTCATAAACCGCGCAAATATACTTCGGTATTAGTAGGCACCGTCCTTAAAGCAATTTCTACGAAAGACCTGACTTCCTTCAGTTATCTTTAAATGAGAAATGAATTTCCCTCATCAAGATCTTTTAAATGGTACATTACACGTGAGCATTGTGTTTTCTTTGTCGTTTTCGAAAATTGGGCCAAGAAAAGTTAGGAAAAGTTAGGTTAAGTTAAAGCGGAGCGTGTCCGTGACAGTGAGTTGTCTGTATGGTAGCAGTTGAGTTTCATCAGTTTATCAGTGATGGAATCTTTCAGAGACTTAGTTTTCGTTTCTTTTTTTTTTTTTAGTGTTTATTTTGCCTGTCACTGGAAACGAACCTCCTCTCTTTCCAAGAAAGAGGAAGACTGCAAAGTGCTGTGGAATAGTGTGGAGCGGGCCATTGGGGTGAAGCCAGTAAAATCACCCGCTGCTGATTTAAGCGTCAGTTGATGTTTTATGCAGTATTCATGTAAAAAGCCACGGCAAACGGTTAGGTTTTTAGCCGGAGCAGATCCGTGAAAGCCGTTTGGCGTGCCGATCAGATTATCTGTTCATATTGCGCTGGGAGCGGCACGGAAACAGATCATCCGGTACAAAGCGGTTGTTTATCATTTCCTCCAAAAAATTCCGAAAATTTGAGTTAGGAAATTTCTGTAGTTCCATTAAAGCCAAACTGGTATGTTTCTCGTGCCGGTACAAAAGCTATCCGGTGTGTAGTGTACTTGCTTGCCAGGGAATCCGTTTGACTACCTAAGGCAAGCTAGCATGTTCAAACTTGCGTTGACTTTCGTTCCGTTTGGTGAGGCCTTGAAAATTTACAGAGTATATATGAACAGACAATCTGCTGCCCAGGTTTGAGTTTCAGTTTGCATTCATGTTTGTACTGACTAAGTTATTAGAAAAGCAGCTTCGAGATTACACCGTATATATTTAGCTCGTCAATATGCTAACTATTAGCGTGCAAATAAGATTATTTTGGAACTAGTGTTTTCTCATACTATTTTGATATAACCTATACTATGTTGATTTTATCACGCGTCAAGTTCAAAACAGACCCCCCCCCTCCCTCCCCCCCCCCCCCAAAAAAAAAAAAAAAACTAAGTTAAACTGTCATTTTGTAAACGCGCTGAATTGGACCTTCAGAAACTTTTAGAACTGGTTTCGTTTTATGAGAAAAATATAAAATGTAGTACAATTTATTAACGCCACTCTGTAGAGTTCGTGCGAAGAAAAATGTTGAAGTATCGCTTAGATTTCACTAGAATTTTACAGTTGGTATATTTTTGGATTAATGAATTAGTTCGGTAACGAAAAGTGCAGGTTTACGTTGTATCAAATACATAATTATGATAAAGTGAGGACTGGCAGAGTCACAAAAAAATGCAATTTTATTAGAAAGATAATTGTTAGAACTGAGAAAGATGTTATGATAAAGATAAATGTGTGAGAAACGTGATCCTTTGCCTGCGAACGCAGACGTATTTCCGGCTTCGCTCCTCTCCGCCGAGAGAAGCCACAGCCGTCTCCGTTCGCAGGCCACGTGGTCCTCCATTTAGTTTTAATATGTTTGTTTTCATTCTTGAGAACGTTACAAATCGTTATGTTGGTTTAATAAACTTCTCGGCCAGTCAAATTTAAGCGATGACGTACAGGTCACGTTTAGTTTAATTGTAAAAAAAAATCGCTCGTGCAGCCTCGCACGTGCTGTTAATTAGTCAAAAAAGCACGTGCTGTTTTTTGTTGTTCATGTATGTATTGAATCATAACAACAACAAAATGGGCCATTTATAGTTGCGTTCTACTGGCCATAATTTCGGAACAAAATAAACGAGTTTTGTTGAGTATGAGACCCGTGAAACGAACATTAGTGAATAAGACGCTACTTAGCAATTTTAAATCTGTTCTTTTTGCTCAAACGTGCCGAATTCAAGCCGTGGCAATCTAGATGACCCCAAAGACGGGAAAATTCTGTCACAGTCTTCATAAAGTTAGCCTGGCTGGCGTAAAGCTAATACAAACTACTTCGTTGAACAACCTTTTTAAGATTTCTCAAACTAGCAGGTTGTTAATCGTTTCGCAAAGATTTCCGGACGTTTCAGTTTGGACTTGAATCAATGTAACCCGTTTTTCTTTCCGCCGGTTCAACAGAGAAAATTAGCCAAATAAACGAAACTTCTGAGAAGGTGGTTTGTTTTTGTCTGGGACGTTTGAGATGGAATTTCGTGTTCCAGGCTTGCATTTCACCACGGCAAAATGATGGTTATTTCGAGCGTAAATTAACGATAACCAACCAATGATTTTTAGTAGCTACCAAGATAGAACTGGTTTTCAAAAGAATGGTTAAATATTTTATAATATTAAAGGTATCTTTGCTAGTCTTGAAAAACTTAAAAGATGTTTAAAAACAAGATCCTAACTTGGATTAGTAAAGCTTCTTTTCTATGTGAATAAATTGAGTCCATATTCTTATTTGGTGGAGTGATTTACTTTAATTCAGTAAAGTAGACAAGCGCGTTGTTTAATTGCATATTTTTGACCTCACTATCATGCATGCGAACTCATTTTCAAGAAGTGAGTTGGCAAACTTGCTTTTGAGGTAAGAAAGACAGCGTAAGGTGCATAGCACATTTTTTTATTTGCTTAATCAACGCTTTATGTTGTTCTCGTGTGAAAATTTGAAGCAAAATCCTTATCAATTTTTCTTTCCCGCATTTGAGGCGAATTGAGTGCCAAACTTCACTTCCGGTTGGGTACAATACCTTGCAAGACAGGAGACTGGGGATAGTATGTCCGTGACGTCAATACAGGAACACTAGTCTCGAGATTCTCTACTTTTTGAGTTGTTTTTGGTGTGCAAAGGAAGAAAACTGTGCGGACGAAAATATGAATGGGATTGTTGAATACTCAGACTGAAACAAATCCTTTCATATACACCTTAACAGAGGAAAGTAATATCTTTGAAGATCGCAGAAACATTGCTTCCTTAACGTTTCTCCGTTTGCGAACATGAAGCTTTTGTTGCTGAAACAGTTTTTGCGGCAATGAATTTATCATTTGTCCCCAACGATGTTGCTTCGTTGGTGGGGGGCTTTTATGCCAGTAATATCTTCACTAGGAGAGAAATAGAAAGACCGTTCAAACAATGTCGTTCCACGGGATAGAAGTTCCACCTAGGTTTTAAAGATTCGAGTAGGTTAAACTTAGCCGTTTTTAGTGACAATTAAATAAATAAATAAATAAATAAATAAATAAATAAATAAATAAATAAATAAATAAATAAATAAATAAATAAATAAATAAATAAATAAATAAACAAGAGAAAGTCGTGGCCTTAAATCCCGTACATGGGATGCCTGTGACTCAGGACAAGCAATGGGGGAGTCTGGGTGCTAATCAGTTCCGCGGACATTTTGAAAATTTATATGCAAAACAAACCGTTGGGTTAATTCTTTGTGATTTTTGGGGAGAAGGTAACTTTAAAATGGCCATGCAAAACGGTACTAGTACTGATGGAGTGTTACAAGAGCGGGCGAAAGAGGTATTGAAGAGCGAAGAATATGAGCGACTCAAGATCGCGGTAAAGAACTTCTCGAAGACAAGATCGGTGGAAGGACTTTGTTCAAGTCTAATCAAAATCGTGAATTCACCATCCAAGGTTAGCATACTAGCCGAGGTCCGACGATGCCTTCCTAAGAATCAAAGAAATAAGTTCACTCGTTATTGCAACGAGTTGCTTAAAACCGAAGCTTTGCGAGGACGGAGAGATTTTGAGAAAAAACGAAAACTGGAATCGAAGGTGGAGAGAATCAGAGTGCTCGAGCTCGAGAATAGAGCGCCAAATTTTCTGGGTAGTCCTGCTAAGAGGACAAAGAAAGGCGGCGAAAAACCGCTAAATTCTAAAAGAGGAAAGAAAGATTCACAAGAAAGCAAGAAATCAGTTCCAGGTTGTGCAAAAGAAGTGACAAGTTCAAAAGGTCAAGATCGAAGGTTTGGCTCACCAAGAAAGTGTGCTTCGGATTCTTCCGCCTACAACATCGTTACCCTTGAAAGAGATTCCTTGAATGAAGGCTTTGGATTCAGGATACGTGGAGGAAATTCCCGTGAACCATCAATTATCGTAGCCGAAGTAGCAAAAGGCTCTCTAGCTGACAGACAAGGCTTGAAAAAAGGCGATCAGGTTTTTCGAGTAAATGACAAGCGCTGTGGTAAAGGTGGTGCGAATATTGGTCAACTGATTCGGATGATCAAGGCTGCTAAGGTGCTTCACATCCGAATTGCTTCTCCAGAACCTCTGTGCAAAGATAACTGCAAGGTTGGGGCAAAAGAGAAAGAAAGAATGAGGCCCGAGGAGAAGAGGATGTACACAGTGGCTGTTTCTCCAGGAGAAAATGGGTGGCTTGGCTGTTGTATCAGAGGGTATGTATCAATATTGAGTCTAGTGAGGTTAAACTTCCCCTTCCCTTTATAGGGACCCCCCTCCCCTTCCATCAGGTTAACCTTCTCTGTCACCTTCCCATTATGGGGAACCCTCCTCCAGGGACCCCCCAGTCAGGTTAACCTACCCCTTCACCCGCCCATTATGGGGAGCCCCACCCCCCCTGGCAATGACTCATTCTTCCTTGTTGTCCTGTCGCATCATTTTTACTCTAGTTGTCTGTAAAATCTTGAAAGACAGTTTTAAGTACTTGTTCTAACTCCCTTATCTGTTGGCAGTCAGTGATGTTGGCTTGAGAGGTTGGAGTGGTAATGCCAAATGAATTCAAAGCAGGACTTGTAATCAGGCCAGGAGTTCTAGCCCCAGGGATGTCCTTAAGAGCTGGCTACTGGCATTTATTCTCCAAAAAAAAAAAAAATGCTGGGATTGGAATTGACTGGCGCATTTAATGTTTCTCAATGTCTCTGTCAAAAAAATCATCTACTCACCTAGAGAACCAAATGAATATAAACACAACTAACATTGACGTTCATTATTATTATTATTATTAATGCATCTTTATTTTTCAGGGGTGCTGATTATGCCTGTGATGTAAACATTATTTCTGTTGATGCCGACTCCCCTGCTGAGAGAGCGGGGGTAAAGCCTGGAGATACCATAGTTACAGTGAGTATTAAGATAATCCTGTTATTGTCTGATTTCTCAGAGAGTCTTTTGACTTCTTTGCACAACATTTGAATAAATATTTATTTATTTTTTTTCCAATAGGTGGCTAAGTAGCAGCTCTTTTTATAAGTGTCAGCATATGCTGAAAGCAGTGTTCTAGATACTTTCAAGGTCAGGTAACAAAAAGAATTTTGAGGGGTCACTTTAAGCTCTGGTTCTCTCCAAATCTTCTTAAGTTTGTCATTCAATTTGTCAGGTCAAGAAGCCAGGTGAGCTTTCTTGGGTTTTTGACCTGGGACCCCTCTCCTATCTGAAACACTGTGCTCCACCCACCCTGTCTTAAAGTTGTATTTGTGCTCTCCCTAAAGAGCACTGCTGCCAAGAAGCTTCCTGACAGAGTGTCTTAGTCAAAAAGTGGTCACAATAGGTGTTAAAGGAGCTGGATATATTAGGTACAATTATATCTATTATTCAAAGCAAAACATGATGTACTAGTTCCCACTGTTGTGCACTCAATATGTCTCTGCCGATTGTATTTTTCAGATAAATGGAACTAGCACCAAGGATTTGACGCATGTCCAAGTTGTAAGACTTGTCGTCACATCAGGGCCTTATGTTAGATTTTGCTTGAAGCCCAGGGATAAACTTACAAGGAGATCCTCAAGGCGCCAAAGTGCTGATGTGCGGCCAACTCCTCTTAGGAGGGCGCATGACGTGACTCCTCCAAGCAGCCCATCCTTTAGAGAGATTCACCTTCCTGGGTACCCACACAGTCGTCGCAGAGAAGCAACAAACTCACCTTCGCAGCTTCCCTTGGATGTGCTGACCCTAGACTGTTTGCCTCCACCTCCCTATACTCCTGAAGTGCCGTCAAGACATAGAGTGTTAGCAAGAGGAGAGGGAGGACAAGGAACCCCTTGCAGACAACCACAGGACACCACTTATGTCATACAACCACAGATTACCCAAAGCATTCAAGAACGACAGGACAACAATTTAAGACAAGATGCACAGGAAAACTGTTCCATTCTAGGACCACAGTATACCCATGTCTGTCAAGAACCACATTGTATTGATTTTGATCAAGAGCAGCAGGAAGTTTTAAGCAATGAATTACAAGGAGTTCCTTACCAACAAGAGCTACAGGGCAGTCGTAACCAGAATGCTGTCATGGAGATGTTTGATAATGGCCAAGAGCCATCACATTCCATCATTGATGACAAGAGAAACTTTGAAGGAAGTATGGAAGGCATGTTTCAAGATGGTGTGAAACTGGAACAAGATAATGCTCCACACACAAGCATTATGCAAAAAGAGAAAGAGATCTTATTAGAAGAAGATATTTGCACTGATAGCAGTTTGCATTCTTCTGATGTCCAGTCTCCGGAGCAAAGTAATGGCAGAGAATCCTTTCTTACTCAGATACAGCAGTTTAATAAAGCAAAACTGAAGCGATTGGTAGACTGTCAGCAAAACAACCCTTCTGAGGAGCTTCGTAGTACACCAAGTGAAAACTGTTACACTTCAACAGAAATACAGACCACAGCAGATGATGACAGAATGTCTGCAGTCACAAGCCAGTCACCACCGTCTGTTGATGGCAGGGAGTCATTCCTAAGTCAGATACAAAATTTCAATAAAGCTAAACTAAGAAAATTGTCACAAAATTCAAAAATTAACATACCTGATGATCAGCTTCGAAGCATGTCTGACAAAAGTTCTTGCACCCCAGAAGGAAACAATGGCATACAAGAGAACTTAGATGCTGGAAGCTTGTTTTCTGCCCTCACTCAAGTGATGCAGAACAGAGCAAGAGTGATGCATGACACTTTAAGCAGTGCAGATGAATTTGATAGTGACTCAAGTTTTGATAATAGTGACGATGAGTGGGAACTGTGATCATGTTCGCATTTTTTGTTTATGCCAGACCTATAAAATCTCCTTAATACCTACTCCAGTGAATTGGAGCCAATTATCAAACGCCATAACTGCAAACAAAGAAATCACCAACAACATGTTGAGCTCAATCCACTTGCTGGAAGCTTTTTTTTTCATTCACTTGGGGTGTATCCTGAGGATGGGGGATCCCAGAGGGTAGTTGAAGGGCATTTCATCTTTTTTCACCCCCATCATGGAGCATTTGACTGTCAAATTTGTGATCAGAAAAGTTTGGGTCCAGTATATAGCTGCAAAGAAGATGAGTTCACCTAGAATGAGGGATTTGAACACTCATTTGATGAATTTTATTTGCAACTTTTTCAATATAATCACAAATCAGCAACAGACCTATGATAAAGGGTAAATATTGGTTGGATGCTCTACTCCCAGAGAAGAGAGAAGTGCAGGCTTGTTTCCCTGACCAGTGGCTGGTAATCAAGTCTAATGCTGTAATGCATCAGCTTTGATGATTGATAAATTGATCAAATGCTCTTCAATTGAAGACCTCCCCCCCCCCCTCCCAATCCACCACCGGGTATAGGTGCATTACAGAATTGTTATATAGCTAGTAATACAAATGTGACATTTTGTAAATATCAGTAATCAGTGTGCAATTTGTTGTTTTATATGGTTTTAACTGGTTTGATAGTCTGTGAGAGTATAGACACCTTTTCCATCTTTTGTTTCACAAAAGCCGAATCTCGGTGTCTGCTCTTGTAGGCTACTTGTTTGAAAGTATCATGGACAGTTGAAGTAATTGTAAATATGTTTTCAAGAAAAGTAATGCCATTGTTCTTTTTAGACAATGTTCCATTTTCCTACTCCATTATTAAAGTGTTGTTCTCCCAACTACTACTGTTATCACATGGTATATTCTTAAATTTAAGTCCCTGACAAATTCCATTTGTTTCAAGTCCAGTCCAATCCAGTCCAATCCAGTCCAGTCCATTCTTCTCTACTTGACTGGGACCCATTCTCCTCCGAGTTGCGTGCGCTGTTCTTGCATCATGGACGGAGTTGTTTCGTTAGCAGACGTCGAAAAAGCGATTGAAACAGTCAAACAAAGTCCGATGGTTAGAAGGACACCTCTCCTTCAAAATGTGGAAAGAATATTTGGCTTTGCAGATCAGTTTAAGCTCCATTTGAAGTTGGAGAGCATGCAGAACACAGGTATGGGGTGCCATCCGGACGGGTGGGGTTGATGCCTATTTTTTTTCTCATCACCTTTTTGATTGATATTATATTGATATCATTAGAAGAAATTAGAAGTTGATCGCTAAAATTTGTTTTAGTTTTTAAATGATGGTCTGTTTGATGATGCTGATCACTAGAATTTGGTGGAAGACATTTATTATCCGCCTGTTGATGATTATCTTTATTCTCGTCACGTGTCTTCTTGACAATTCATCGATGTTGTATGGAGAATTTAAACTTTGATAACTAAAATGTTATTTGTGATGTATCAAGATCATAGATGATGATATCTAGTAAAGGAAGAGAAAATTGTTTACCCTCCCCCCTCTGGTAAGTCGATCATTGTCGATTCCAGGAAGGGGAGGGAGGGACTTAAAACCAATTTTTTTTTAAGGAAAGTATGAAACAACTGTAATTTCAAGAGGAGTAGGGTAAGGGTTTCAAGTCGAAATATTTCTTGAGTGGTGGTGGTGGGGGGGGGGGGGGGGTATGAGTATGTTTTGGAACTTCAAATCAAGCATTTTAGAAGGAAACTTATTTAATTTATGATTCAATTCATTCTTAGAAATTACAGTGTAGTGCAACTTTTAAATATTTCTGTCTCAATGTAATGGGCTTGGGAATTATTGGTTAATTGCTTGCGTTGTTGCAATAATTTATTGAGACAGGTTCATTTAAAGTGCGTGGTGTTTGCAATCAGTTTGCCAACCTCCCCACTGAAGTCATTAACAATGAGAGAAGCCTTGTTTCTATGTCTGCTGGGAACTATGGCAAGGCATTTGCTTTTGCTACAAAGGAACGGAGCATTCCTGCAACTTTGTGTATGCCAGAGACTGCACCTGTCAACAGGGCAACTCTGATTGAGGTAAGAACTTGTTTGTTAGAGAGGGGTGAGGGGTGATGTTCCCTCTTTTAAGGGTAGTTATTAGCAACATCCTATTCCTAAAGTGTCTGACTGTGTAACCCTTCTCAGTTAAAAAAGGCAGTTCTTTTTTCTGGAACATTCACTAGCCGACACCCTTGAACTCTTTCCTAGTTCCTTACGTCTCTCTGTCTTCTGTCTTGTCCAATCTGTTTTGGGCCGTTCATCAAAATAAATTTACCACTGAAGGACTGGGAGGAAGCCATACAGGAACCAGGGAATGTTTACTGTACGTTCCCTCCTTCAGCTACTGTACTAAGATCCCGTGCAAGCATTATTAAGGTCGTCATGTGATGCTTTTACGTCATCACGCAACGTTTCTACCCACTATTGGGGAAAAGCATTGCGTGACGACCCTAATAGTGGCTGCGTAGGAGACTACAGTTAGTGTAGATCAATCTGGCTTTATAAGGCTGCAGTATTTAGGATTTGGTTTGTAATGGTTTAGGAAATGGTCCTGCTCTCAGTTTTGAAGCACTTTCAAATCACTGAGTTATAATTAATTTTCAAGCCTTATATTTTTAAAATAATAATTATTCAAACCTGATTTTCAGAGTCTAGGTGTTCACGTAGAGAGGATGCCAAAAACTGATATGCAAGCCGCTGTTGATCGGCATGTCACCGTGGATGGCATGTATTACCTTCACCCATTTGATGACCTTCATCTCATCGCTGGCATGGCAAGGTATTTAATAATTTAATGGACAGAATTTGTTATAAAAATATGGTACTAAGTAATGACAACTGCACAATGCAGAATCTTGAAAGTCATACTTAGATATGTTTTTTGTGGATCTAAGCTCATCATTATTTCCCTACAAAAATTCTGTACCCACTTGTATTTCAAATTTAGGAGAGGGGTCAAAACAGGACCCACCAAACCACAAAATAGATAGTGGTTTCTGCCTGCACAACCCCCCCTCCCCCCCACCCCCCTTCCTCAACCTCAAAGGGTGGCGTCTTTTTTGCATAGCCACCCCTCTATCCAGCAGTAAAAGATGATAATGAGATTCAAACCTCACGTTCTTGTTTTACCAGAAACGCTGACTCTTGTTAGCTGAATATTTCTGTGTCAACTCACATTTTAAAGCCAATAAAAGTTTTTGGTAATGTTCATGAGATAGGTGGTGTCATGGATAACCTTTCCCCCTCCACCCGCCCCCACCCCAGATGAGGTGGGTCCTGTTCAAACAAACTTCATAAATTATGACCAGTTCCCTTAGTTATGTAATGTATAAGACATTACACTAGGGAAGTCACTAATTTTTCTTGTTAAACTCCTCAGTACTGGTGTCGAGATACTGGAAGAAATTCCGAGACCTGATGTGGTAATAGTTTGCTGTGGGGGTGGAGGTCTGCTCTCTGGTGTCGCAGCGGGTATAAAACTCAAAGGAGCTGATTCAACAAGGATAATTGGTGTAGAGCCTGAAGGAGGTGATAGACTTTGTATTTTCTGGGAATTTTTTAAGTTAATTTTTTTAAACAGGGTAGAAAAATTTCTGTTCTCTTTTTGGTGCAAGGGCTGGTAGCTTTCAGTAATGACCGCAGTCTAAAATTTAAGGATACTCTATAATAATTAATTTGCTCACACACACCCAGGACCACGACTGCACAGTACCACATGAGGCTTTTGTAAGGGTCCTCCGATGCTCTCTATCCACCCCTCCCCCCTGATTCAAGAAAAAATGAAACCACTCAAACAATGGGTCATCTAGGCCTGCCTCTTCCATGCCTCCATTGACCCTTAAAGTCTCAATATCAAGAAGCAAATTCTCCTCACTTTTCTCATAAATTTCTTATAGTACTAGTTGGGAGAATTTGTTTCAACATCAAGAAAGTTTATTCTTGTTTATTTCTTCATTCTCTTGTCCTGTAAATTTGGTTAAGTAGTGACCTTGTTAGGAGAATTTAGGTTCCTATCACTATTGGGGCCTAAAGGGTGTGGCCTGGCCATGTCCAGTTCCTCTTTTGCAGAGCAACAGAAAGTGCGCAGCCCTGGGTTAATAAAGGATAGTGCCTCCTTTTGCTAGGGACTGGGCATATGTTCAGCGTACCTCAGGATGGTCTGAGAAACTTGGTTTTTGTAATCGGTTGTGCCTCCTAAAACAAAGTATTTTTGCGTGGGTTACAACTATGCAGTAAAAGCAGGTCTTGGCAAAGGTTTTTGGAATCCATAAAGAAAACTAGGGGTAACCACACATTTGTTTTTTAGGATTCCAAATAGCCTTTAAATTGCTAAGATCTTCTTTTGCCGCACAGTCATAAACTGTGCAAAAATACTTCAGTATTGGTATAGGCATCGTCCTTAAATTAACTACTAGGTAAGCTTTTCTGGTTTCTCACATTACAGCCCCTACAATGTACCTAAGTAAACAGCAAGGCCATGCTGTTAGCGTTAAGTCCACAAACACCATTGCCTCAGGACTGGCTCCACCTTACGCCGGTAAGTAAAGTTGACACAATCAAATTATTCTTCAAACTATTGTAAAGGATGATTGTGCGACTCCTTGTCATTTATTGTCAATGATACTCTAGTTATGCATCCATTTTTGTAATAAATATTCCCTTGTTTCTGTAATTTTTTTTAAGCCCAGCTGGAACAAGTAATTTCTGATCCACAACAAAAATGTTTTTGATCTTCAGGAAAGATTACTTTTCGCCATGTGCAGGAGTTTGTGGAGGATATTATTTTAGTCTCTGATGATGAACTAAAGAGGTTAGTAGATTTACTTTCTTATATTATAAATAGAACCAATTTGGTACAATCTTGGTACTTAATTTGAGTCCTGTGTTACATATCCTGCAAGCTGAGATCCCTTCGCTCTTCCTTGACAAATCGGAATTTCAGCTTGCAGGGTGTTAGCCTCCCACGCAGTCGTTTTTAGGGGAATCGTAGAGGTAATACGAGAGTATTACGGGAGGAGGTAATACGAGTCCCCTAAAAACGACTGCGTGGGAGGCTAGCAGGGTGTGTGTTCCTTGAACCTTGTGCTATTTGTGCACTGTTGGTGGTTTGGGTCTGTGTGTTCAAGGTTTTCTTTAGTCTCCCTCCAAACATTCTTTTGGGATGTCAAGCAATTGGGAAGAGAAGATTCTGTGTGGGAGGCTAGGTTTTCCTTGTTTTACAGTAATTTTAATCAAGCTGAGGATAGTTAACTTGGATATTAGTTTTGCCTAAGGTTAAAACCACATGGCATGGATTGAAATCCACAGTGTATACTGCTTCCAAAGCTTGGAACTCTCTCTCAGATGAGCTTAGGTCAGTGACTAATATTAAATTATTCAGACAAGTGCAAAAATTTCATCTTTCGGATAACTCATTTGCTCAATTACGTATGTTCATATTATTTGTTTCTTTCTTGGCACATAAGTGTTTTTTTGCTAGAGGCCTAAACAGCCTCAATCAGATCATAAAGTTTCATTCATTTCTGTATTATTTTTTGAAAAAAAGTCAGATGAAATGTTAAAAGTAGCTGGGCAAAGTCTTGTCCACAGATGGTCAATTTTCAGTCATGTGTATCTTTAAACTTCCATTCAGAAAAATTTAATGAAAGTGCTTCTCCCTTTTACAAATTCAGGGCTGTGAAGACATTGTTCCATGCTGGTCTTGTTGTTGAACCGTCTGGTGCTGCAGCATTTGCTGCTTTACAGGCAAACAAAATACCAGATTTATCACCAGGAAGTAATGTGGTTGTCATGGTGACTGGTGGAAACGTCACTCCAGAAGAACTGTGTGATCTGATTAGCTAACGAATTGGTCAGACAAACATAATTTTAAAAGTGGTTTCAAGTCTTTTTTTTTATTTCTTCAACTGTCAAACAGTGACTGCATATCAAGTGGATGTGTGTGAAATAAATTGAAGGGCTCAAGCCATAAACAACCTATTGTGCTTTTCAGATAGCTTTTCACCGGAGGTTTTGTATGTGGCTTTCAATTCCTTTGGAAAACATTGCTTCAGTGTTTTATCTGCTGCTTCGCACTTCATTTTGTATGAAAAACAGAAATCTTTCCCATAATAGAAAAAGGACAGCTGCAGGGAAGAGGGGACTGAGCAGTGAGAAGAACTCATTTTACTTTTCTGTAAAACTCAATGGGCCAGTTAATTAAACAGAGTCAAACTTAGGCTGCGGTGACAATCTTTGGGCCTCTAAATCTGTTTATAAGTGGTTAAGAAGATAAAAAGTTTTCTAGTCTGGGATGCAAGCCTTCTTGTTACCATCAGCAGCTGACAATGTTTAGATATGACTGTTGGCAAAACTGAAAATGGCTCAGAACATGGTTTTGTTAAACACCGTCTAAACTGTCTTTTAAAAACTGACCCACTAATTTTCCGCTTGTTTCTGAAACACTGTATATCATTTATTATTACTTACAGGGTTTCATTAAGTTTTGAAGTCAGGGGGCACCTACATGTATAGGAGAGTAGCTGGGCAGAAAATTACACTTGAAGTGAATTTCTTTATGTTCAGTTTGAAAGTAGGCAGGTACTGACTCTTGTGTATCCTGGTACTGGTACCCGGGTCCCGCCTTCTAATGACAACCCTGTACTTACATTAATAATGACACTTGATTCCTCTGTATACATAATATTTATTTACACAACAACAAGAAGTATGAAATGTTTCATTAAAAGTACTGACTCAAAGAAAAGAAATGCATTTCATTTTCATTACACATGTAAAAGCCTTCTATAATACAAGCTAGGGTTAAAACTCAGTTTGGGCAACACTTGTACATTTGACTACAAAACTTGTCCCCAGATGGCTGTAAAAATGTGCTATGAAAAAGTTAAAGCTGATAAAATTACATTTTACATGTTTTCCTGATCCCGTTCTAAAATGATCTAAAAAATAATGAAGATCTTTACTATTTTAATGTTAGATCTTTACTATTTTACCCACTGCTGATTGCTGGTTTAGAAGTTGTCATGTGAAGCAGTATTCCAACAAGGAAATTTCTAATAAGTGCTCTTAGTTTTGGTAATGCATCATTTGAGCATACTATTTTTGAGAAGAAGCCTTTTGGGTTGCTATCCATCCCACATGTATATGATATGTACAGTGTAGAAAAAGAACATGAATTTAATTGTGGGCCATTTTGCTAGGAAGTGAATTTTTTTAGTTATGAGAATTTATGGGCTTGGTTAGCTGGGCTTGCCCCATGAGTTAGTGATGCGAGCAATTTGGCTTAACTGAGGTGAGATTTGCTTTGTAATCATAAAGTTGACCTATGGTGTGCCAACAGTCCTGCAAAGATTTCTAGAAACCAAGGCAACTTACCTCATGTTCAATATTTTATCTGCATCAGACTAAATATGCAAAAGTACTGTAAAATCTAGCCTGCAAAGCAAGCATTTCTGTGGACTTTCTGCACTAAAAATCCGATGTCCACCCCATTTTGTACCCGTCCAGAAATACAAACATCAGCCTTTTAGTGCAGAAAACTCCATGGGAACCCTTGCTTTGCAGGCTATGTAAAATCAACCTCTTTGTATTTTTCCTCAATGGGGGCCAAAGAAATGAAGGACTGGGTGTTGAGAAAATGGAATGCCCAACCCCCCCCCCCCCCTTCCTTTATCTGTTTTACAACTCTTCTGGAGTTCACAACCTTCCATAAAACTCTTTTGTTAATGCAGCCTTTGTAAGTTGCTCCAAAATGTGATCTGCATAATGAGGGTGCACAATCTTGAGCTTTCCCTCTGAGGCAATGTAAGCAATTGCTGTTCTCGCCCTTGTAACAGGTAGTCCTTCTAGATTAATCCTAAAATGGTGATAAAAATGCGACTCCAGTGCCTTGAGAAAAGTTATGGATTCCTCTTCAGTGAAAATAAGCGATCCGCTGCGGTGAATGTTCTCCCAAAGCTCCTTCGCATCCTTTTGCTCAATGCTGAATAAAATTCTGCTAAGGCCATTGACGTTTGAAGCATCGTAACAGAGTTCGATCGGCACGGATTTTCCTGGAGAAGACATTCCGGCCCAAAGCGAAAAATACCATCCAAGTTCCATGGATGAAAATGTCATTGGAGTGATTCTACAATCAAACTTCTGCTCGAACCAGCAGATCATACTTCTTGCAAGATCAACAGGTCCTTTGATTAGACAAATTGGTAAACAAGTAAACTGATGTTGGAACCTTGCATCTTCTGCTTCTTCCTTCCCCACAAAGCAAAACATCGCTGTCAAAACAGCAGTGGAATTTGATTTCGCTTGCATAGGTTTTGAGGCGAAATTTTCCACCGTTATTTTAATTGCCGATAATTTCGTCTCCTCAGTTGAGATCTCCTTGAAGACAAAGATATCAGTTTTATATTTCTGGTCTTTGAATTCCCCATTGGCTCCAACGAAAAGCTGCTTCTCTGTCTCTAACTGTAGAAACCCAGAGAGTTGTTCTGCAAAATTCTTCACATTGGAAAAGTCGAATTTGTAGAGTGGCGACGCATGAAAAACACGGAGCGTTTTGCCAATAATATCGTGAAAGAGATCTTTAGTTTGGGTTTCCTTCTGTACAGTCCTTGAATTTGAAGGCGTTTCTCTTTTGGAAACCTGCGGAGTTGATACATTTTTCTCGATCTCAAGGGTAGTTTTTCGATTAAGTGATGATGGAACACTTTCTGTCTCAGCTGTTTGCCTTTGAGAAGTTCGTCCCGTTTTGGGCGTTTTCACGTACGGGGTGTGTCTTCTAGATAGCCAAGGTGTACGAGCAGACTGGATACACTTACCAGTCCTAGAACTGAAGTGAATAAGCTTCCTTCTCCCAGCGAAATTGAAAGGTGCTTCGGACGGAGTCGCTAAAGAGTCCGCCATTTTGCAACGAATTTTCAAAACCACCGCGTCTGTTTCTTGCATGGCTACCAAGCAGAAGGCCTGGTTACTAAAGGAGAGGCTACTAAGCAAAGAAGACGCGGTTACCACTGCGTCTGACGCGAAAACGAGGTTTAATTGCCACGTTGAGTTTTGAGAGTGGACGAGAATGGTGAGATATGAATTTGTTTTTGCATTTTCCGGTATTGTGATCACTTGTTCTTAACTGGTAACCTGTCATTTGAATGTTGGATTCTTCTTTTTTACCATGAAGGTGTCGGTTTTAAATACAGTGGATACCTCACATGAGGATATGATCGTAAGTATCTAACTTTGAGAAATGTTGATTTCATGCTTTTAAAAGAAAAAGAGACGATATTTTACATTGAAATTGCCGGTAGTCCTCGTCATTTGAGAGGCGATGTATCAGAACACATGCTGTAGTTGTAAAACTAGCTTCTTGATGTGTTTGGCATGGCATCGTTGCTTCTGGAACGTGTAAAAGTTAACTTTTTAATAATCAAGTGAATGCGGGGTATATATACATTTGTCCTATTACCAGATCACCATAAGGTTATTGTATTTAGCAATCAGAGAAGAAGAATAGGGTAAGTTATAGTGACGTACACAGCTGATCTCATACCCGATCAATCCTTAAAACATCCCAATCAGCTGTTTTGATAATGGAATTGAAATCGCCTCTACTCCTAGACTTCCTAATCGTGTCGACATGTGTTAAGCAAAATTTTATCTCAGTAACTTAATCTTTGAAACGTATTAAATAAATAAAGCACCATACAGAAACAGCTGCTTACAGTAGATGTTTATTGAAGGTAAAGGTTATTTGTTGTGGCTAGGGCAAGTATTAATTAAACCTCTAGTACAATGTGTCTCCTACATACCCAGCCTGCAGAGTGTCTGTCTGTCTGTCTGTCTGTCTATCTGTCTGTCACTTTAGCACTTAAACATACATACACTGCAGAGTTAACTCTCAGATTCATCATTAGTGTCCTTATTGCTAGGCAGCACAACATTCATTTGTACTCTTCATATTAACATTGCTGCAATTACCACCATATTCACCCATGTCTTGCTCCAATCTGTGCTTGTCGCTCAGTCAGTAGAACAACAGATGATCAAATCCATGGGTTTGATTCCCGCCGAGGTAGCAGATTGTTTTGTTTGCCTGCAGAGCAGGCATATTTTTAGTGGGCGAGCAGTAAAGGATACGATACAGGATATGAATGCTCTATGCCGCCATCTTGGATGATAAAGCTGACAGAGGGTTGGGGCGAGCCCAAAAAGGACTAGCTGCGCATCCAAAATGGTGGTCTTATAATAAGTGTTCGAATAGACGAGTGTTCCTACACTCCCATTTCCTTTCTTTGGCTAATGCTCAGCGGGAAATTCATGGATTCACTTTAACACTTTAACATGCAATACGGAGTTAATTCTCTGATCCATCATTAATGCCTGTCTTTCTACCTGTCTGTCTATCTGTGTGTGTCTATCTGTATCAACATGCTTACTCTCTGTACTGTTTTCATTGTATTTCTCGTGGTTCTAGTTGAGAGAATCTGTTTGAAAATCAAGACATTGTATCTTTGGTGATTTTTTCCTTTATCAGGGCTGTCAACCTGGCAGGTCTTAAAATAAAGAGATATGACTTCCCAGCCAGCAAGAACATAGTGCCTTACAGGAGTGTGGCATCAAGGCTACATTCACGGCTTCAGTGGGGAGGGGGGGGGGAGGGTTCGGAAGGGATAAGGAGAAAAACAATAATAATTTATAACAAGTGTGTACAAAAATAAAATTGAAGAGTTTACTCTCAGAATGTCGAGTCTACGGCAAATACCAAACTTCGGCAATTATCTGGGAGATTACAGACATTAATCTGGAGAACGGCAGCTACACTTCAAAATCTGGAGATTGCAGACATAAATCTGGAGACCAGGAGATACGGTTCAAAATCTAAAACTTGTCTCCCGGATTATCCGGGGGAGTTGACAGCCCTGCTTTATTCTTGCAACTTGTGTGTTTGGCCAGGTAATGGCATTGTAAGGAGAAATTAGATGGTGATGATTTATTTATTGCTTTCCTCTAGCATGATGCTCAAATGGACTACTATGGCAAGAAGCTTGCAACATGTTCATCTGACAGGGCAGTGAAAATCTTTGAGATCAATGGAAGCACCCAGACACAAGTCGCTTGTTTGAGAGGGTAGGTTTGAGAATAGAATATAATCTCCCTGGACAGTTGCTATAACTTCTCACTAACTTGACCCAGATACAGAATCATTAAAAAATTTTACAGTGAAACTAAGAAAGCCAGGAACACTAGAATGTTAATGTGTTGGGAAAGACAATCAGTCAGGTACGAGATGAAGAAACCACTGCAACTGTAACCATCGTGGTTTTCACTCGTAAGGGACAGTCATAAGTGCAGTTGTTACAAATTTTCACTAGATTGTAACACTATGCCAATGAAAACCAGCTTTTGCTCATGCCATTGTACTGCTGTTTTAGACATGAAGGACCTGTATGGCAAGTTAGCTGGGCACATCCGATGTTTGGCAACCTCTTAGCCTCTTGTTCTTATGATAGAAAGGTAAGTTCATACCTGTATGTTTGGTAATAAAAGTAGGTTCACTAAAGTGAGCTTGTTGTCTTCAGAACCTTGGATTCTGTGTGATCAATACTGCTGTAGAGACCAGTACTGTTGATGTGAAATGCAAATTCATTGGAAAAAGTTCAGCCCATATCTACTAGAAACTTAATACGTGTCTGTATTCTCACATATTATGAAAGGGTCCAGTCCAAGCTTTTCTAACTTGAATGAAAACATATTTGTTTACTTGTCTAAATCCCTTAACAAGGCAAAAAGAAAACATATAACACAGTCTGTCAGAGGGAAAAAAAACCAAAACAAAAGAGAGGAAGACAGTCAAATATAAAATTTATACTTAAGAGTTGGAGAACTTGGCTTTGTGGAGAACTCTATTAAGGGTAGGATTAGGTGTTAGTGTGAGTGAATGAGAGAACTTTAACATGTAGTGCTACTTCTGCACCAGTCTAGCCACCAATATAAGTTGTTGCTTGTTCTTGTCACAGGTCAAAGTATTTACCAACAAAGGGCTAACGCTTAAAACTTCAGCACTCAAATCTCTCAGCGTACAGTGGCCAAATTACCTTTTCAACTCTGTTGATAAACCAAACATTTGTTTCCTCCCACTACCAACGCAGCACCACAGTTTCTTTAGAAACTAACCCACTATGTATTTGCAGAGTGTGTCTGGCTTGATTATTTCACTCATGAAGAGGTTTTTTTTAAAAGGTTATTATATGGAAAGAAACAAGTAACGGATGGGGAAAACTTCAAGAATTTTGCAATCATGATTCCTCAGGTAATAAAAGATTACGATGTATTGCAGTGTAAACATATCAAAGGGTGGCAAAGTTCAGTTTGTTAATTTTAGTGCAAATGTTGATTGTTTTCCAGTAAACGCTATATCATGGGCATCTCCAGATTACGGTCTAATGTTAGCGTGTGGTTCATCTGATGGTTCCATCTCTATAATAACTAGCTCAGGTTAGTGTTTGTCATACAGATTTCTCCTAATTTTTTGTTACGAGTTTTGAGTTTTCAAGATAGCAGGAATCTACTGGATCTCGAGTAGATTGTATATTATAATAATTTCGTCAGGCAAAATGAGCCTGAGTCGGGCCAAAAACATATTTACGCCTGCAAGGATCAACTATATTGTTATATTAAGTAATTATCACTCAATATACAATGCAATAATTATTGGATACAACTACTGGATATACAATCAAATAATTATTATTATTGGGTATAACTAGGTGATATACAATCCAATAATTATTGGGTACAACTACTGGATATACAATGTGCAGTTTGAGGAAAAATCCATACCCACCCCGTGGAAGGTCATCAGAAATTCCGAGGGAGAGGGGGATTTTAGAAGTCAAAATTGTGACCCTATTTGCGAAAACGACCCTTAACGGAAGCAACCATTGAACCAATTTTCAGTGCATTGTCAATGGGCTTTCAATGCATTGATAATGATTTTCAACGAATTCTCAATGCATTTCTAACGGGTTTTCAACATTTGTCAACGTTTCTCAAAGCATTGGAAAATGTTCTTTAATGCTTTCATAATGTTTTGCAACGCATTGGCAACATTTTGTAGTAGAGACATAAAAACGTTTGATATGATAACTCCGGTAATCAAGGATTTCCCTTCCAGTTTACACGCACCCCGTAAATATTTCATTGGTCCTATAAATGTTAACCTAATTATATACACAAAACTTGGAGGAAATTAGACAGACGAATAAACTTTTTCCTCAAGGTGGTATTACTTCAGAAATTTGGTTAACTGCGAATACAGAATTGAAATGTAACAAACATAATCTAAACATTCCGTGCATTATATTTTTAGCCGCGTTCTTGTTGTTTCCAGTTGAATGCACATCACAAACATGCCGCAGACCGCGCGGCGATTGTGATCGCCATACTTTCTTGCACGTACCATTGAATTACCACAAATTGATGTATTTAGTATTAGATTGGGCTGGTGCATGTTTCGTATAAGGTTGTCATGCTTTCCAAAGAGTTGCTGAGCTTAAGTACTCGGCTGTGCTACACTGGCTATCAGTTTTTACAGCAACGAATCTGCCGACATAATTATTTAATTTAAACAACATATTTACAAGGCGAGCGTGAAGTCTGTCACTGGTTTTAAAATGTGAGAATAGCAAGAACTCAAAATGTACAATTCATGTAAGTTTCTTTTTCAAAAATCATTTAGAAATCATTTAAAATATGTTGACCAAGTCTATACCAGCGAAAATTACAACAGTTAAAGTTTGCATTAATTCCTTGATCTGCTTTCTTGATAAGCTTTGGTGTGTCTGTTTTTTACGGATGCATGAAACCACAGGCAAAATTCCTTGACCTCCACTTCTTGTGGAAGGAGAGAAAGAAATTATGTATTCAAAGAAAAATAAGAAGAAAAAAAAGCATGAATACATGCCAGAAAATCTTTGACATTATTGACTGTCTAAGTATCTAGCTTAGTGACCTCTATTAACCTGCAGATTTTTCATGCGTGTCAGTTTACACTGACCTGACTCTTCCTTTCAAAATTCGCATTGTTGTAGCATGGAAAATAGCAACTAGGAATATTATAAGCTTGCATAAATAAAAACTTGGAAACTAAATGATTGAGGATACAACATTTTTTGCGGCAATTAATGTACGTGACAAAAATTAAATATGGCGCCGTTCGGTCTTTTACATGTAATGTTTTCACTATACACAAAATGGGACAACGTAGGCCGCAGTTTCTAAGCACGCAAAATAGTTTCAACGTTGTAAAATGCCTTGTACTAGACCATTATTCAGAAATTGAAATCGTCTTTTGACAATGGTTTCAATGCTTGGCAAAGTCGAAATGTGGTAAAATAAAAAAAATTCTCAAAGCTTTTAAAAAATTAAAACGCATCCGAATTTGTTCGCTCGTGTAATGATTTTGAAATGGTTTTCAAATCAATGGATTTTTGGATTCGTTGAAATGTGTTATCAATGTTTCAAAACGCACTCCAAATGTTCTGCAACGATTTTTAAATGGTTTTCAACGAATATTTTGTTTCGTTGAAATGTATTGTCAACGTTCCAAAACGCGTTGACAACGTTTTCAAAATGCATTATCAATGTTTGAAAATGCATTGCCAATGGAAAATGGTTCAACGGTCGTTTCCGTTAAGGGTCGTTTTCGCAAATAGGGTCACAATTTAAGAAGCGAAATATGAAGCTAAACACAGATTTCCTGAGGGGACGGGAGGTGCAAAACAAAAAACGTTCAGTGGGGGAAGTATGGATATTTTCTGGAACTGTACAACCCATTATTATTGGATACAACTGCTTGATGTACAATCCAATAATTATTGGACACAACTACCCAATAATTATTCAATCAAATAATTATTGGATAAAACTAGGTACTCAATATACAATCTACTCGACATACAATCCAATAATTATTGGATACAACTACTCAATACACAATCCAATAATTATTGGACACAACTTCTTGATATACAACCCAACAATTATTGGATGCAACTACTGGATATACAATCCAAAAACTATTGGATACAGCTACTCAATGCACAAATATAAATTTTGTCTTTGAATCTGCTTTTCGTTCTTTTTCCCTTTTCCCATACTCCTGTGTCCTTATCAGCATATTTGCTTTCCTTTGCAGGTGATGGAACATGGGAATCAAAGAAAATAAATAATGCACATACTGTAAGCTGAATACTGTGTGACTTATTATATGTTTTGTGAGAAAAAACCTCACTCATGGCTCAGTTTGTTCTTGATGTGCTTATTTCAGTGCTATCAAGACGAAGCTTTTGAGTTACAGAAACTCTTGATGCTGTTCACGTACAAGGTCTTTCCTGTGATCTTGTGTGTTGTAATTGTCAAGTATATTTAAGTTACAATAAAATTACAGTGGTTTAAAAACAATGATCCTAAAACTTTCACATGCCAATGTTACAAGTAACCCTCAAAGTAGACATCTTGTAGAATGAGTGTGTGGGTTTCTTACAGATGAGCAAATTTTGAAGAAATATTTTACCAAATTTAAGTTCTTTCTACAAGCTCACAGCAACAACAAGACTGCTACCTAGAGAGCACTGTCACAGAGATTTCCGTATGTTTTTGTCAAAACAGCTCAAATTGATATTGTTTTGACAAAGAAACTGTTTGTTAGTTAACATGAAATTTCTATTACAGCACTGAGAAGAAAACATTAAGTGGTTTCTCCTGGGAAGAACAAACTATAATAAGTGTTTTTAGCAATTCCTTTAAAACACGTTCACAGCCAACAGAAGTTAAAACTAGTTTCTGTGCTAGTAAGGTCATTGTTAATAAATTGAACCAACATTTTAATGTTCCAATGGATACATTGTTTTTTATCCTTCAAAGTAATACTGCAGATAGGTGACATTGTACCTTCAAGAACACGGTCCACGTCTTGCCAAAGACTGCTTCTTTCTGCTTAACTCATCATAAGACTTTGGGATTTTATCTAATTAAAAGTGATTGTACGAAGCTCCCATTGCACAGGCTAGTATCCTGGAAATTTATATAACCAGGCACCTGTCCTTCACACACTTTCTTGCACCTCCCCATACAAAACAACTTATTAAAATACTTGGGGGCCTTTTGGTTTGATTAAGCAGTTAATAATATTTATTTGTTATTTATCCTTAGATTGGTTGTAATGCTGTTAGCTGGGCGCCTTCCGTCTCACCAGGATCACTACTTGAGGTAAAAGTAATTGTGGTAATTTATTGTTATAAAGTTATCCATGTGAATTGTCTTAAAAGGACCTCTCTGTAGATCACCCATGAGTGAGAGAGCTTTCCTGTTTAATTATATTTGTTATTATTATTAAAACACTTCCTTCACTTGCTGGAATAAAACCACAGTGCTTGGATCTTAATTTTCAACATGCTTGTAACCTGAACGGTATGTACAACACACATGAGTGTTGTCCTTCTCACTATTTATTTTTTGAGAGATCAGCCAAGCAAAAACTCATTAAATTATCAACCCAAAACTTGAAAGACTAGCCTTGAAAGTCTCAAACTTGACTGAAGACTTGATTCTGGAAATTTTTGAGAATCAAGCCTCTGGGTGGGAGGATCAAGATGTGAATGACTGTCAACTTACATTTGAGCAGTGCTGTATATTGTAACATTTGATATTCATTACTTTTCAGTCTGGATCCAAGTCAGGTGGTTTAGTCAAAAGATTTGTCACTGGAGGGTGCGACAACCTGGTAAAAGTTTGGAAGTAAGTGACAAAGAGGCTTTGTAGTAACGTCAAATATGGGGAAGATTGTTTCATCCAATTTCAGATGCCTTCCTTTTTTAACCAACTTCAAGGTGTCTGAAAATCAGATGAAACATGCTTTCAAGTCTTTGATATAGCTTCTCAATCCATTAACTAATTCTTAGAAAAACTCAAAAGTTCACCAAATTTTGTGAAAATTATGGTCACATGATTTTCCAAACCTCCTACATGGTGGTGATTTCCTTTGTTTTTCTTAATGAGTTTGAGAACTTTTTATACCAGTTTATCAACTGGACTAGAAACTATTCAGAATGCATGGTCTGAATTTGTGATTGTTATTAATTTTCAGCTCTTTTTCACAGAGACATATTAATGAGCTTAAGTTTTTATCTAGAGAGTAGAAAGTAAGAACAACCTGTCACAGAATGATAACTCAGTAGCTTTTATTTGGAATGGTCACACTTTAGGATTTGATCCACAGACTCAAAATTTAGAACCAGCTTGTACAGCATAATAAACAGCACCACAGGGAAGTGCTGCTCAGTAGCTTTCATTTGAATGGTCACACTTTAGGATTTCATCCACAGACTCAAAAGTTAGAACCACCTTATACAGCATAATAAACAGCACCACAGGGAAGTACTGCTCAGTAGCTTTCATTTGAATGATCACACTTTAGGATTAAAGGGTGCAGGTTTGTTACACTGTAAAATGTGTAACTATTGCTGTAAGGCTTTAGGAAAGCTGCAACAAGATCCCTCACTGGTCCTTCTTGCCTTGATTTTCATCAATTTTGGTAATGTCTGTCTTCAGAGAGGCTGATGGCCAGTGGGTGGAGGAAGAAAAGCTTGAGGCCCACAGCGACTGGGTAAGAGATGTAGCCTGGGCCCCTAATGTGGGAATTCCTGTCAGCACCATAGCAACTTGCTCTCAGGTAATGTAATCATGCAGAATGTCAAAGTGTATTTTCAGAAAATAATATGCACACTCAAAGTGTACTACTACTACTACTGCAATGATTACAATGATGGCAACTGCTACTACTACTACTACTACTACTACTACTACTACTACTACTACTACTACTACTACTACTACTACTACTACTACTACTACTGCTGCTGCTGCTGCTGCTGCTGCTGCTGCTGCTACTAACTACCACCACCACTACCACTACTACCACTACAACTACGACTACCACTACCACTACCACTACCACTACCACTACCACTACTACTACTACCACCACCACCACCACCACCACTACTGACGACGACAATGACAAAATTAGAACCAGAAACTTTGACAAAATGGAAAGTACCCCAGGTGTTGTGAGTATGAGAAATGGGAAGTTCATAACTCCATCATAGCAGATAGTCTCTTTTGTTGTACTTTTTCATGAAAATAAAGCTGTTGATTCTAGATGTCAAAAGATGGCTTTCTAGCTGTCATGGATGTTGTGCTACATGCGCTAGGGACAGAAATGATGGATCAGAGAATAAACTAATAAAAGTGAATCGAATTGCTGATGTCAGAAATTATCTCTCTGCCTTGTGCAGTTTCCCATTTCGTTACTAGGGCTAACACTTAGAGAGAAATTCATGTGTTCATTTAGCACTTAAACATACACTGTAGAGTTAATACTCTGATCCATCACTCCTCTCAATCATGGTTGATAGAAAGCTAGAATCAGTGATTTATTTTTTGATCTTGAGAACTTCTGCTACCCATCAAAATCCTGAATACATATCTGTTTTTTGGTGGATTGCTGTTTAGGACTGTCGTGTAGTAATCTGGACAAAGAATGAGGTTGGAGGTGGAGGGTGGACATCAAAGGTAACTACTCCATAGTGAATCTAAAGCAGCATAGTTTGATATCAGGAGTTAAAGGGTTGAAACCAACTTTTGCGTTGCCTCAGAATAATCTTCTCATTCTCATTTGCAATTCCTAAAAAAGTATTTTCTTTTGCAAGTTTGTTTTGGAACTTTATTGAGTATGTTGTATTTTCAGTGCTTGTTGATTGTAACAGAAATTGCCGCCTGTAAGCATTCAACAAGACATTGGTCTGTTATTCAGTGAGTGACACAGGCATACTTGGAAAAAGGAAATTGGAGTGCTCCTATCAGGAGTTGAACCAATGGCCTTCTGATTACTAGTTCGGATGCTCTACCAATGAGCTAAGGTCATTTAACTAGGTTCATGGAACAAACGTCCTGCATACTGCTAGGATTTGAATGTCAATGTGTGGCATGTGCACAATGGAATAAATGTGATGGTATATTTTAAGCCTGGTGAAGGAATGAGAATGGTGTATTATTCAGTGAGTGACACAGGCAAACTGGGAAAAAGGGAATCTGAGTGCTCTTTTCAGGAATCGAAACTATATATCTTTTCGATTACTTGTTTAGATGCTCTACCACTAATGAATAATGGAATTCTTGTACCTTTCTTAAAAAATAGTTTTGGTACCTTCTTTTCCTGTATTTAAATGACTATAAAGACAAGATCGCCAAGTTTGCTTTGATGCAATTTCAGGTTTTGAAGAAGTTTGGTGATGTTGTTTGGCATGTCAGCTGGTCTGTAACTGGGAACATTTTAGCTGTATCAGGAGGTGATAACAAGGTAATCTGAGGGACATTTTAATGTGACCAGAATGAACTAAGGGTTGTCAAATAAATAAATAAACAATATTTAGTCAGGAGTCTCCCCCCACTGTGGAGGTTTTCAGGGAGGTCTTGAAATAAATTAATTATAATTTAAAAATTGTAACAATATCACAAATTAAAATGCTTGACACGTTAACAAAGAGTCTTTGAAATCCAAAAGTCTGAAAGTTCAAAGTTCAATAAAATGATAAAATAGAATAGAATAATGCCTAAGATTAAAAATTTATCTGTTTTAAAATTGTCAATGCACATGGACTGTTAAACATCAACTCCAATTGAGTTCCAATCCTTAAGGGCAGAGTATTTAATCGTTCAACAATTCTCCATAGTTGTAAGAGCATTGAGACTTAGTGGTATGCTCCTAATACCTTATTATTAGTACATTATTATTATTTTTAGTAGTGGTGGTGGTGGTGGTTAAGCCACCTGAAAAGGTTCCATTTGTCAGAATTAGTTGGCCATACTATTCCCTCTGTAAAATTATGTAAGGTGCCATTTTGAAGTACACATTTTTAAATGTTTTTCACCATCTTCAAGGAATTTGAAGGACTGGGCATGGGACCAGCCCGTCAAATTAATGTATACCTTTGCATTCACTGACTGAAGATTCTAGCCAAGCAGTTATGAAAAATGGAAAGCCTCATAAATGCTCCCTGTCCCACCCTGCACCCCCCCCCCCCCTCCCAAAAGCAAATTGTTAATTTCTCTCTCCTTTTTCTGTTTTCCATTCTGCAGGTGAGCTTATGGAAAGAGTCAATGGAAGGACAGTGGGTTTGCGTTAGTGATGTGTACAAAGGACAAGGGCAGGAGACGACGCAATGATGTAAAGTTCTGTGGTGTCACATAGTCATAATATTTAGACAAAGAACATTTTTAATGTTGGAAGAGGAGATCATGTTGCATACATCTACTTAGTGCTACAAGGACACTTCTTAAGTTTGTTGCAATTCAGAAATAATGTTTCACAAGTATTGCTGGTCTAAACTATCACAGTGGAGGGAGCTTGTTGTCAATTGGAATGTCTTGTGGTATCACAAGAAGTGCTACAACTTCAAAGTAATTTATTGGTTTTGAAATTATTGTCCAACTTAAGGTTGAAATAGGTAGGGTTCAGGTCATGTTTCTTCGAAAAAGTCATTTTTCATGACACCCAATTCGTGATGATTTAACATGCAGTTGCAGTTGTTGGATTGTAACCTGTAATTAAGAAGCAATTCTTTTTTCATGAGTAACGATCTTTCAAAATTATGGCCCATTAAAATCTATCATGTCTTCTTTCGTGTAACAAGATCAGTCATTCACACCAACAATACTCGATAACCTATCTGTTCAGTGAAAACTGACAGTACACTATTAAGCCACTTACAAGTTAGAATATTGTTATTTCACTGTTTATCTTTGTAGAATGTGAAGATTTGAAAATAAAAATATATTATTTACGCTATCTGTATCCTTTGTGGATCATGGGTGCTTATGCCTCACCAATAGCGAGGATGAGCGAGCGATTTAGTGAGTAGTCAGTCTAGTCATAGCCATAGCTAAGATCATAGTTTAAGCCATAGTTATACTCATAGACATGGTCATATTCGTACTTGTAGTCACAATCATGGTCAGTATAGGACTAGCCATAGCCATAGCCATTGCCTGATTTCATACCGTGGGGGTCTGGGTACAAGTCTGTGTATTATGGGATATTGTACTCAACACCCACATAGCCAGAAAGAGTACATCGAACTTTACAACATCCTCAAGTTTGGTGTTAATCAAGCGAATATTAGGCGAGATACAGCCATTCAAAAACTTAAAATATTTACTAAGAAATGTATGGAACGCCGGACAAATCGTCCGTCACGTCGTCCGGCGTTCCTTACATTTCTTTGTAAAATTTTGAGTTTTTGAATGGCTTTATCTTTCCTGATATTAGCTTGATTAACACCAAACTTGAGGATGTTGTAAAGTTCGGTGTGCTCTTTCTGATGATGTGGGTGTTAAGTCCCATATCCCATAATACATAGACTCGTACCCAGACCCTCACGGTATGAAATCAGGCAATAATAGCCACAGTCATAGTCATAGCCCTAGTCATAGTTATAGTCACAGTCACAGTCACAGTCATAGTCACATTCATAGTCATAGCCACAGTCACAGTCATAGCCCTAGTCATAGTTATAGTCATAACCATAGTCATAGTCATAGTCATAGTCATAGTCATAGTCATAGTCATAGTCATTAGTCACAGTCAGTCATAGTCATAGCCTTTGAATATTGAAACAATATAAATTTGTTAATGAGCAAAAGTGACCCGATCTTCAAAAATCGACGAGGTCCCTTTTAACTTATTAACCAATTTCTATTGTTTTAATATTCATTGGCAATCGCCTTTGAAGATTGAAACAATAGAAATTTGTTAATGAGCAAAAGTTAGTCTGAAATGTCAGCCGTCTCCTCTCCCTAACCCACAGGGGGCGCGTTTCAGACTAAGCAAAAGTGACCAGTACCCATGTCTAGGGATGGTGCCTAAGTACTACCCTTGGAGGTAATGCACGCATATTACTAAAGCCCGCGTCATCGGTGTGCGCGAGCTTAAAAATGGGGGCCACTGGTCGTTAACCTGCAAACTAGTTCTGCGTTAGCAGTCTACTGGTCGTCAATTTGAGTTCAGAAATCTGGAGCAGATTAGATCCCACGATAAGGAAAGCAGAGTCACTGACTGCTTTTAACATGGACTATCAAAAGCCATTTTATGATCCTTTTATAGTTCTACTTTTAACTCTTGAATATATATTTATTTATTTCTTGTTTCTATAATTAGGCTTTTATTTGTTCTTGGTAATCTTTTAGAGGACCCTTCCGTAAACCACTTTTGTGATGTTGGCATTCTCATTAAAGATTACCCTCATCCTTAGGGAGGCACCTTAAACGGAATCCCAAATGAGCTTTCAGTGAGCAATTGTGGTTTCAAATTTTGACTCCTTTGCTTGGGTAGTGAAGTACCTCTCCCTTATTACTTGAAGTTTTCATGACAACTTAACCTTTTAGCTCTAATACCAATGTGAACATTCTACCCATTGTTTTTCATATGTTTAGTGTGATAGTATTTACGAGAATGTGGTGATCATTTCATTCGTTCTCATTAACCTCCATGTTTAATTTCAAGATTTGAAGGAATGATATCTCTCGACACTCAAAATTTTCGTAATTTTGCTGAAAAGTTCCGATTAACACTTTTTAAATTCTAATAGATAAGCGACGTTTTAATAGGAGGTTGTTTTCAACATCAACTTTTATGCCGTTAGTTTTAGGAGAGGTTTATTTTCTACAGAAAATTCAATAAGTTATCGACGAATTTGTCAATCGAAATATCCATCTCGTTGAACCGCATTCTGAATCAAATAAAGGAGCGCGCATCTACCTCTCCCCTCCCCTCTCGGGCGAACCCCTCGTCACGTGTTCTTCATGAACCCGGCATGGACCCAAGATCCTTTGCATGAATAACAGTCCAACATGGCCACGAAATTTTGACCGGGGTAGTTTGCTTCAAGTATGTTCCATTTTTTCCTGATTGGGTTCCCTAAACTTTGTTTAGACGCGTTTTAAATGTGATAAGCAAGTCTGTGTTATCTTCTTTGCAGGCTTTTGAAGACCCTGTCCTTGAAAATTTGTGTACAAGTCATGCTACGCGCCAACTTGACGTGTTTCGCGCGAAATTTGAACATGTGTTGAGGTAAGCTGGCTCTTGTAAACCAGAAAGACGAGCTTTAATACAGAAACCTTCAGAGGCTGTGTACATTAAAATAGGAGAGAGTGTGGCTTGATTTCAGAATACGATGTCCACTTGACATTCAACTTAAATGAATCAATGCGCGACGTGTTGCTCAGTCCTACATCATAGTATTATCATTCAGAAAGGAGTTGTACTAAACCTTTCCGTAATGTTTTAGTTTCACACAGAAGACAAGGAACAAGGACACAATTAACCTTACCATGATATTGTTTTAAATGGTGAGTTTTGTTTTGCTGTTTTCTAATTTCTTGGCTATTGATAATAGGATAAAGAGAGATGCCTTTTCACTGTAATTTCAGGACCGTTGGCCCAAGGGTATGGGACAGGAACATTTTCAGGTTCAGTAATGGCAATCACCCCAGTTTTCTTGTGGCCCCTAATTTGGCATCAGAGATGGTCCTTTGCTCAGAAGGTTGTGCAAGTTCAATACAGGCCAAATTTGATAAGTTTTGAAAATAAAATTTTGGAAAAACAAAATTATTGCAGGCAGCTTTTCATAAAATTTTGAAGGATAAAATTCACCAACAAAAAAAATTACGGAGGTTCTTGGAAGAAAAACTGGACGCTTTTTTGTCAATTGGCAAATTGCAAAACCACCAAAAGAACATACACGTCCACCTTTGCATTGCTTCGCATATCGGAAGGAATCACAGTGCGTGTGTAATTTAATTGTTTAATTGTTTATACGTAATGTATTCCCGCAATGGGGCATGGTGTCCACGAATACTTGTAGCTTAGTTTGATGTGAGTATCGCTTTATGGTTATTACTATTCACTTCTGCATTCACGAGTTGGCTCACAGGAGCCTTTGATTAGACTTTAAAATTACAGTTTAGTGAGAGAAACAAAAGGGATTAGTCCTAGCCTTTTCATACATGCGAATTTGCACGATACAAGTATTAACATTTTTATTTTTATTATTATAATTTGTCATTATTCACTGTACTCAAGATCAAGACATTACAGCTGTATATGCATCAAGTGTTGACTCGAGGTTTTATCTTTCTCCAGGGAAGTGTGAAATGTTGACAGGCATGGAAAATACTCCATTAACCTCTGTGTTGTTTTCAATGGTGAGTTTTGTTTTATTGTTTTTCATTTTAATGGCTGTTGGTAAAGAGTGATGCCTTTATGCGGCAATTTCAACCACCCAACCCAAAGCATGAGGCAGAGACATTTTCACTTTTGGGAAGGGTGCTCACCCCATGAAGTTACCTAGTGGGCCCCGATTCTGTATAATTATTTTTGAGACAACCCTTTACTCTTAAAATTTATTAGTTTACTTTATCAAAGCTTTCACCAACTAAAAAACAAATTATTAATAATAAAGTGGCGAGGGACACACAACAGAGTGAGACTCCAATCAAAGTGTGCATGCTCTTGAAAATTAGAATGTGCATATAAAATTTACATATAAATCCTTATATGTATACTGTATCTAAGTGACCTATCTGTATATTTTAATTACTTTAAAGAGCTATATAAAATTTTATCTATATACTTAGAAAAATAATATCCAAAATAATATTCTCTGCACTGTTTACTTTTATGCAGGGTGCAAGGAACATTAAGATGCCATTATCAAGCAAGCAAAAAAGTCAAGCACAGTCACTTTGAACAGAACGTAAAGGTAGGAGGAACTTGTTTTACTTATTAATACTTGAAACACACAAAAACGACTATTGTAAGTATTTACTGTACACGTGGTTAGGTTGCATATTTTGAAAGAAAAACAATCATGGTTTTATGAAGGACTGAGTTTCTGTTGCAAAACATTTTAGGGTGAGGGCCATTAACATGATTGTGTAGTCCATGCAAGGGTAAATATTGCTCACAATTAAACCACCGAAATGAACTATAACCAAATTTTCATTTTAAGTTTTGTATGTGTTGCCTTTTCCATTGTGAACAATTAAGTTATTGGATTGAAGGCGTAATCTGCTTGTGCTGTTGCCCATTCAGCTGTAGGATCCTGTAGACTTTTACAGAGTGTTTTCTCTAGTTTACGACGTCGTGTATATATATTGCATACCATATAAACTTTTAATGACATTACTTTCTGAGGTGCAGTTTTGGAACACACACTCTTAAAGTGCAAAAGACAATGCACAAAAGCAAACCAAAATAATAAACCTTCAATTACTGGTGTGAAAATTGCCTTAGAGATTGCAAATTTGCTTCCATGATTTAAACTATTTCTGATTATCTCTCAAAAATAAACCTGCTTTCAATTTTGACATTTACACTTGTGGTAAAAATTACAACAATATTTTGTAGGGGCATGTTAACGTCAGGATATGTAGCTCACATTTCTTGGTTTAGATTTCACAATGTCCAAAATTTAATGCTTGGAAAACTTCTTACAAAGAAAAACTAGCTCAGTGAAGCACTTCCCAAACAGTTGGATAAAAAATATATTTGACTGGCAAATTTGATTCAAATCATTCTAGTTCTTATTATCAATGACAGACACAAGATTACTTAAATTTTGAAGATTTATTCTTAAATTACTTAAGGGCCCCAATTTGGATAACTCAGAAAATAGTCAATTGAACTCAGTGGTGAACTTTTTCAGTACCATCAGATATTTAATAGCAGAGAACATACAAGACAGCTACATTGTGCATCAAAACTTAGCCAAAAGAATACAAAAGGTTAACATTATCAGTATAGTCAAGGAAACTGAGAGAAAGACCACAACAGAATACCTACTGACATCTGAAACTTTCTTCTTCACAACTTGACGCTTACCAGAATACTCATCCTTAAACTTATGTAACAAAAATTGATGATAATGTGACAGACACAATGTACCTTGTATTCTGGAAAATCCAGTTTGACCAAGAAAGCTAGAAAAGCGACAAACGACAAAAGCAACTTGTAAATATCAATTAACATCAACATGAAAGACAAATTAATTTGATGGATGGTAACACAGCCTGTACATGTAGCATCAAATACGTTAAGGTCTGTGAAATTCAGTTTTTTTTTTAGTCATTCCATAATCCAAGCTAGGACTGAATATTCATGTTCAAAATTTTCATTAAAAATTTTATGCTAAGAAATTTATCTTTGTATGAATTCTGTTTAAGATCTGTATTTTCCACATACATACTTAGATCAGATTGACCAATCAGGCTTGCTATCAGAACTGACCACACACTTGTTTATGAAAGTGCCTCCAAAGAATGCTGTTACTTTATAGGTGGTCTAAGCACCAGCCATTACTACAGACTTGATAAGGACTACTCTCTCCCAGACAATCACATTAGACAGACTACTGATACTGCTGGGCTCAAACTGTTCACTAAACAACAGTCTTTTAAGGACTACTCTCACTTAGACCATCGCACTAGACAGACTACAGATAATCCTGGGCTCAAATTATTCACTAAGCAACAGTCTTTTTATGGACTACTATCACCCAGACAATCTCACTAGACAGACTACTGATAATCGTGGGTTTAAGAGCGACTTTCCACAAATATCGACCAAGTGGTGGCACAAGTCAAAAAATCGATTTTGTTCATATTTTGCTCATAGGTAGTCCCTAGTGAGAAACAAACTGAGCTGTAGTTAGTTTTTCCAAATACCGCTTCCTTTCGCGTAATTATGCGAAAAACGATTTTGTCTCATTTGAGCTCAAAGTCCGCTTTCGGCGGGATGGAATTTTCCTTAACTTTCGACGGGTCGCGTATCAATCCACAGACTGTTACTAACCTGCAAATGGCATTTATTGCTCTATTAGGTCTTCTTCTTCTGTTTCACGGAAAAACATTTAAAACCTAACTTACTTTTACGTCCGAAATAGGTTTAGAAAAGCATGCTATAAATGCAAATTTTCAGCAACCACATTTTAGCACTAAAACATTGCCAATTTTACCCACGGGCGATAACTTAGATTTCCCTATAATGACTTTCTATGGCTTCACTGTATACCTATTGATCATAATATAAAAACAAAACTCTGGGTAAATGAAAATAAATGACCCGCTAGGCTTCAGATTTGTCAGCATTTTCTTGAGAAGCGTAAAAAAGATGGCGTGACACACTGTCACGGGTACAAATATTTTTTCCTTTTAGAAAAGAAAATGAAGCGACATTTAAAAGGAAGCATTTTTCATTCGCAGTAGAAAAATCTTTGGATCGAAAGTTCGGTAGCGTTACGGACAAATATATATTTCGGCTGCGTTTCATAACTGGAAATTTCAGAGTAACCGTTCGCTCTGATGCGGAGTCCAGTTCGTTATTGTGTAATATTATTATGTTGAAACAAATAATTGGAAAATTTTTTTTTCCTCTTTCTTTATCACTGCCATGAATAAATTAAACTAGAAATAGGTAAAACGCAGCAGATTTGAACGACATTAACCTGATTAAAAGTTTCGACTGTTATGTTAATTACTGCATCGTTTGCGTGAAATATACGTTCGAAGTAATGTTTGTTTCCCTCGTCCGTTGATCATGAGCGAGTTTTTTAGATCTCTGTAAATAAAGAAAGGGAAGAGAAATAGCATAAAGGGTCCATCTCCGTTTTTAAAAACATTGTCTATAGAGTTTTCCAATCATCATACATCTAAAAATGAGAGCTCGTGATTAGTGAATTATAGATGCAAAAACTGCGTGATTTAGTTTATTAATTAAATTTGCAAAAGAAAGCACACGCACACTCAACGACAATAACAACAACCAAAAAAAGGGAAAAAAGTAATAACAAAAAGTAATAACAATAAAGGCCGTAACAAATTTAATGAAACCAAGATAGTGGTCAATACCCGTGTTATTAGTAATGTTATTTTGCTGCGCTTTTTGATCCTGAAATATTCTTTATGTGAAGATCAACGTAATTAACTAATTAGATTTTTGAACGTCCTCATTGCTTTTTTGGACGTATGAATAAATTGAATTATTATTACACCAGAGAAACAGTAAGGAACTGTAAACTAAACGGCGAGCATGGAAGTTTGGTGTTCGTTTACGTTGATAGTTGGTGGGCAATGTTCGTTTGATCGCAGACAGAACAAGGTCCAGAGAGATTAAGTACCCCTGTTGTCCTGTACAAAGAATATTGACCAGCACAAGTCATGTTATGGTTTTTAAGATGTGGAACGAGGTTCAGCTTATTCTTGCCCATTCGGCCACGTTTTCAACGCCAGGAAACATCAAGACGATGACGATTTGGGCTTATCTGTTGAGAAACATTTATCACAAAAGACACTTATCGGCCCCGGTAAGTTACTGGGACTTTCGAGAAACGGGCCCCAGGGCTTATAAGAGGCAGTTTAAGGTATTACTTGGGCGGAGCGCCAAGTTATAAAATAGGATTTCTTCGTATACGCCAAAACGCAGTGATCTACTGCGCGTGCGCTACATGTTGGCCGAGTCTCAATCTCGTCCCCAGAGCCCGCGCACGTTTAAGGCCAGCGGTGGCCACACGTCCACGAGCTCTGGGCTAATCCAGGAGGGAGAGGTCAACTCGTGGGCTCGGCTGTCCGGATGATACGGGCCATCGTGACGTCACTTCCTGTGAGGCGCGAGATTTTGTCCAGTTTCGAAAATGGCGCTGGTGATTTTGTTGCATCAAACGATTTTTTTTTCCAGCCAGGCTCCGGATGGGGTTTGTTTTCTTGCTGAGTAGACTTTTAATCTTCTTATCTCGATATAGGTAAGTGTTCACTTATTTTCAACCATGAATTATGCTGAAAATATTGCAGTGAAGAGTTACGTGTACTTGCGCTAATCGGAAAAGCTGAGATTGTCCGCGCCAGAAAAATTACATCTTATTAATTACACAAAGTACTGGTGAAACTGACATTTGGCTCGAGACGAGGTCAAATCTTAGTGCAATCGTTCCAGTTGAGATTAGTAGGTTATATTCAAATGTAAAAATGATCAGTACGTTTGTTTCGCCGAGTGAAAAAACAGTGAAAATTATAAGTTTGTGTTTATTGCTGAAACTTGACCTGAAGTTATAGAATTTGCCTCTAACATTATTAAAATAATTGATAGATACAAAATGATGATTCAAAGGAGTTTATTTTAATTTACCCATGCCATTTAACCTTTGTAAAGAAGACTTTTGCTGAGCAACCTAGAATTTTGAAAAAGCTTGCAAAATATGCGGACGCCCGAGGAAACCGACTTTCTTTTGAACTGATCATTAGTTTTTGCGAGAAATTTCACGAAATTTCACACCAAATCGGCAACTCCTGACTCAGTTTTCTGGCCGAACATATTCACAATATCTTCAGCTATCTCTAGAGCTCTGATAAAGAGACATCTTGTCATAGAAATAAACTTATCAACTGAAATGATCCACAAAACAAATGAGCAAGGAGACGATAAATGCTGTGTTTCAGTTGATTTACATTAGTAAGACGATGGAAGAGTAGAAGTTGAGTTAAACTTAAGTACTAGTCCAGAGAGTAATTGAATTTTCCTTATGTATTCCAAATCTATGAGAGAAAAACTTGTGCATTGCCCCTAGAATTTTGATGTTTACTGATACAGAATGTTTGGACTATTATGCCTTGAAGCTGGCGTCAGCCGCTCGGCCTCGCAAGGAAAGTCTTGTCATATTTTCCTGTTTTTGTGAGATAATTAAACAAAAAAAGCAAACCCCATTGCCCATTAACAATTACCAACTGGCAAATTACTTAGTACTAAACGGTTATTTGCAACGTAGCTTTTCCGATAGCTTGAGAAAAAAATGTTTTCGCCTTTCTTTTCGCGAGCGCTCGACCAGACAGTACCGGAGAAATGCGTTTAAACCCACTGATCATTTTTATTAAGTTGTTAGATAATTGTTTTAAATGGCCAATCCAAAGCTCTTAACCACAGTAAGATCTCACTTTTCCCTCCTTGTTAGATTATTTTGGATTCTCAAGTTATCTTTCTTCAAAGATGCGCAGGCCGTCACTGTTTTGTCGCATTTGCTATCAACAAGTGTCAAACTTTTGCGTATTTTCATACTTGAAATATTAACCTCATGAGCGATAGTGCTGTTTTCATGTATTATGGTGATAGGTTAAATCATAGCAATGATTCTTTGACGGCCTTGCGTACAATTATTTGACTGATCATCCAAGAAAAAAATTTGGCGAGTTTGTAGTTTATCAATCATTCAAACTTCCCGGGTTTTACAGGAAGTGACGTCACGATGGCCCGTATCATCCGGACAAACAATCCGATTGCGAAAAGCCGAAGTTGACCCCTCCCTCCTGGGCTAATCAGAAACCGGAAGTAAGGATCCTGCTTCCGGTTTAAAGGGGGATACTGCTGACCGTGAGGAAGACAGCCTCTGGTAAAGAGCATCAAAGGCCAAGAAAACGAGTGAAAATGGCGACAACCTCCATCCCTCCCGTTTGCCAGTGATTGTCATTCATGTGAGACGTCCTTGAAAACAAAACAACCAAAACAAAGGCTGCGTAAAATCTGGGTTTGTCGGCAATTTGCCTCTCTCAACCGCGACAAATTCATTTGGCACATTTTCAGGTCGTTTTAGAAAACCAAACATTTTGCATAGGCAGGGGTAAAAAAACATATATAGGCTATGGCGATTAGAAACCATTTGTTGTACTATACGCATTTGGAATTAAATTAAGCTTGTTTTCGCTTGTAAAATGTAGTTTTTAAAACTTAAAAATGGGGGTGAATATACGCAGTCCACGCAGTATGAGATAGCCAAGTTTTTTCATGACACCACGGTAAAGTTAATAGCGAAAGGAAAATAGAGCCTGGTCGGAGGTTATATAAGCTTCAACCTAATTAACTAAACAGGGTAAAGATTTTCAAACATTCGATAAACTTCAGCAAGATATCGTTCCCAACCTGATTGCCGTCGACGACAGATACCAACAAATGTTTACAAACGTAAGTTTTTTTTTCCGTCGTGAAATTTACAAACGCCGGATAGGTTTCACAAGATCAGCTTTTGCTTACCCAGATACCATGATCCCAGAATAAATACAATAAAATGGCAGAAGTACATTTAATAACAAGACACAACTCTGTAAACGTTCAAACAAAATAATCAGCAACTTGAAAATCTAAGCTTAACAGAAAGATCGGCAATTTTTTTTCAATTTACACACTCAGTGTAAGCTTAAGAAACTCACCCTAAAAAAAATATTTTACCTGCACTCGATGTGGTTTATCAGTCCTATGAGCTGCAAACTTACAAAGCTCACAAATGAGCTGTTGTGTAAAGAGTGACAACGATCGCTATTCCAAGCGTTAATATTTTTGTCTTTCTGTCCATCCGCTTTCTGAACCACTTTTTGGGCCACGCATTCTTGAATACTCCGCTTTTACGCAGTGGTAACGAAGGCCCGTTGGTTTTCCTTGTTCAAGTTCAATTATGTTTCTGCTAGGCTGCTGAAAGGATATCTGTTCCTGTTCAACAAAGTAATCTTCAATAAATTCTGCTCCAGTGAGATCAACTCGCAGACTTCGCGGTGCGAATGGATTACAAGTTTGCTTCTTTTAGTTCCTTCAACAGCACGAGAAAGGCTGTTAAACTCTTATCCGCTTTAGACAATGTTAAGAACGATTTTCAACGGCCAGCATTGACTATGAACCACATTTCAGAGTCGATAATTAGAGGAGTTTTTCCGAAAATTGTCAGGTCCTTCGCTAACCTCGACTGTCGCAAGTGTCATACTGTCATTCAGCTTTGTCAAACGCTGCAACATATCGCAAAGGTTTTCGCGCCTTTTTTGTTTAGTCATGTGATTTGACTTGTTATCTTTTTCGTGCTTACTTACTGCAAGAAAAAAAAAAAACGTGTGAAAATTTAGTTGCATTTCGATTCTATGGCGGTTTTTGCTTCGATACCTTTGACAGCCTATTTCATTTCTTGTTTTGAAACCTCCGATTCAAAGACACTTCCGGTAAAATGTAATATCCAATCAGATTTCGTTTTGCTGGATTTTGACATTGATTAGCCCAGAGGTCTTGCTTCCTTGGTGCTGACCAAAAGGAATGCAGCCTCTGGGAACGAGATTGGCCGAGTCTGCGAGTTTGCATGTATTCATCATAAGCCGCCATCACGGGACAAAAAACAAGGACGTAAAATTAACACAACGAATATCGTATTCTTAAAAGAAAACAGCTAGTATGTGTGTTGTTTGATAACTCCTTCCATTGAACGAAACTAAGGGGCAACTTTCCTTTCAGGACGGATATTTTCCAAAAGTTTGACTTCAATTAACCTCACACGCTCTTTTGGCTCTTCTCGATAAATCCCCATTCGGTGTCAAACGTAATCGATAAGATCAGGCCGTAAACACTGAATTTACGTACAGCCGAGCAAAACATTTCATTTCCCTGAAAACGTTCAATTAACTTTAAAGATTCAAGACCATTCCGTGGGTGAAAGGTTTAGGGTAAAGTAGGAAAATAAAACCAAAGCTTCGAAAAGAAATTTCATTCGGGGTCCAGTGTGAGCGATAAAATCTATTCACCAGAACAAATGTAAACACTGAAAGTTTGCTAATGCACATTGACAATCAACGCTTGACGAATTAATTTCTTTATTTACGTTCCCTTGGATAAAACCAAAATGTGATCGTTACGGGAAAACAGGGAAAAAGGTGAACGCACGGGCACGCCAAATTACCACGCTGAACGTACAATCTGAAAAAAAAAATCTTTCCTTCGGAGTCGAGTGTCAGCGATAAGATCGATTCATTGGAACAAAGGTAAACGCCGAAAATTTGCATATTCATACCAACAACAACTGAGTACCGCAACGAAAACGCATTTTTATTTTTACGTTGGATAAAGCCAAAATAGCAACTTTAGCACCCGGGCTTTACCAAAACTGAAAGCCCCTTCCGATGTTACAAAACGTTGAAAGAAGCCGTCGTTTGGATGCAGAAAGGAATTGCCACGCTGAAAACACCCGGAAGAAATCGGTCACGTGCTAGGCAACCAAAATCGTTCACGTGTATCAAGTTTCATCCGGCGACGCGGCATTCAGAAGGAAAATATTTTCGGCGGTTCCTGGACGGTCTCTGCTTGTTATTCAATCGCCACGGGAGCTGCAGTGTCTTTCCACTTTATAAACCCAGCTTCTTTCATTTAAAGCCCTTTCAAATCCTGGAAACACTCTCTTTTGTGTCATGATATTTTGTCCAACCACTAAAATAATGAACGTACACTTCGACCTTTGCGTTGCCTTCCAGTGCGAGTGAAGTTTATTTTCTTTTTTGCGTGTTTAATAAACAAATAACTGTAGACATAATTTGAAATAGTTCATTCTTTGGTCACTCACAGAGCGCTTTGATTTTGTCATTAAAGTTCTGTCCTATTCCAGTGATCATGAAATAGATACGTTGAGTTAACTTTCTGCGGGGGCACCCAACGACAGTTTTCTCTCCAATCCTTTGAAACACAATTTTAGGCTATGCGGAGTTCTTTTAAAGCTCTGTAGGTTCATTTCAATACAATACAATATATACAATACAATACAATACAATACAATACAATACAATACAATACAATACAATATTTATTTCGCCATATACACAACATTTACAGATGGGAAGAAAAAATGAAGAAAAAAATTGAAGAAAGAAAATAAATGGCGAGGAAACCTGAAAGAAACCACGAGGCTTATAACAAGTCAGGCTTCCTCACTTAACTAATCTTATATTAGAATTACAATATGGACTTATGGTAAATTAACTTTGACCGCGCACACGTACACATACACATATTAAGTAAGTTAGTTAGTTAAGAATTACAGCCTTACAGAAGTTAATACCTAGAAAGAAGAAATTCTTTAAGCTTTCTTTTAAAAGAAGCGGAGGAGGGAGAACTAGTTATGTCAGAAGTTAGCGAATTATAAAAGTTTGGGCCTTGAAAGTAAATTGAAAACTTCCTGGTGTTCGTTCTGCATATCTTCCTGGTGTTCGTTCTGCATTTCAGGCCGTGCTATAATATTTTTATTTGTTCGGTCATTCTAGGGGAACGTGCGTCTTTTCGAAATTTCTAGGGTATTTTTGTCCATTTCCCGAAAACCTTATCAAATCTTAGGTCTTATTTCCTTTCCGAAAATCTTAGCTGACCTTTCTTCGGTACCTGAAACCACATTTTTGTCAATCCGAAAACACCAGCCCTTAAATTTCCCACATCAACGAACGTTCGGGGTGAAAATTCCCCTTAGAAAATTGTAGGGGATTAAGGGCCTTCCGAACAGATAATTTACCGAAACGATCTGTTGGGTGCCCCTGTTTCTGTAAATGGGATGTTCTGTGGGGTTTGTCTTATCCGCACGCGTCCCATATAGAACGCATGTCTTTTCGCACGCGTGTCATATTGCACGTTCTGCGTGACATTTTGCGGTCGTGCGCTGTTACCAGTGAAAAAGCTGGAACATCTCTCATAGCAAGCCCAGAAAAAAAGGGTATCAGGGTGGAAAGGTATTCGCACAAATACCCCTCTGTCGCCAAAATTCATCATTACCACTGGAACTGCAAATACTCCTTTGTCGTCAAAATCCATCATTATCTTAGATGCACCTCATGGTTACAAAATCCGACGTGCTTAGTATTAAAGAGAATAATGTTTTATTTTGTTTGCGTGACATTTTCGGTCGAACTACATCATGCCTTAGACTCTCAGCGAATCTTTTATCGTTCACCTGTCACGAGGGGGGTGAATAGGGGTATGTAAATCCGCCGATCCGCTAAAATTAATGGCTGATTCCGTCGATCCGCTCAAAAAATCAACTAAATCCGAATCCACAAATTGTTTGCCGCGTTGGATGATACGCGAGATGCAAAGCGACTTCAGTTGTTGGAGTTGCCTTGCGTGCTATTGTGTTTTAGCGTTGAGGATGACTATCAACGAAATAGTTATGTAACCAACCTCTGTATCGAAACAAAATCTTGCAGATACGAGAAAAAAGAACAAACTTAAACTTCCTAACAACCAAAATCCAAAATCCGGGCCCCAAAACTGGATAAAACCGCGATCCGCTGTGGTCATAGGATCCGGAGATCCGTTAAAATTTTGCTCTGAATCCAGAATTCGGGCTAAAATATTTACCAAATCCGCCGATCCGTAGACCTATTCACCCCCCTCTGTCACCAAAGACTGAACTAACGTGCATGCTCAGATACTCCTAATACAACGGCGCCCAAGTAAACGCTCCTACAGCGTCTTGTTCCTGGATAAATAGGAGAGAAGGTAGACACAGCGGGCGTTTTCCATTTACCAAAAGATTCCGGAAAATTCCGAGAATTTCGGTGGGAAATGTTTATCGGTGAAGAATGTGTTCCATTTAACACATGTTCCATCCATTTCCTTCTCCGTCCGATGTATTCCGCACAAAAAATACAAAATGGCGGCACAATTTTTGTGGTTAAACGAAATTGTAGAGTCGGTCTTTGGAAGAAGAGAGTCCCGTGAATTCAAAAAATTATGATGACATTGCTATCCTGGCGACGATTGCAACCTATACGAGACGCGATCTTCACCAAAATCAAGGTTTTTATGAAAATATTTTGCCGCGATATAGATAAGCTTATACGATTGATGAATTTAAAAGCCACTCCAGGATGATTTGAGGGACCATTGAAGCTCTGTGCAGAGAAGTACAAGCCACAGGAAGAGCTGCTCAACGACACGCACTTGAAACAGCTGCTGTGAAAGGGTGAATGACAAAAGACCTTGTTTAATTACACATGCAAAATTTTAGGCTTCAAGGCGGGAAATAATCGGAACACTCAAAGAACCCGAGGGTGAGATGTAATGTTTTCTTCGATAAATACTACTTACCATTGACATACATGGCACAGTTGTGATAAATTAACGCTTGAAAATCTGGAGCCAAGCCATGACACACCGAGCATTCGTATAAAGTACTACTCGAGGATAGGAAAATCACCGAGGGAGTAGAAGAAGGCGGCATATTTCCTTACCGAAGATATGGTCGTGAACAGCCTGGAACTGGTCAAACCTTGTGAAACTCATAAATGGAACACGCAGTTCCATCGGAAAAGTTTCCAACGGGAAAACGGGACTACCTTTTCACAAGTTCCATTCTTTCCGGAAATGTTTCAGTGGAGCGAACCAAAAAAAGCATGTTCCATTTACAACCCAACCGGAATTTCTGGAGTATCTTGGTAAATGGAAAACGCCCAGAAATACCAAATGTATAGGAGCCGTAGCATGTCCTTATTGCTACTTCGTGACATTGACACAATGTTCTGTTTTAGTTATTTTTCGTTTCTCTCCAGAAAGAAGTCGTTTCCTCTTTATCAGTTGTGGATGAGTTAAGGGGGACAATTAACATACCGACCAAATTTGACGGCATTTAAAATGCTTTGTTGGACTTCGAATATAATGTGCTCGTTTCTGAGTATTTATTTTTCGTGCGAAGTATTGAAGCAAACGGACATTAGTTAGGAAAACTAGTCGCTTAAAATGGTCTTTATCCCCAATTTTAAATCATCATGGCAGAAGAAGACATCGAAACATAGAAATCTTTATGGTGACACTTCCGGTTCATGGTTGTCACGCAACAGTGTAGCTTGCGAGTTTTTTATTAGAAAAATATAGAAATGTTTATTAATTCGTAAACTGGATTGTTTTGTCAAAGTTCTCTTGATTCAGAGGGTAAGAGTACAGAAATAACCCCAGTGCGGGTTAATGAAGAATTCGATGCTAAATTCTTGTTAAAACGTGCATGAAATGATCATGAAATACTAAAAATGAACTCGTCGACACACTAATTATGCTTGTATCGAGCACAGATAGATGAAGAAGATGCCCAAATCTTATGTTAGATTGTTGATTAAGGTATCAGCTTAGTTTCCCTACCTTTATGTCTCAAAATAATGCACGTTTTTGAATCTCTTTTGGCCTTCGTAGTTCGCGGTCACCGGCTATGCCACGCCATTGTTTACAATGCGAATGCCAGATTTTCGACAGGGTAGGTGATCAATTCGAAGCCCTGCGAGTCACTTAAAATAATTTACCCAAACCTTTGTTTTGATATTATGATTGATAAGTACACAGTGAAGCCATAGAAAGTCATTTTATGATAATCTAAGTTATCGCACATGGGTAAAATTTACGGTATTTAAGTTCGAAAATTTGGTTGTTAAAAATTTGCATTTATAGCATGTTGTTCTAGATCAGTTTCGGGCATAAAAGTAACGTATGTTTAGAATGTTTTTTCTGTGGAACAGAAGTAGAAGACCTAGAAAAACAGTTGATGTTATTTCAAGATCCGTGACAGACTGTGGATTGATACGCAGCCGGCCAAAGTTAAGGAAAAATCCGTCCGGCGGGAAGCGGATTTTGGCTCAACTGAGTTGAAAATCGTTTTTCGCATGTTTACGCGTAAGGAAGCCGTATTTGAAAAAACTAACTACAGCCCGTTTTGTTTCTTAATAGGGCTTACCTATGAGCAAAATATGAGCGAAATCGATTTTTTGACTTGTGCCACCAAAAGTTGATTTCGGTCGATATTTGTGGGAAGCCGCTCTTAAACCTTTCACTAAACAACAGTCTTTTTACCAAATACTCTCACAAAGACAATCACACCAAGACTTTTGCAAATATGGAAAGAAAGATTTAGAAGCTGGCAAGCACCATTTTTTAGCCAGTCACAACATGGTATAAATAATAAATGTTTTGGAAAGTTTCTGGCCTATCATTAATAATTCTTGAATGAAACAGCACCACAGAAAATCAGAGGGTCTCATCACAATTTCATAGACTCAAAAGTTAGAGACCACTTTATATAGCATAATAAACGGTACTATAGGAAGCTACTGCCACATGTTTTCTATTTGAATGAGATACTCAAGATGTCATACTCAAGGACATAGATTACACATTGAAAAGTTAGACACCACCTTTAATAAACAGCAGCAACGGAAAATACTTCTTAGTAGCTTTCATTAATTTTTGAATGGTCACATTTTAGATTTGATCCACGGACTCAAAAGTTAGAACCATCTTGGACAGGGCAATAAACAGCACCACAGAAAAGTACTGCTCAGCAGTTTTCATTTGAAAGATTGCAGTTTAGGTTTTCATCCGCAGACTCAAAAATAAGACCTGCATTGTACAACACAGTAATCAGCACCACAGGAAAGTACATGTATTACTCAATAGCTTCATTTCATTTGAATGGGTTCAATCACTGGGGGATAGAGTCCACAGACCTTAAACATAGGACCACCTTGTACAGCATAATAAACACCTCCACAGGAAAGTACTGCTCATTAGCTTTCATTTGAATGGTCACACTTTAGGATTTAATCCACTGACGTAAAAGTGAGAACCACCTTGTACAGCATAATATTATAAACAGCACCACAGGAAAGCACTGCTCATTAGCTTTCATTTGAATGGTCACACGTCAGGATTTAATCCATTGACTCAAAAGTTAGAACCACCTTGTACAACACAGTAATCAGCACCACAGGAAAGTATTGCTCAGAAGCTTTTATTTGAATTGGCACATTTGGAATTTCATCTGTAGACTGAAAAGTTAGAAACACATAGTGCAGCATAATAAACAGCACCACAACAAAGTTCAAGACGATAGCTAAGCTTCCCTATCAATGGTTGCACTTGAGGATTTGATCAACAGACTCAAAAGTTAGAACCATGTTGTACAGTGTAATAAACAGCACCCAAAAATTAGAACCTCCTTGCATGGTGTATCAAACAGCACCGCAGGAAAGGACTGTTCATAAGCTTTTATTTGAATGGTCACATGTTAGGATGCGATCAACAGACTTTAATGTTTGAGCCATTTTATCGAAAAGCTTCTTCAAAAAAGGATTTATTGTGTGACTTAATAACTGTCAAGTCAAACTGTAAACGAGGCATCATAAAACTGTGAAAGAGACATCATACTGTTGTGCATAGACAGAAGACCGATGTAAGATTTTATTCTCTTTGGATTAAAATGAGCATGTAATAATGGAAAATAAATTTCCTCCCAGACTCAAAAGTAAGAACCATCTTGTACAACATAATAAACAACACCACAGGAAAGTATTGCTCAGTAGCTGTCATTTGAATGGTCACACTTTAGGATTTCATTCACAGACTCAAAAGTTAGAACCACCTTGTTCAGCATAATAAACAGCACCACAGGAAAGTACTACTCAGTAGCTTTCATTTGAATTTCATTTGAATTTCACTTTAGGATTTCATCCGCAAAATAAAAGTGATGGGACTACAATTGCAAGTGCTAAAGAATATCCATATGTTTCAGGCTTGGCCTTTCATCAGTGGAACTCATTTATTTTCGTTGGACCGTTATTGGGTAAATGTAGCTAGTTCCGTGACAAATTAATTGGCGGTATCTCTGTCGTCATTTAATTTAAGTTGTGTTCCCCATTCGTCTTAAGTCAACACGACTTAAATTAAACGACGGCAGAGAGATAGGCCGTCATGTGTTTAAGTCAAGAAGCGCGAGCTTATCCACTAGACCACGGAGGCTTCGTGTAACAAAGAGGGGTCAAAGTTACCTAGAAGTAGGTTGTGTATTCTATTGTTATTTCTGGTCCTATTGTTTTCGGTGAATATATTACTGTTAATTAGGCATATTATATTCTGCACGTGCAGAATTTGGTTATCGGGTGCGTTTTTGTAACACACACACAAAAAAAGTAAAACAAAAGGTTTACAACGAACGAAAATATCTTGTTTACAAGTTCAGAAGACTCTAATCAAAGATTTTGTAACTATCGAAAGAAATTGTCGAATTGATGAAAATATATGGGTTGTGAGAGCGTGCTAATTGTTAAACAAATCGCTTCGGGAATCATTTTCCTACAAACTTATATTTCGTGGGAAATGGTAATAATTAGCTTGGCAAAGGAAATGCAGCAATAAAATAACAAACCATTGAAAGAAATAACCGCGTGATTCGCCATTTTGATAAAAATAGTTTGTGTAAGCGTGCAAATTGGGAGTAAATCTGATGAAAACAGCTAGCAAAACGTAACTCCAACAGGGAGCAAATTGAATTAAAAACAAAATATCTGATATACCTGCAAATTCTCCTAACTGATATTGAAAGTATTGTATGCTAGAATCACGGAGAATTGTTGTTTTGAGCTTGCATGGGAAAGGATTCATGCCACTGAGCTTGTTTACGAAACATTTCCATTTACCTTGCTTTTCTTTTGTTTCAGTTATTCGTCTCAAGTTGGACGCACTTAAGCGAGGACAAGAATAACGAAGAACAAGCAAAGCTTTATCACACTGTAATTCATAGGAGGGTTTCAGGTAAATTTTTACACAACTTGTACGAAGTCGCGCTACAAAAGGATTTGGATTATCTACCGAGATTAGCACAATTTCTTGGAAATCGTAGTCTGAACGTCGGCAAAAAAAAAATGTAGATTCGAAATATTAACCATACTTGAAACAGAATTTGTAAACAGAAACGTGAATGCAAATAATTACGTTTTCAAAACAAAAACAAATGTGGCCTAGCATTGAATTTGAATTTTTCGTTTGTTTTAAGCTTTCAAAAACGTGACATTTTTAAACATATTTCGTGGCGAGCCAAACCTTTGTAGCGCGGCTTTTGGAAGAAAAGTCTTTCGGATTATCGGCTTTCAACTACACGATGCAAATTTTCAGAAGACAGAATTCATCGAAGGTATTTTGAATTTGACTCTAGTTTGCAAGGCAACAGCCAATTCGAAATCGACTTTTGGAAGAAAAACTTTCGGATTGTCAGTTTTCAACTGCACGATGCAAATTTTCAGAAGACAGAATTCATCGCACGTATTTTGAATGTACATGTAGTTTGCCAGTTTTAAATTTCAAACTACAAGTAGTTATAATAGGGTAATCAAGAAACTTGAACTTTAGTTTCGAATAGTGCTCCGTCAATTACTTTCAGGAAACTTTTTTACAGGGAAAATACTTGCTAAAAGTTTGGTTTTGAATAGCTGTTGATTGAGACTTTGCATCGTGTATATTTTCTAGAACGAATTGAAAATTCACTTGCTTCTTGTAGTCGAAATTATTTTCATTTTTCTCTAAATTGCAATGAAGTTGCTGGTGATGCGTTTTCATCTCGTTACAAAAATCGTGTTATCAAAAAATACTTTACTGTTTGTTAGCCATTTACTTAACTCCTTACAAAAATCGTAGCTTTTGGTTTCCAAAAAAGACTTAAAACACATTTTGCCAACCAGTTAAACTTCAAATTTTTACTTTACTGTTTGTTAGTCATTTACTTAACTCCTTACAAATATCGTAGTTTTTGCTATCAAAGAAAGAAAAGACCAATAAACATTTTGCCAGCAAGTTAAATTTTCTTTACTCTTCGCTAGTCATTTACTTATTCAAATAGTAGTATTATTGTTTAATCAAGTACTCTAGTAAGCAACGCAGTTTTCAATGTAAAATAAGTATTTTATTGTCTTGTAAATAATAGTAACAATCAATAAAGAACAGCATTGTTGAATCAACTTGTGTTTATTACTTACAGTGTATTCAATAGCATGATTACAAAAGCATCCGGGAAACTAGTCATTTTGTAGGCTATCTCTTTTACTTTTTTTTGCCTAGGAGAGGTTGCCGACCGGGAAAAAAAATTCTGCACTTTTAAAAGGGTTCTGGTAGAAATTCAAAACATACTTGTTCTTTTGAAGGGCTAAATCTGTCCAAAACACCGTACAGATTTTTCCCGCCAAAAGACTTAGTATATTTTTCACTTCAAACCAGACTCCAGTCAAAAGCGCAGTTCTTTTTTCCCAAGAGCACAAATCAATACATGAAAAGACTTAGTTAAATTTCACCTAGTTTTCTGGCCCTATTTAAACGCGCAGTAATAACCTAGGCAACAATGCTTACATTTTCGAAAAAGACATTAATAAGACTTAGAATATTTCTACATAGAGTTTTCAGCCTGCCAAACAAATTTGAACGTAAAAGCGTAGCGATTTTTTTGTCAAAACTCAAATGCTTTCTAAACTGTTTTTACAGCGGTTACCAATAACACGCGACCTACGGCATTCAAAAGAGTCGGATAAAGTTGCGTGTTGGTGGACGTCAATCAAACAAAAGCCGTTGAAATTATTTTGAATTCTGACAAGATTCCAAGGTAACCCGGCAAGAAACTAAGAATTTTACCTCGCTAAGAGAAGGTAAACTTTATTTAAATTGATTCTCGAGCCAGATCAAGCGCAAAAAAAAAGGTTTTTTTGAATTAAAAATTTCAATTTTCACTGCACGTGATAATTTACTCACTTGCACGCATCGCTGATTTATTACCAGGTGTAGCGATTTCAAATGTTTCATAAAAAAATACGGCTTCGTCTAAACAATGCCCATTTTTTTAGATAATATGGCTTGGAAATCAACTTTCATAAAGTTTACCATCCGTCAGTGGATAAAACTGTCAATTTCTTGGTTCTGTTGCCTTGAAATGGTCTCAGAATTCAAAATAATTTCAACGGCTTTTCTTTGATTGACGTCCACCAAAACGCAACTTTATCGGAGTCTTTTAAAGGCGATAGGTCGCGTGTCATTGGTAACCGCTGTAAAGACGCAACTACATTTTCAAAACAATTTTGCCTAAACGACATCAATAACACTTAGGATATTATGCAAACTGTTTTTAAAGACGCAAAGTTTAAGGGCAGTTTTGAAAGCATGACATATACATCATTCCAGGATCCACGCAAACTTAATTCAACATTCAAAATATTTTCCACGATTTTCTTTGAACAAATAAACTGATGAGCGGCACTTTCAGCAAAGAAATCTTGCTGACCGATTCTCTGACCGATTTCGCCTGATAACTGACTTAATACTACCAATATTAGCTAGAAGAAAACGATTACAAGAAACCAAATAAATAAAATGCGCGCCTTAGTTTTAAATCCTGGAGTAGTGGTTATGTCAGCTTTCAACAGAAAACTAGGCTCCGCGATTACATGCTACGTACCCCAATGCTTTTATCCATCAGCAAACTAAAGGAGCTTGTCGTGGTTTAAAAAACGCTTTTTGTGCCTTAAAACACGTGTCTAGTACATTTGCCGATTGTCGAATTCGGTTGCAATGTATTTCAAGTGATTAATTTTTCCGCTTTTCATTTCCTTAACGACCGCTCTTCCAATTCCAAATCTAGTAAATTACTGCATGATAGATACACAACACCACTTTCCTCCTTTAAATTGCATGGATTCATTTGTGAAATCATTAAATGTAACCATTCAAAAGAAAGCTACTGAGTAGTACTTTCCTAAACTATGCTGCTGTTTATTATGCTGTACTGTACAAGGTAGTTCTAACTTTTGAGTCAGTGGATGAAATCGTAACGTGTGACCATTCAAATGAAAGCTACTGAGCAGTACTTCCCTGCGGTTCTGTTTCTTCTGCTGTATAAGGTGGTTCTAAAATTTGAGTCAGTGGACGGAATCGTAAAGTGTGATCATTGAAATGAAAGCTACTGAGCAGTACTTCCCTGTGGTGCTGTTTCTTATGCTGTATAACGCGGATCTGGGTTTTTAGTCAGTGGACGAAAACGTAAAGCGTGATCATTGAGATGAAAGCTACTGAGCAGTACTTCTCTCTGGTGCTGTTTCTTATGCTGTATAAGATGGTTCTAGTATTGAGTCAGAGGATGAAATCTTATAGTGTGATAATTGAAATGAAAGCTACTGAGCAATACTTCGCTGCGGTGCTGTTTCTTATGCTGTATAAGGTGGTTCTTGTATTTGAGTCAGTGCACGAAATCTTATAGTGTGATAATTGAAATGAAAGCTAATGAGCAGTACTTCCCTGCGGTGCTGTTTCTTATGCTGTATAAGGTGGTTCTAAAATTTGAGTCAGGGGACGAAATCATAAAGTGTGATGATTGAAATTAAAGCTACTAAGCAGTACTTCCCTGCCGTGCTGTGTCTTACGCTGTATAAGGTGGTTCTTGTATTTGAGTTAGTGGACGAAATCTTATAGTGTGATTTAATTGAAATGAAAGCTACTGAGCAGTACTTCTCTCTGGTGCTGTTTCTTATGCTGTATAAGATGGTTCTAGTATTGAGTCAGAGGATGAAATCTTATAGTGTGATAATTGAAATGAAAGCTAATGAGCAGTACTTCCCTGCGGTGCTGTTTCTTATGCTGTATAAGGTGGTTCTTGTATTTGAGTCAGTGCACGAAATCTTATAGTGTGATAATTGAAATGAAAGCTAATGAGCAGTACTTCCCTGTGGTGCTGTTTCTTATGCTGTATAAGGTGGTTCCAGCATTTGAGTCAGTGGACGAAATCATAAAGTGTGATGATTGAAATTAAAGCTACTAAGCAGTACTTCCCTGTGGTGCTGTTTCTTATGCTGTATAAGGTGGTTCTTGTATTTGAGTCAGTGCACGAAATCTTATAGTGTGATAATTGAAATGAAAGCTAATGAGCAGTACTTCCCTGCCGTGCTGTTTCTTATGTTGTATAAGGTGGTTCTAAGATTTGAGTCAGTGGACGAAATCGTAAAGTGTGATGATTGAAATGAAAGCTACTGAGCTGTACTTCCCTGTGATGCTGTTTCGTATGCTGTATAAGGTGGTTCTAAGATTTGAGTCAGTGGACGAAATCCTAAAGTGTGATCATTGAAATGAAAGCTACTGAGCAGTACTTCCCTGTGATGCTGTTTCTTATTCTGTATAAGGTGGTTCTAAGATTTGAGTCAGTGGACGAAATCGTAAAGTATGATCATTGAAATGAAAGCTACTGAGCAGTACTTCCCTGCGGTGCTGTGAGGTGGTTCAAGCAGTTGAGTCAGTGGACGAAATCGTAAAATGTAACCATTCAAATGAAAGCTACCAAGAAGTATTTTCCTGTGTGATGCACAGGTGTTTTCCTATTAGGAGTTCACATGTGACCATTCAAATGAACAGTACAGTACTTTCTTGTGGTGCTTTAAATGCTGTATAAGGTGGTTCCAACTATTTTGTCTGTGGATGAAATCCTTAAGTGTTGAAATGCAAGTTACTTAGTGCTACTTTCCGGTGAAATGTTTACTAAGCTACATGTATACATGGTAATTCTCACTTTTGTGTGCATCTATGAAATTCTGTTCATTTAAATGAAAGCTACTGAGTAGAAGTTTTTGGTCGAGGTCCAAGTCCTCGAGTATAAATAAAGCTATGTTATGTTTATGTTATGTTACGTTATGTTATGTTGTCCAGTGGTGCTGTTAATTACACCGTGGATAGTGGGTGTAACGTCTGAGTCTGTGGATTTTATCATCCAGTGCAACCACTGAATAGAAAGCCACCAAGTTGAATTTTGATGTGGTGTTGTGAAGGGTGGTTCTTATTTTACAGTCTGTGGATGAAATCCTAAAGTGTGACCATTCAAATGAAAGCTACTGAGCAGTTATTTCCTGTGGTGCTGTTTGTTATGCTGTGATTCAAATGAAAGCTACTGAGCATTACGTTCTTGTGATGCTGTTTGTTATGCCGTGATTCGTGTGATAGCTACTGAGCAGTACTTTCCTTTGGTGCTGTTTGTTATGCTGTGTTTCAAATGAAAGCTACTGAGCAGTACTTTCCTGTGGTGCTGTTTGTTATGCTGTGTTTCAAATGAAAGCTGTTTGTTATGCTTTAATTTGTATGAAACTGAGCAGTACTTTCCTGTGGTGCTGTTTGTTATGCTGTAATTTGTATGAAAGCTACTGAGCAGTACTTTCCTTTGGTGCAAAGGTGGTGCTCACTTTTGAGTCCATGGATGAAATTCGAAAGTGTGACCATTCAAATAAAAGCCATTTAATATGAAGCAGTACTTTCCTGTGGTGCTGTTTGTTATGCTGTACTAGGTGGTTCTAGATTTTGGGTGTGTGGATTAAATCTTGCAGTGTCACCATTCAAAATAGTGAAAGCTATTTAACAATTATTCCATGAGCGCGGGTTGGATATGAGATGGTAAATAGCCAACGAGGCGCAAAGCGCCGAGTTGGCTATAACCAATCTCATATCCAACAAGCGTGAATGGAATAATTGTTTTATTAAATTCTCCGCATTTGGGTATTGCTGTTGAAGTTTACTGAATTTTATTTCAAGTAAAAAATTCAAATTGAAACAACCGGATGTTGAGGCAACTTCCGACCAAAGCGCGCGAAACTTAATGATCACATGACACGCGCAGCTCTTTGCAAACAGAGTTGAATGAAAAATCGAAAGCGAAGAAGATCGGACACAGTCGGACATCTCAAATTCAAGAAACGTTTAAATGTACGAGTTACCACCTTTCTGAGACAAGCATTCAAGTCCTTTTGAAGTTCCAGCTCATCGAGAAGTGTAATAGTTGTGCACATTTGAGCAAATGTTTTGCTGTGTGGTGCTGAGCGAAGGAAGGGATCAAGGACGGCTTTTTTTAACGCTGAACTGAATTCCTCGCAGACGTTTTAAAACACTTAAGGCAAGTCCAAGTGTGCGAGGTACAACCTCACTGAGCCAAGCATTCAGTGCAAGTTTTTACACTTCAAGCTTATTGAGAAGCGTAAGAGCTGTGCACGTTTGTGCAAATGTTTTGCTGAGTGGCGCCGAGCGACGGAAACGAACATTATGGCCGCCGCTCGCATGGATTTCAAAGATGAACTTTTGTAACTGGAGCCCTCGTAAATGCGTAGAAACGTTAAAAGGCAGGCATTAAGCTCTTCTTAAGAAATTTCTTCGATCGGTTTTAACCTCTTGCCGCCAGGATTTGCAAGCCATCCTGAAATTTTTGAAGATAACCGGTTGTTATGTTGTTGTTGTTGTTGTTGTTAATTTTATGTGATCTAAATCGTAAAATTGTGCAATTTTTCTGATTTTAAAGGAAACTCATTAAATGGTGTCATACCGAACTTTGTGGCTTTTATTGTTGTTATATTGAGATGGCATTGTTTAGTATTTGTTTCTGTTCTTTTTTTCTCCATTTTTCCGAAGAAAAAACTTTCGCTTCCCGCTGAAAAAAAATTTAGCTTACCGACACCTGGGGCATTCGTTTTCCATATAAGGTCAAACTACGGCATATGAGCTGACAACCGGGATTTAGTGAACCAATCAGAATGCTAGAAATGCAATATCCGAGGCTGAGAATTTAATAATGAGCAATACTCTCCTATGGTGCTGATCATTTTGCAGTACAAGGTGGTTCTTAATTTTGAGTCTGCGGGTGAAATCCTTAAATGTTACAATGTACATGAAATAATAACTTAATATGTGCTCATGCACTATATAGAAGTTTAACAGCTGAGTACAGATTATTTGAATCTTTGCATCCTTCATTTCTCAAGTTTAAGTCAGTTTAAATTGTTGTCAGTTGTTGTTTTGTATAATCTGGTGAGTTTTAGAAATTTGAAGAAAAAACTCACACTTCCTCTTAATGGGCCACACAAAAGTTGCACTATAACCCCAAAACTGTTTTGAGCCTACAGACATTTCAGCCCTTTCTCTTATTTGAACCCTGTTTTTCTAAGGCAATCTTTTTGCATACCTCTGTAAGTGAGATAAGTTTCCTGGCTACTTGTAATCCTGTTTCAGATGATTTTACGCTTTGCCTCATTGCTTGCTTACTTGCTTGATTCTGGTATCTTAAGGTTTGTTAATCCTGGATAGAAATAAAGTACGCACTTATTAAGAGAATTAGTTAGGTTTACAAAGTAACAGGCAAGAAACAGTCTTCAAATAACACAGGGTTTTTACTTCAAAAAACATGTTCTGGATGACCTACATCCATCTTCAGTTTCAAATGCAACTTGAACCTCTACACCAGTTTCGACAGCGGAAATCAGAGAAAAATGGTGAAGAAATTGTGTTTCGAGTACAAATTGTTGTGTTATCCTGGCGATGAGCTAGCAGACATCTCAAATCATTATTCAGGCCACAGACTTTCTGCGGAATTTTCCAGTCCTTCTGGGAATTCAACAGCCAAAAAATTACAGGTTTGATTGTGAATAATTTGTACTGAAATACTATTCTAATTGACTGATTCTTGTATTCTGATCAGTTTTGCTTCGAAATGGACTTGTAGTTCCTTCAAATCGCTTGCTCGTCTCTTATCTCGCATTTACAATTATACACGTTTCTTTCTTAGGCGTAAACAAAGACTTTTCTGAATAAATAATTTTTTAGGAATTTCAAAGCTTTTTGTCTGTTTTGATTTCTTTTTTCCTTAACAAAATGTGACAACTGCATAATCTTGCATAAACAAACACATGCCTTCGAGACAGACCAAATTTCGCCCATGTGATGCAAGGATCAAATTTCATTGAAATTTTGGACATTTTTACTTACAAGTCTGCTTTTTTTAACATTTTTAATTGGCAATTAGTATGTTTTATTCTATAATTAGCAATTTTAACTATTTTAGACCAAAGGGGTGTTGGTTGTGTATCTTTACTGCACATGGGGTTGGAAAAACCCACTTTGCAAATTTGGGCAAATTTTGGAAACCCTCTGGAAACAATGGGTGATCAATGGCAGCACTGTACCTATTCATAAAGTTGCCTCTAAGACCTTTAAAGAAAAACAGACTCCCTCTGTCGCTTTTTCTCTTAAATTGCCCTGCCTTTCTATGGCATGAACACCTTGCTTGAAGCAAACATTGCCTCTAATTTAGTGGTAAATTTAAAAGACAGTCGATGCACTGCTGAAAGGGAGAAAACACTGAGCTCCCACGATAAAAACGCACTCTAACGGTGGAATAAAGCATTCGCAAATTTAAAACACAGCCTTTTATTACTGTGACTCGTTGCATAGCTCTATAATACGCTACAATGATTACCAGAGAACCAAAACACCAAACAGCCATGGCAAGAAGCACAACACCTTGTGAAAAAAACTATTAGCCGGGCCCGGCATTACAACAACTACAGAATGAAGCTCATGACACGATACAAACAAATTATGATTAATTACTGTCTTAACATTGCAGGAATCTTAACAAGAAAGGCAGATAAAACTATCACCCACTTAAACGAGCCAAACCAAAACCTAGCTAAAATGCCCTGTGTGGTATAAAAACACCGTCGCTGAAAACACAGAATAAGAGGCCATAGTCAAAATGAAGAGAATTCAAAATAGGAAAATCAAAACTCATCAGGCACAAATTAATGACCTGTGATGTTGAACATACGATGGTTAAACCCAAGGCTCTATCAAATCCTCCAAACCCGCTACAAACACTTGGGAGTAGCGCAAGCTTTAACAACCAATTTAGCTCTGAAAGAACATACTCATGTAAGCTAGATTTAAAAAGGCTAACACACATGCCAGGGAGTGGTGTAGTCTTGTCAGTCTATTTACACACCAACTTCTAAACCACTAGCAGCCCAAATTACAAAATCATTATTTTCATCAGAAAACTTGTACTGGCTTTTGCCTCAAAAGATTTTTCAGCATTATTACCTGGAATTTACATTGAAGGAATATTTTTTCAGTCAATTATCAATTTTGCCGTGATTTCATACCAATATGGCTACAAGGAATAGCTCAGCAAACTCAAACACAATGTTAGACAAGAAAAATAAAATTTTTGTTTCCTCTTCATACTGAATTATTCAATCTGTCAGTTATAGCATAATTTCTTCGCTGTGAACTCTCCAATTTCCACCATTTAAACTGTCAAGTACTACTTAGAAGTTATTCTTTCTATTTACTGCTTCAAAAAGGTTTGTTTTCTTTCTAAAAATGGCATATTAGAGTCTTAAATTCATTCATGTGGCCACCATTTTGATAGAAAGCCTTTTCTTTCTAGGTTCCAGATCATGGCTACACTGTATGTGACATCACACAGGTATGGATGAGTTGGTCCCGTCCCTGGCCTCATGATATACGCACCAATAATGGATTCTGATTGGGCTGTTTTTGTTGAAGACAATCAAAACAATAGATGCCTTCTTGGAGAGAGCAGAGTTTCATCCAAGTTTAATGAATAAATTAATATGCACATTTGCGACTATGATGAAGAGAAAAAAATGGCGAAAAAGATACCCGACCAAAAACTTGACACTGTCTGCCCTTAGGGCATCCCGCGTAAAAAGCCTCTGTATAATTAACAAACATTCCATGAGCACGCGTTGGATATCAGATGATAGATAGCCAACGAGGCGCGAAGCGCCGAGTTGGCTATAATAATCTCATACCCAACAAGCGCGAGTGGAATAATATTATTGTTAAATATTAAAAACTATCAAGTAATATTGGTAGGCTTTGCTGATTTCCTTTTCAAGAGCAACCAGAAAACAATTTATGGTCGCTACCTCTCGGGCATGGTATAATGGCTCATGGCTCATATACCATGGCCGCTCAGCCAATCAAAACCCTGGAATTGCATTATACAATGATCCAGTTTTTAAAAATGAACATTATCCGAGCATTTTAGTGACTTTTTTCAGTGGGGGAGACGGAGCATTTTAGTTCAAACAATGGAGCATTCAGGTGGAGCGGGAAACGAAAGCATAATGTACAAAAGCCAATTTTGATTCGATTTCTAAACCCAATCAAAGTCAAACCATGGATTCCATTCGATTAAGTTCGATTAAAAAACGTTCCATTACGTACGCCGGGCGTGCGCCGAGCCCCTAATCGGCTAAAATTGAAGTAAATGTCCCTTCGTCTCGCAGCCGTTACTTTAATACACACTTATTAAGGAAACAATTAACCACATGACAGTACAAAGCAGAAAGGTTAAGCTCACCCGTTCGCCTTGCCTGTGTAGCTGCAGTGACTTGCAGTTCTGCAGACCGCGTTCTCCCAGCTTTCAGCTCTCTAACCAGCACTGAAAGGCGAGCTAGGTGTTTCCAGTTTATCTATATATGCAAAAGTACAAAAAGATTCCTAACAGAGGGAACATAAAAGCGCAGTTGTAAAGTTTACTGACCTACTTTCTGTCACATGTTCAACGCTTCTTGCCGCAAGATGGCCGAACTAACAACTTCCAAGCTTACAAAGATTCATGGGCAATGACACGTAACTCGCGCGTTGATCGCGCGAGGGGCAAATCCGCGAATGTTGCTGCATATATGCAGCAGTAAAACGCTTTTGCCCCATCAAATAATTAATTGGCCACGTGTCTTAACTAGTAAAATTACTCAATCCCCATCCATCAAGCTGTAACCGTGTCTTCGTAATGTTTAAACCCTGTCGCTCTGATCATGTCATGCGGACACATCTTCCCTGTAGCATCGTTTATCTCGCACATGTGAGTCAGGGAAGTTGACATGTACTGATAGTTGTATGACAAACATCTTGGATGATGGATACATAAGGCGTGACATTCTGGCAAGGAAGTCACTTGGTGGGTAGAGGTAGCATGAATCTAAATGTTACTCGTATTTCTCCGTATGTATTCGTATGTATCCGTATGTACTCGTATGTATCCGTATGTATTCGTATGTATCCGTATATATTCGTATGTATCCGTATGTACTCGCATGTATCTTAATGTTACTCGTATTTATCCGTATGTTACTCGTTCGTATTCGTATGTACTCGTATGTATTTAAATGTTACTCGTATGTATCCGTATGTTGCTCGTATGTATTCGTATGTACTCGTATGTATCCGTATGTACTCGTATGTATCCGTATGTATTCGTATGTATCCGTATGTATTCGTATGTATCCGTATGTACTCGTATGTATCCGTATGTTACTCGTATGTATCCGTATGTTGGTGGTATGCATCCGTGTCCGTATATGTTACTCTTAAAATACTTGTATGGGATCTCAAAACCAAACCAGAATCATATTCTCGAATCAGCGCGCGCTACCTTACGGCAGCGTGCACCCATCGAGCCCACCTAGTCCAAACAGTAAAGGCTCAATTGACCAATCAACGCACACGCCTTACTTCACTTATGTTATAATACATTTTTGCTCACCTAGTGAACTTGACAACAACAAAAACAATATTTTAGTTATGACTTGCCTAAAAAGAAGACACTAACATAAAATAGCACTTAAATAAATGAAAGCTGAAGGCTTCCTAAAATATTTAAAAGAGTTAGAGTAGGAAACCGGATTATATGGAAATAATTTAAATTAGAAGGGCGAAAACACACATCACACGCCCATAACATTGGCATCTACCTAAAATTGGAGATAACGAATGGAGCGGTTTTCAATTGAGAGGCGAAAGTAATTTCGCGTTTGCTTTGGTTTCGCTTTACTAGTAGTCTGAAATGTCAGCCGTAGCAGTCTCCTCCCCCTAACCCACAGGGGGCGCGGAGACGGCTGACATTTCAGACTACTTTACTAGACTCTTTGATTAATTGGCAAACTTCGCGCTACTTTCTGAACCAATTGTTGGTTTTCACCTCACACATCGTCACGCAAGTGAAAAAATAAAATCCTCAACCATTGAATAGATAAAGTCAAGATATTGATATGTTGTAGAAGAGTGATACATAAACAACGTGTGAAAGCCACAGAGCTGTGCGATATCTCCTAATCGAGTTATTCGAGAAAATGTACCACGGAAAATTACAGAGTTTAGTATGGGACGCCATGTTGGTGCCCCGTCTGATGGGCACCAACATGGCCGCCGGAAACCAGCAAAAACATCTGGAGTTTATCTTGGCTATTTCAAAGCCTTTCTTCTCTCTGCTGAACTTTCACACATTGACATTAACGCTTCCATTATATGTTAGCTGATCAGACCTAAAAAAACACGAGGCGAATCGATGTTTTCATGTACGTGACATGTTTAGAGCAGCAATCCTTCTGTCACGCACTGCGCAAAAATGTAAAATTCAAACTGCTCTATCAGTCAAAACAAAGAATGCTATCCTGCTGAAAACAAGCAAGCCGATGGAAATTTAGATTTTCTTATATGTGATGAAGATAAAAACCCAAAATTGTGTTTAGTTATGAATTTCAGTTTTTTATGACGTCATGTGAAAACCAAGAATAGGGAGCCAAACCAAAGCCAATCGTGCTTGGTCGCACGCGTTTTTTCGCGCTTGGTGCCGGTCACATGTATTTGCTTCGAGTTCTGATTGGCTGATTGTGATGTTTACATCTGTTGTGATTGGCCAGAGAAATTACTTTGGTTTTGTTTTTACAACACTCAATTGAAAACCGCTCTTGAATCAGTTAAATACGAAAGCAATCAATTAATAATTCTGTGAAGGGAAGAAGATTATCAGCAATTATGAAAAAGAGAATAAGGTGATGTTACACGATATTTTTTATTTTCGACGTGATGGTCTGTTCGACGAAAATGGGACTGAACTTGAAAAAAATTAGTCTAACCTTTTCTTTAAGTTGAATTCCATTCCGGCTCAATCCACCTACAACCAAAGACATTCATTACAGTTTTAGTACAATAAAGTAATAATTTATAACAAAACTGAACAACTGTTCTTAGGTTTCTATTTAACAATTAGATTATGACCTCGAGATTTCTATTGCGTGATAGCTGAAGAAGGTGCAGACCGAATCAGCTATCACGCATAGAAATTGAGAGCAAATAATCTAATTGTTTTAGTATAAATCTACAAGTCGTTGAAAACTAAACAAGTCAATTATCTATATCCTCATCGCAGACACTTCAAAAACGCGAGGAAGCGGCCGCCATTTTGTCAAAAACCGCTACTCAATATCTATCACAGAATAGATAGCGAGTAGCGTAGCCAATCAGAGAACGGCATCCAAAAACCCTTTTGGGTTTAAATTGACATAAAACCCACGTAACACTTTCAAAAATTGATGCTATATCACTACCCTACATTTATTTATGAAAAAGTCTAATAACCAAACGAAAGGATTTGTAACCCCCAAACGTAAGAAATCTAACCCCCAAACGTAAGGAATTGTAACCCCAAACGTAGGGATTTATAACCCCCAAACATAAGAAATCTAACCCCCAACCGTGAAGATTTGTAACCCCCAAACGTAAGGATTTCTAACCCCCAAACGTAACAAAATCTAACCCCAAACGTAAGAAATCCAACCCTCGAAAGTTAGGATTAGTAACCCCCAAACGTAAAGATTTAGAACCCTAAAACGTAAGAAATCCAACCAACGAACGTAACGATTCGTAACCCCCAAACCTAAGAAATCTAACCCCCAAACGTAAGGATTTGTAACCCCAAAACGTAAGAAATCTAACCAGCAAACGTAAGAAATCTAACCCCCAAACGTAAGGATTTGTAACCCACAAACGTAAGAAATCTAACCCACAAATGTAAAGATTTGTAACGCCCTAACGTAAAAAATCAAACCCCCGAACGTAAGGATTTGTAACCCCCAAACGTAAGAAATCTACCCCCCGAACGTGGGGATTTGAAACCCTCAAACGCAAGAAATCTAACCCCCAAACGTAAGAAATCTAACCCCCGAACGTAAGGATTTGTAACCCCCAAACATAAAAAATCTAACCCCCAAACATAACGATTTGTAACCCCCAAACGTAAGAAATCTAACCAGCAATCGTAAGAAATCTAACCCCCAAACGTAAGGATTTGTAACCCACAAACGTAAGAAATCTAACCCACAAATGTAAAGATTTGTAACGCCCTAACGTAAAAAATCAAACCCCCGAACGTAAGGATTTGTAACCCCCAAACGTAAGAAATCTAACCAGCAAACGTAAGAAATCTAACCCCCAAACATAAGGATTTGTAACCCACAAACGTAAGAAATCTAACCCACAAATGTAAAGATTTGTAACGCCCTAACGTAAAAAATCAAACCCCCGAACGTAAGGATTTGTAACCCCCAAACGTAAGAAATCTACCCCCCGAACGTGGGGATTTGAAACCCTCAAACGCAAGAAATCTAACCCCCAAACGTAAGAAATCTAACCCCCGAACGTAAGGATTTGTAACCCCCAAACATAAAAAATCTAACCCCCAAACATAACGATTTGTAACCCCCAAACGTAAGAAATCTAACTCCCAAACGTAAGGATTTATAACTCCCAAACGTAAGAAATCTAACCCGCAAACGTAAGGATTTGTAACCCCAAAACATTAGAAATCTAACCCAAAACGATAAGATTTGTAACCCCCAAACGTAAGAAAATTTAACCCCCAAACGTAGGGATTTCTAACCCCCAAACGTAAGAAATCCAACCCCCGAACGTAAAGATTCGTAACCCCCAAACGTAAGCATTTGTAACCCCAAAACGTAACAAAATCTAACCCCCAAACGTAAGAGATCTAATCCACAAACGTAAGAAATCTAACCCACAAAGGTAAGGATTTATCACCGCCAAACGCAAAAAATATAACCCCAAAACAAAGGATTTGTAACCCCCAAAAGTAAGAAATCTGACCCCCAAACGTAAGGATTTGTAACCGCAAACGTAAACATTTATTACCCCCAAACGTAAGGATTTGCAACCCCCAAACGTAAGAAAACTAACCCACAAACGTAAGGATTTATAACCGCCAAAAGTAAAAAATCTAACCCCAAAACGAAGGATTTGTAACCCCGAATTGTAAGAAATCTAACCCCCAAACGTAAAGATTTGTAACCGCAAACGTAAACATTTATTACCCCCGAACGTAAGGATTTGCAACCCCCAAATGAAGAAATCTAACCCACAAACGTAAGGATTTATAACCGCCAAACGTAAAAAATCTAAACCCAAAACGAAGGATTTGTAACCCCCAATGGTAAGAAATCTAACCCCAAACGTAAGGATTTGTAACCGCAAACGTAAACATTTATAACCCCAAAACGTAAGATATTCAAACTTCCAAAAGCAAGAAATCCAACCCCTAAACGTAACGATTTATAACCCCCAAACGTTAGGATTGGTAACTCCCAAAATTAGAAAATCTAACCCCCAAACGTAAGGATTTGTAACACCCAAACGTAAGGATTAGAAACCTCCAAACTTGAGAAAATCAAATCCCCAAACGTAAGGATTTCTAACCCCCAAACGTACGAAATCCAACCCTTGAACGTAAGGATTTGTGACCCCCAAACGTAAGAAATCTAACCAACAAACGTAAGAATTTGTTACCCCCAAACGTAAGAGATCTAATCCACAAACGTAAGAAATCTAACTCCCAAACGTAAGTATTTGTAACACCCAAACGTAAGAAATCTAACCCTCAAACGTAAATATTTGTAACCCCAAAACGTAAGAAATTTAACCCCCAAACGTAAGGATTTTTAACCCCCAAACGTAAGAAATCTAATCCCCAAACGTAAGAAATCTAACTCCCAAACGTAAATAGTTGTAACACCCAAACGTAAGAAATCTAACCCCCAAACGTAAGAAATCTAATCCACAAACGTAAGAAATCTAACCCCCAAAAGGTAAGTATTTATAACACCCAAACGTAAGAAATCTAACCCCCAAACGTAAGAAATCTAACTCGCCAACGTAAGTATTTGTAACACCCAAAAGTAAGAAATCTAACCCCAAACGTAAGAAATCTAACTCCCAAACGTAAGAAATCTAACTCCAAAACGTAAGTATTTGTAACACTCAAACGTAAGAAATCTAACCCCAAACGTAAGAAATCTAACTCCCAAACGTAAAAAAAAATCTAACTCCAAAACGTAAGTATTTGTAACACTCAAACGTAAGAAACCTAACCCTCAAACGTAAATATTTGAAACACCCAAACGTAAGAACTCTAACCCCAAAACGAAAGGATTTTTAACCCCCAAACGTAAGAAATCTAATCCACAAACGTAAGAAATCTAACTCCCAAACGTAAGTATTTGTAACACCCAAAGGTAAGAAATCTAACCCTCAAACGTAAATATTTGTAACCCCTAAACGTAAGAAATTTAACCCCCAAACGTAAGGATTTTTAACCCCCAAACGTAAGAAATCTAATTCCCAAACGTAAGAAATCTAACTCCCAAACGTAAATATTTGTAACACCCAAACGTAAGAAATCTAATCCCCAAACGTAAGTATTTGCAACACTTAAATGTAAGAAATCTAACCCTCAAACGTAAATATTTGAAACACCCAAACGTAAGAAATCTAACCCCAAAACGTAAGGATTTTTAACCCTCAAACGTAAGAAATCTAATCCACAAACGTGAGAAATCTAACTCCCAAACGTAAGTATTTGTAACACCCAAAGGTAAGAAATCTAACCCTCAAACGTAAATATTTGTAACCCGTAAACGTAAGAAATTTAACCCCCAAACGTAAGGATTTTTAGCCCCCAAACGTAAGAAATCTAATTCCCAAACGTAAGAAATGTAACTCACAAACGTAAATATTTGTAACACCCAAACGTAAGAAATCTAACCCCCAAACGTAAGAAATCTAGTCCACAAACGTAAGAAATCTAACCCCGAAACGTAAGTATTTGTAACACCCAAAGGTAAGAAATCTAACCCCAAACGTAAGAAATCTAACTCCCAAATGGAAGTATTTGTAACACCCAAAGGTAAGAAATCTAATCCCCATACGTAAGAAATCTAACTCCCAAACATAAGTATTTGTAACACCCAAACGTAAGAAATCTAACCCCCAAACGTAACTATTTGTAACACCCAAACGTAAGAAATCTAATCCACAAACGTAAGTATTTGCAACCCCCAAACGTAAGAAATCTAATCCCGAAAATTAGGTATTTGTAACACCAAAATGTAAGAAATCTAACCCCCAAACGTAAGAAATCTAACTCCCAAACGTAAGAAATATAACCCACAAACTTAAGAAATCTAACCCCCAAACGGAAGTATTTGTAACACCCAACCGTAAGAAATCTAACCCCCAAACGTAAGAAATCTAACTCCCAAACGGACGTATTTGTAACACCCAAAGGTAAGAAATCTAATCCCCATACGTAAGAAATCTAACTCCCAAACATAAGTATTTGTAACACCCAAACGTAAGAAATCTAACCCCCAAACGTAAGTATTTGTAACACCCAAACGTAGGAAATCTAATCCACAAACGTAAGTATTTGTAACCCCCAAACGTAAGAAATCTAATCCCGAAAATTAAGTATTTGTAACACCCAAATGTAAGAAATCTAACCCCCAAACGTAAGAAATCTAATCCACAAACGTAAGAAATCTAACCCCCAAAACGTCAGTATTTGTAACACCCAAACGTAAGAAATCTAACACCCAACCGTAAGAAATCTAACTCGCCAACGTAAGTATTTGTAACACCCAAAGGTAAGAAATCTAACCCCAAAACGTAACTATTTGTAACACCGAAACGTAAGAAATCTAATCCCCAAAGTTAAGTATTTATAACACCCAAACGTAAGAAATCTCATTCCCAAACGTAAGTATTTGTAACACCCAAACGTAAGAATCTAACTTCCAAACGTAAGTATTTGTAACAGCAAAACGTAAGAAATCTAACCCCCAAACGTAAGAAATCTAACTCCCAAACGTAAGAAATCCAACCCTAAAAACGTAAGTATTTGTAACACCCAAACGTAAGAAATCTAACCCCTTAAACGTAAGTATTTGCAACACCCAAACGTAAGAAATCTAATCCCCAAACGTAAGTATTTGCAACACTTAAATGTAAGAAATCTAACCCTAAAACGTAAGTATTTGTAACACCCAAACGTAAGAAATCTAACCCTCAAACGTAAGTATTTGAAACACCCAAACGTAAGAAATCTAACCCCAAAACGTAAGGATTTTTAACCCTCAAACGTAAGAAATCTAATCCACAAACGTGAGAAATCTAACTCCCAAACGTAAGTATTTGTAACACCCAAAGGTAAGAAATCTAACCCTCAAACATAAATATTTGTAACCCGTAAACGTAAGAAATTTAACCCCAAAACGTAAGGATTTTTAGCCCCCATACGTAAGAAATCTAATTCCCAAACGTAAGAAATGTAACTCACAAACGTAAATATTTGTAACACCCAAACGTAAGAAATCTAACCCCCAAACGTAAGAAATCTAACCCCGAAACGTAAGTATTTGTAACACCCAAAGGTAAGAAATCTAACCCCAAACGTAAGAAATCTAACTCCCAAATGGAAGTATTTGTAACACCCAAAGGTAAGAAATCTAATCCCCATACGTAAGAAATCTAACTCCCAAAAATTAGGTATTTGTAACACCAAAATGTAAGAAATCTAACCCCCAAACGTAAGAAATCTAACTCCCAAACGTAAGAAATATAACCCTCAAACTTAAGAAATCTAACCCCCAAACGGAAGTATTTGTAACACCCAATCGTAAGAAATCTAACCCCCAAACGTAAGAAATCTAACTCCCAAACGGACGTATTTGTAACACCCAAAGGTAAGAAATCTAATCCCCATACGTAAGAAATCTAACTCCCAAACATAAGTATTTGTAACACCCAAACGTAAGAAATCTAACCCCCAAACGTAAGTATTTGTAACACCCAAACGTAAGAAATCTAATCCACAAACGTAAGTATTTGTAACCCCCAAAAGTAAGAAATCTAATCCCGAAAATTAAGTATTTGTAACACCCAAATGTAAGAAATCTAACCCCCAAACGTAAGAAATCTAACCCCCAAACGTAAGAAATCTAACTCCCAAACGGACGTATTTGTAACACCCAAAGGTAAGAAATCTAATCCCCATACGTAAGAAATCTAACTCCCAAACATAAGTATTTGTAACACCCAAACGTAAGAAATCTAACCCTCAAACGTAAGTATTTGAAACACCCAAACGTAAGAAATCTAACCCCAAAACGTAAGGATTTTTAACCCTCAAACGTAAGAAATCTAATCCACAAACGTGAGAAATCTAACTCCCAAACGTAAGTATTTGTAACACCCAAAGGTAAGAAATCTAACCCTCAAACATAAATATTTGTAACCCGTAAACGTAAGAAATTTAACCCCAAAACGTAAGGATTTTTAGCCCCCAAACGTAAGAAATCTAATTCCCAAACGTAAGAAATGTAACTCACAAACGTAAATATTTGTAACACCCAAACGTAAGCAATCTAACCCCCAAACGTAAGAAATCTAGTCCACAAACGTAAGAAATCTAACCCCGAAACGTAAGTATTTGTAACACCCAAAGGTAAGAAATCTAACCCCAAACGTAAGAAATCTAACTCCCAAATGGAAGTATTTGTAACACCCAAAGGTAAGAAATCTAATCCCCATACGTAAGAAATCTAACTCCCAAAAATTAGGTATTTGTAACACCAAAATGTAAGAAATCTAACCCCCAAACGTAAGAAATCTAACTCCCAAACGTAAGAAATATAACCCTCAAACTTAAGAAATCTAACCCCCAAACGGAAGTATTTGTAACACCCAACCGTAAGAAATCTAACCCCCAAACGTAAGAAATCTAACTCCCAAACGGACGTATTTGTAACACCCAAAGGTAAGAAATCTAATCCCCATACGTAAGAAATCTAACTCCCAAACATAAGTATTTGTAACACCCAAACGTAAGAAATCTAACCCCCAAACGTAAGTATTTGTAACACCCAAACGTAAGAAATCTAATCCACAAACGTAAGTATTTGTAACCCCCAAAAGTAAGAAATCTAATCCCGAAAATTAAGTACTTGTAACACCCAAATGTAAGAAATCTAACCCCCAAACGTAAGAAATCTAACCCCCAAACGTAAGAAATCTAACTCCCAAACGGACGTATTTGTAACACCCAAAGGTAAGAAATCTAATCCCCATACGTAAGAAATCTAACTCCCAAACATAAGTATTTGTAACACCCAAACGTAAGAAATCTAACCCCCAAACGTAAGTATTTGTAACACCCAAACGTAAGAAATCTAATCCACAAACGTAAGTATTTGTAACCCCCAAACGTAAGAAATCTAATCCCGAAAATTAAGTATTTGTAACACCCAAATGTAAGAAATCTAACCCCCAAACGTAAGAAATCTAATCCACAAACGTAAGAAATCTAACCCCCAAAACGTCAGTATTTGTAACACCCAAACGTAAGAAATCTAACACCCAACCGCAAGAAATCTAACTCGCCAACGTAAGTATTTGTAACACCCAAAGGTAAGAAATCTAACCCTAAAACGTAACTATTTGTAACACCGAAACTTAAGAAATCTAATCCCCAAAGTTAAGTATTTATAACACCCAAACGTAAGAAATCTCATTCCCAAACGTAAGTATTTGTAACACCCAAACGTAAGAATCTAACTTCCAAACGTAAGTATTTGTAACAGCAAAACGTAAGAAATCTAACCCCCAAACGTAAGAAATCTAACTCCCAAACGTAAGAAATCCAACCCTAAAAACGTAAGTATTTGTAACACCCAAACGTAAGAAATCTAACCCCTTAAACGTAAGTATTTGCAACACCCAAACGTAAGAAATCTAATCCCCAAACGTAAGTATTTGCAACACTTAAATGTAAGAAATCTAACCCTAAAACGTAAGTATTTGTAACACCCAAACGTAAGAAATCTAACCCTCAAACGTAAGTATTTGAAACACCCAAACGTAAGAAATCTAACCCCAAAACGTAAGGATTTTTAACCCTCAAACGTAAGAAATCTAATCCACAAACGTGAGAAATCTAACTCCCAAACGTAAGTATTTGTAACACCCAAAGGTAAGAAATCTAACCCTCAAACATAAATATTTGAAACCCGTAAACGTAAGAAATTTAACCCCAAAACGTAAGGATTTTTAGCCCCCAAACGTAAGAAATCTAATTCCCAAACGTAAGAAATGTAACTCACAAACGTAAATATTTGTAACACCCAAACGTAAGAAATCTAACCCCCAAACGTAAGAAATCTAGTCCACAAACGTAAGAAATCTAACCCCGAAACGTAAGTATTTGTAACACCCAAAGGTAAGAAATCTAACCCCAAACGTAAGAAATCTAACTCCCAAATGGAAGTGTTTGTAACACCCAAAGGTAAGAAATCTAATCCCCATACGTAAGAAATCTAACTCCCAAACATAAGTATTTGTAACACCCAAACGTAAGAAATCTAACCCCAAACGTAACTATTTGTAACACCCAAACGTAAGAAATCTAATCCACAAACGTAAGTATTTGTAACCCCCAAACGTAAGAAATCTAATCCCAAAAATTAGGTATTTGTAACACCAAAATGTAAGAAATCTAACCCCGAAACGTAAGAAATCTAACTCCCAAACGTAAGAAATATAACCCCCAAACTTAAGAAATCTAACCCCCAAACGGAAGTATTTGTAACACCCAACCGTAAGAAATCTAACCCCCAAACGTAAGAAATCTAACTCCCAAACGGACGTATTTGTAACACCCAAAGGTAAGAAATCTAATCCCCATACGTAAGAAATCTAACTCCCAAACATAAGTATTTGTAACACCCAAACGTAAGAAATCTAACCCCCAAACGTAAGTATTTTTAACACCCAAACGTAAGAAATCTAATCCACAAACGTAAGTATTTGTAACCCCCAAACGTAAGAAATCTAATCCCGAAAATTAAGTATTTGTAACACCCAAATGTAAGAAATCTAACCCCCAAACGTAAGAAATCTAACTCCCAAACGTAAGAAATCTAACCCCAAAACGTAAGTATTTTTAACACCCAAACGTAAGAATCTAACTTCCAAACGTAAGTATTTGTAACAGCAAAACGTAAGAAGTCTAACCCCCAAACGTAAGAAATCTAACTCGCAAACGTAAGTATTTCCAACACCCAAACGTAAGAAATCTAATCCCCAAACGTAAGTATTTGAAACACTTAAATGTAAGAAATCTAACCCTAAAACGTAAGTAGTTGTAACACCCAAACGTAAGAAATCTAACTCCTTAAACGTAAGTATTTCCAACACCCAAACGTAAGAAATCTAATCCCCAAACGTAAGTATTTGAAACACTTAAATGTAAGAAATCTAACCCTAAAACGTAAGTATTTGTAACACACAAACGTAAAAAATCTAACCCCAAAACGTAACTATTGGTAACACCCAAATCTAAGAAATCTAACCCCCAAACGTAAGTATTTGTAACACCCAAATGTAAGAAATCTAACCCCCAAACGTAAGTATTTGTAACACCCAAACGTAAGAAATTTAACCCCCAAACGTAAATATCTGTAACACCCAAATGTAAGAAATCTAACCTTAAAACGTAAGTATTTTTTAACACTCAAAGGTAAGAAATCTAACACCTAAACGTAACTATTTGTAACACCCAAACGTAAGAAATCAGACCCCCAAACGTAATTATTTGTAACACCCAAACGTAAGAAATCAGACCCCAAAACGTAAGAATTTGTAGAACCCAGACGTAAGAAATCTAATCCCCAAACGTAAGAAATCTAACTCCCAAACGTAAGAAATCTAACCCCCAAACGTAAGTATTTGTAACACCCAAACGTAAGAAATCTAACGGCAAAACGTAAGAAATCTAACTTCCAAACGTACGAAATCTAATCCCGAAACGTAACTATTTGTAACACCCCAATGTAAGAAATCTAATCCCCAAACGTAGGTATTTGCAACAACCAAACGTAAGAAATCTAATCCCCAAACGTAAGTATTTGAAACACCCAAACGTAAGAAATCTACCTCCCAAACGTAAGTATTTGTAACGCCCAAACGTAATAAATCTAACCCCCTAACGTAAGTATTTGCAACACCCAAACGTAAGAAATCTAACTCCCAAACGTAAGAATTTGTAACACCCAAACGTAAGAAATCTAATCCGCAAAGTTAAGTATTTGTAACACCCAAACGTAAGAAATCTAACCCCAAAACGTAAGTATTTGTAACACCCAAACGTAAGAAATCTAATCCCCAAAGTTAAGTATTTGTAACACGCAAACGTAAGAAATCTAACCCCCAAACTAAAGTATTGGTAACCCCCAAACGTAAGAAATCTAATCCCCAAAGTTAAGTATTTGGAACACCCAAATGTAGGAAATCTAACTCCCAAACGTAAGTATTTGTAACACCCAAACGTAACAAATCTAACCCCTAAACATTAGAAATCTAACTCCCAAACGTTAAAAATCTAACCCCAAAACGTAAGTATTTGTAACACCATAACGTAAGAAATTTAATCCCCAAACGTAAGTATTTGCAACACCCAAATGTAAGAAATCTAACCCCAAAACGTAAGTATTTGTAACACTCAAACGTAAGAAATCTAATTCCCAAACGTAAGTATTTGTAACACCCAAACGTAAAAAATCTTACCCCTAAACGTAACTATTTGTAACACCCAAACGTAAGAAATCTAACCCCCAAACGTAACAAAATCTAACTCCCAAACGTAAGTATTTGTAGCACCAAAACGTAAGAAATCTAACTCCTAAAAGTAAGTATTTGTAACACCCAAACGTAAGAAATCTAATCCCCAAACGTAACAAAATCTAACTCCCAAACGTAAGTATTTGTAGCACCCAAACGTAAGAAATCTAACTCCCAAACGTAAGTATTTGTAACACCCAAACGTAAGAAATCTAACCCCCAAACGTAGGTATTTGTAACATTCAAACGTCAGAAATCTAACCCCCAAACGTAAAAAATCTAACTCCCAAACGTAAGAAATCTAACTCCCAAACGTAAGTATTTGAACACCCAAATGTAAGAAATCTAATCCCCAAACGTAAGTATTTGCAACACGGAAACGTAAGAAATCTAATCCCCAAACGTAGGTATTTGTAACCATCAAACGTAAGATATCAAACCCCCAAACGTAAGAATTTTCAACACCCAAATGTAAGAGATCTAACCCCCAAACGTAAGTATTTGTAACACGCAAACGTAAGAAATCTAATTCCCAAACGTAATAATTTGAAACACCCAAACGTAAGAAATCTAACCCACAAATGTAAGTATTTGTAACATCCAAACGGAAGAAATCTAACCCTTAAACGTAAGTAGTTGTAACACCCAAAGGTAAAAAATCTAACCCCGAAACGTAAGTATTTGTAACATCCAAACGTAAGAAATCTAATCCCCAAACGTAAGGATTTGTAACACCCAAACGTTAGAAACCTAACCCCCAAACGTAACTATTTGTAACACCCAAAGGTAAGAAATCTAACCCCCAAACGTAAGAAATCTTACCCTCAAACGTAAGAATTTGTAACACCTAAACGTAAAAAAATCTAATCCCTAAACGTAAGAAATCTAACCCCAAAACGTAAGTATTTGTAACACCTAAAGGTAAGAAATCTAATCCCCACACCTAAAAAATCTAGCCCTTAAACGTAAGGAATTGTAACACCCAAACGTATGAAATCTAACCTCGAAACGTAAGAAATCTAACCCCCAAACGTAAGTATTTGTAACACCCAAACGTAAGAAATCTAATCCCCAAAAGTAAGAAATCTAACCCTCAAACGTAAGTATTTGTAACACCCAAACGTAGAAAATTTAATCCCTAAATGTAAGTATTTGTAACAGCCAAACGTAAGAAATCTAACCCCCAAACGTAAGTATTTGTAACACCCAAACGTAAGAATACTAATCCGTAAAGGTAAGTATTTGTAACACCCAAATGTAAGAAATCTAACTCCCAAACGTAAGAATTTGTAACACCCAAACGTAAGAAATCTAATCCCCAAAGGTAAGTATTTGTAACACCCAAACGTAAGAAATCTAATCCTCAAACGTAAGTATTTGTAACACCCAAACGTAAGAAATCTAATCCCTAAACGTAAGAAATCTAACTCCCAAACGTGAGAAATCTAACCCCAAACGTAAGAAATCTAACCCCCAAACGTAAGTATTTGTAACACCCAAACGTAGGAAATCTAATCCCTAAACGTAAGCATTTGTAATACCCAAACGTAAGAAATCTAACCCCCAAACGTAAGTATTTGTAAAACCCAAAAGTGAGAAATCTTATCCCCAAACGTAAGAAATCTAACACCCAAACGTAAGAAATTTAACCCCCAAACGTAAGGATTTGTAACACCCAAAAGTGAGTAATCTTATCCCCAAACGTAAGAAATCTAACCCCGAAACGTAAGAAATCTTACCTCCAAACGTAAAAAATCTAACCCTGAAACGTACGTATTTGTAACACCCAAACGTAAGAAATCTAACCCCCATAACGTAAGAAATCTAACCCCCAAACGAAAGAAATCTTACTCCCAAACGTAAATATTGGAACACCCAAATGTAAGAAATCTAATACCCAAACGTAAGTATTTGAAACACACCGAGGTAAGATATCTAACCCCTAAACGTAAGAAAACTAATCCCCAAACGAAAGTATTTGTAACACCTAAACGCAAGAAATCTAAGCTTCAAACGTAAGAAATCTAACTCCCAAACGTAAGAAATCAAACCCCCAAACGTAAGAAATCTAACACCCGAACGTAAGAAATCTAACACCCAAACGTAAGAAATCTAACCCCAAAAGGTTAGTATTTGAAACACCCAAACGTAAAAAATCTAACCCCCAAACGTAAGAAATCTAACTTCCAAACGTAAGAAATCTAACCCCCAAAATTAAGTATTCGTAACCTTTAAACGTAAGAAATCTAACCCCTAAACGTAAAAAATCTAACTCCCAAACGGAAGTATTTGTAACACCCAAACATAAGAACTCTAATCTCCAAAGGTAAGAAAACTAACCCCAAAACGTAAGTATTTGTAACACCCAAAGGTAAAATATCTAACCCCCAAACGTAAGTATTTGTAACACCCAAACGTAAGAAATCTAATCCCCAAACGTAAGGATTTTTAACACCCAAACGTAAGAAATTTAACCCCCAAACGTAAGGATTTGTAACACCCAAAAGTGAGAAATCTTATCCCCAAACGTAAGAAATCTAACCCCCAAACGTAAGAAATCTAACTCCCAAACGTAAAAAATCTAACCCTGAAACGTAAGTATTTGTAACCCTCAAACGTAAGAAATCTAACCCCCAAACGTAAGTATTTGTAAAACCCAAACGTAAGAAATCGAATCCCCAAACGAAAGAAATCTAACTCCTAAACGCAAGAAATCTAACCCCCAAACTTAAGAAATTTAACCCCCAAACGGAAGTATTTGTAACACCCAACCGTACGAAATCTAACCCCCAAACGGAAGAAATCTAACTCCCAAACGGAAGTATTTGTAACACCCAAAGGTAAGAAATCTAATCCCCAAACGTAAGAAATCTAACTCCCAAACATAAGTATTTGTAACACCCAAACGTAAGAAATCTAACCCCCAAACGTAAGTATTTGTAACACCCAAACGTAAGAAATCTAATCCACAAACGTAAGTATTTGTAACCCCCAAACGTAAGAAATCTAATCCCCAAAATTAAGTATTTGTAACTCCCAAATGTAAGAAATCTAACCCCCAAACGTAAGTAAATCTAACTCCAGAAAGTAAGAAATCTAAACCCAAAACGTAAGTATTTGTAACACCCAAACGTAAGAAATCTAACCCCAAAACGTAAGTATTTGTAACACCGAAACGTAAGAAATCTAATCCCCAAAGTTAAGTATTTATAACACCCAAACGTAAGAAATCTCATTCCCAAACGTAAGTATTTGTAACACCAAAACGTAAGAATCTAACTTCCAAACGTAAGTATTTGTAACACCAAAACGTAAGAAATCTAACCCCCAAACGTAAGAAATCTAACTCCCAAACGTAAGAAATCCAACCCTAAAAACGTAAGTAGTTGTAACACCCAAACGGAACAAATCTAACCCCAAAACGTAAGTATTTGTAACACCGAAACGTAAGCAATCTAATCCCCAAAGTTAAGTATTTATAACACCCAAACGTAAGAAATCTCATTCCCAAACGTAAGTATTGGTAACACCCAAACGTAAGAATCTAACTTCCAAACGTAAGTATTTGTAACAGCAAAACGTAAGAAATCTAAGCCCCAAACGTAAGAAATCTAACTCCCAAACGTAAAAAATCCAACCCTAAAAACGTAAGTAGTTGTAACACCCAAACGTAAGAAATCTAACTTTTTAAACGTAAGTATTTGCAACACCCAAACGTAAGAAATCTAATCCCCAAACGTACGAATTTGCAACACTTAAATGTAAAAAATCTAACCCTAAAACGTAAGTATTTGTAACACACAAACGTAAAAAATCTAACCCCAAAACGTAACAATTGGTAACACCCAAATGTAAGAAATCTAACCCTAAAACGTAACTTTTCTAACACCCAAATGTAAGAAATCTAACCCCAAAAGGGAAGTATTTGTAACACCCAAATGTAAGAAATCTAACCCCAAAACGGAAGTATTTGTAACACCCAAACGTAAGAAATTTAACCCCCAAACGTAAATATTTGTAACACCCAAACGTAAGAAATCTAACCTTAAAACGTAAGTATTTGTAACACTCAAACGTAAGAAATCTAACCCCTAAACGTAAGTATTTGCAACACCCAAACGTAAGAAATCTAACCCCTAAACGTAAGTATTTACAACACCCAAACGTAAGAAATCTAACCCCCAAACGTAAGTATTTGTAACACCCAAACGTAGGAAATCTAACCCCCAAACGTAAGTATTTGCAACACCCAAACATAAGAAATCTAACCCCTAAACGTAAGTATTTGCAACACCCAAACGTAAGAAATCTAACCCCTAAACGTAAGTATTTGCAACACCCAAACGTAAGAAATCTAACCCCTAAACGTAAGTATTTGTAGCCCATAAAGGTAAGAAATCTAACCCCCAAACGTAAGTATTTGCAACACCGAAACGTAAGAAATCTAACCCTAAACGTAAGTATTTGCAACACCCAAACGTAAGAAATCTAACCTCTAAACGTAAGTATTTGCAACACCCAAACGTTAGAAATCTAACCCCCAAACGTAAGTATTTGAAACACCCAAACGTAAGAAATCTAACCCCAAACGTATGTATTTGAAACACCCAATAGTTAGAAATCTAACCCTTAAACGTAAGTATTTGCAAAACCCAAACGTAAGTAATCTAACCCCTAAACGTAAGTATTTGCAAAACCCAAACGTAACAAATCTAACTTCTAAACGTAAGTATTTGCAACAAGCAAAAGTAAGAAATCTAACCCTCAAACGTAAGTATTTCCAACACCCAAACGTAAGAAATCTAACCCCCAAACGTACGTATTTGCAACACCCAAACGTAAGAATTCTAACCCCCAAACGTAAGTATTTGTAACCCCCAAACGTAACAAAATCTAACCCCTAAAAGTAAGTATTTGCCACACCCAAAAGTAAGAATTCTAACCCTTAAACGTAAGTATTTGCAACACCCAAACGTAAGAAATCTAACCTTTAACCGTAAGTATTTGCAACACCCAAACGTAAGAAATCTAACCCCTAAACGTAAGTATTTGCCACACCCAAACGTAAGAATTCTAACCCCCAAACGTAAGTATTTGCAACACCCAAACGTACAAAATCTAATCCCAAACGTAAGTATTTGCAACACCCAAACGTAAGAAATCTAATCCCCAAACGTAAGTATTTGCAACACCCAAACGTAAGAAATCTAATCCCCAAACGTAAGTATTTGCAACACCCAAACGTAAGAAGTCTAACCCCCAAACGTAAGTATTTGCAAAACCCAAACGTAAGAAATCTAACCCCTAAACGTAAGTATTTGCAACACCCAAACGTAAGAAATGTAACCCCTAAACGTAAGTATTTGCAACACCCAAACGTAAGAAATCTAATCCCCAAACGTAAGTATTTGCAACACCCAAACGTAAGAAATCTAACCCCCAAACGTAAGTATTTGTAATACCCAAACGTAAGAAATCTAACCCCCAAACATAAGTATTTGTAACACCCAAACGTAAGAAATCTAACCCCCAAACATAAGTATTTGTAACACCCAAACGTAAGAAATCTAACCCCCAAACGTAAGTATTTGTAACACCCAAACGTAAGAAATCTAATCCACAAACGTAAGTATTTGGAACACCCAAACGTAAGAAATCTAACCCCCAAACGTAAGTATTTGTAACACCCAAACGTAAGAAATCTAACTCCAAAACGCAAGTATTTGTAACACCCAAACGTAAATAATCTAACCCCCAATCGTAAGAAATCTAACCCCAGAACGTAAGTATTTGTAACACCCAAATGTAAGAAATCTAACCCCCAAACGTAAGAAATCTAACTCCCAAACGTAATTATTTGTAACACCTAAACGTAAGAAATCTAACCCCCAAACGTAAGTGTTTGTAACACCCTGAACGTTAGAAATCTAACCCCCAAACGTAAGTATTTGTAACACCCAAACGTAAAAAATCTAATCCCTAAACGTAAGCAATCTAACCCCCAAACGTAAAGATTTGCAACCCCCAAACGTAAGAAATTTAATCCTCAAACGTAAGAAATTTAACCCCAAAACGTAAGAAATCTAATCCCCAAAACGTAAGTATTTGTAACACCCAAAGGTAAGAAATCTAATCCACAAACGTAAGAAATCTAACTCCCAAACATAAGTATTTGTAACACCCAAACGTAAGAAATCTAACCCCCAAACGTAAGTATTTGTAACACCCAAACGTAAGAAATCTAATCCACAAACGTAAGTATTTGTAACCCCCAAACGTAAGAAATCTAATCCCCAAAATTAAGTATTTGTAACTCCCAAATGTAAGAAATCTAACCCCCAAACGTAAGAAATCTAACTCCCGAAAGTAAGAAATCTAAACCCAAAACGTAAGTATTTGTAACACCCAAACGTAAGAAATCTAACCCCAAAACGTAAGTATTTGTAACACCGAAACGTAAGAAATCTAATCCCCAAAGTTAAGTATTTATAACCCCTAAACGTAAGAAATCTAACCCCCAAACGTAAGGAGTTGTAACCACCAAACGTAAGAAATCTAACCCGCAAACGTAAGAAATTTAACCCCTAAACGTAAGGAGTTGTAACTACTAAACGTAAAAAATCTAACCCCCAAACGTATATAATCTAACCCTGAAACGTAAGGATTTGTAACCCCAAAAGGTAAGAAATTCTAAACCCTAAAAGTAAGAAATCCAACCCTTAAACGTAAGGATTTGTAACTCCCCAACGTAAGAAAATTAACCTTGAAACGTAAGGATTTATAACCCCAAAAACGTAAGAAATCTAACCCCTGAAACGTAAGGATTCATAACCCCCAAAGGTAACAAATCTAACCCCCAAAACGTAAGGATTTATAAGCCCCAAATGTAAAAAATCTAACCCAAAAACGTTAGGATTTTTAACCCCGAACGCAAAGATTTGTAACCCCCAAACATAAAAAATCTAACCCCTAAACGTAAGGATTTATAACAACCAAAAGTAAGAAATCTAACCCCCAAACAAAGGATTTGTAACCCCTAAACGTAAGAAATCCAACCCCCAAACGTAAGGATTTGTTATCCCTAAACGTAAAAAATCTAACCCCCAAACGTATGGATTGGTAACCCACAAACGTAAGAAAATCTAACCCCCAAACGTAAGGATCTGTAAACCCCAAACGCAAGAAATCCAAGCCCCGAACGTAAGAATTTGTAACCCACAAACGAAATAAATCTAACCCCCAAACGTAGAGACTTGTAACCCCCAAACGTAGGAAATCTAACCCCCAAACGTAAGTGTTTGTAACCCCCAGACGTAAGAAATCTAACCCTGAAACAGAAGGATTTATAACAGCCAAACGTAGAAAATCTAACCCCAAAAGGAAGGATTTGTAAATCCTAAACGTAAGAAATCCAACCCCCAAACGTAAGGATTTGTTATCCCTAAACGTAAAAAATCTAACCCCCAAATGTATGGATTTGTAATCCCCAAACGTAAGAAAATCTAACCCCCAAACGTAAGGATCTGTAAACCCCAAACGCAAAAAATCCAAGCCCCGAACGTGAGAATTTGTAACCCACAAACGTAAGGATTTATAACCCCCAAACGTAAGAAATGTAACACCCAAACTTAAGTATTTGTAACCCCGCAGACGTAAGAAATCTAACCCCCGAACGTGAGCATTTGTAACCCCCAAACGTAAGGATTTTCAACCCCCAAACGTAAAAAATCCAACTCCCGAACGTACAATATCTAACCCGCAAACGTAAGGATTTGTAACTCGTAAACGTAACAAATCTAATCCCTGAACGGGAAAAATCTAACCCTTAAACGTGAGGATTTGTAACCCCCAAACGTAAGAAAATCTAACCCCCAAACGTAATGATTTATAACCCCCGAACGTAAGAAATCTAACCCCCAAACCTAAGGATTTGTATCCCCCAAATGTAAGAAATATAACTCCCAAACGTAAGGATTTGTAACTCCCAAACGTAAGAAACTCTAACCCATAAACGTAAGGATTTCTAACCCCCAAACGTAAAAGAAAACCAACCCCCGAAAGTAAGGATTTGTAACCCCCAAACTTAAGAAATCTAACCACCAAACGTAAGGATTTATAACCCCCAAACATAAGAAATCTAACCCACAAACGTAAGGATTTGTAACCCCAAAACGTAAGAAGTCTAACCCCCAAAGGTAAGGATTTGTAGCCGCTAACGTAAGAAATCTAACCCCCAAAAAGTAAGGATTTGTAAATCCCAAACGTAAGAAAATCTAACACCCAAACGTAAGGATTAGTAAACACTAAACGTAAGAAATCCAACCCCCGAACGTAACGATTTGTAACCTTCAGATGTACGAAATCTAAACCCTAAACGTAAGGGGCCGTCAAACGCAAGAATACTACCCCCAATCGAATGAAATCTAACCCCAAAACGTAAGAAATCTAACCCCTAAACGTAAGGATTTGTAACTCCCAAACGTAAGAAATCTAACCCCGTAACGTAACGATTTGTAACCTTCAAACGTAAGAAATCTAACACACAAACGTAAGGATTTATAACCGTCAAACGTAAAAAATATAACCCCAAAACGAAAGATTTGTAACCCCTAAACGTAGGATGTCCAACCCCCCAACGTAAAGATTTGTAACCCCTAAACGTAAAAAATCTAACCCCCAAACGAAGGGATTTGTAACCCCCAAACGTAAGAAAATCTAACCCCCAAACGTAGGGATTTGTAAACCCCAAACGCAAGAAATCCAACCCCCGAACGTAAGGATTTCAAACCCACAAACGTAAGAAATCTAACCCCCGAACGTAGGGATTTGTAACCCCCAAACGTAAGGATTTATAACCCCTAAACGTAAGAAATCTAACCCCAAAACGTAAGTATTTGTAACCACCAAACGTAAAAAATCTAAGCCCCAAACGTAAGGATTTGTAACCCACAAACGTAAGAAATCTAACCCCCAAACATTGGGATTTGTAACCCTCAAACGTAAGGAATTAAAACCCACAAACGTAAGAAATCTAACCCCCAAACGTAGGGATTTGTAACCCCCAAACGTAAGGATTTATAACCCCCAAACGTAAGAAATCTAACCCGTAAACGTAAGGATTTGTAACCACCAAACGTAAAAAATCTAACCCCCAAACGTAAGGATTTGTAACCTTTAACGTAAAAAATCTAACCCCGAAACGTAAGGATTTGTAACCCCCAAACGTAAGTAATCTAACCCCGAAACGTAAGGATTTGTAACCCCCAACCGTAAGAAATTCTAACCCCCAAACGTATGGATTTTAAACCACCAAACGTAAGAAATCCAACCCTTGAACGTAAGGATTTGTAACTCCCAAACGAAAGGATTGATAACCCCCCAAAGGAAGGATTTGTAACTTCCCAAATGTAAGAAATCTAGCCCCCAAAACGTAAGGATTTATAAGCCCCAAATGTAAAAAATCTAACCCTTAACTTTAAAGATGTGTAACCCCCAAACGTAAGGATTTGAAACCTCCAAGCGTAAAAAAATTATAACCCTTAAACGTATAAAAAGTAACACCCCAACAAAAGAAATCTAATCCCCAAACGTATTGATTTTAAAACCCCAAACGTAAGAAATCTAACCCGCGAATGTAAGGATTTGTAACCCCTAAACGTAAGAAATCTAACCCCCAAACGTAAGGATTTGTAACCCTCAAACGTAAGAAAATCTAACACAAAAACGTAAGGATTTGTATCCACTAAACGTAAGAAATCTAAGCCCCAAATGTAAGGATTTGTAACTCCCAAACGTAGGAAAATCTAACCCGTAAACGTAAGGATTTCAAACCCCCAAACGTAAGAAATCCAATCCCCGAGCAAAAAGATTTGTATCCCCAAACGTAAGAAATCTAACCCCAAAACGTAGGGATTTGTAACCCCCAAACGTGAAAAATCCAACCCCCAAACGTACGGATTTGTAACCCCCAAACGTAAGGATTTATAACCCCCCAAGGGAAGGATTTGTAACATCACAAACGTAAGAAACCTAACCCCTAGTCGTTAGGATTTGTAACCCTTAAACGTAAGAAATCTAACTCCCAAACGTAAGAAAATCTAACTTAAAAATGTAAGGATTTGTAACCGCCAAACGTAAGAAATCTAACCCCGAAACGTGAGGATTTGTAACCCCAAACATAAAGATTTATAACCCCCAAACGTAAAGATTTGTAACCCCCAAACGTAAGAAATCTAACCCCCAAACGTAAGGATTTGAAACCTCCAAACGTAAGAAAATCTAACCCCCAAACTTAGTCATTTTTAACCCAAAAACGTAAGAAATCTAACCCCTGAACTTACGCATTTCTAACCCCTAAACGTAAGGATTTAAAATTCTTAAACTTAAGGATTTGTAACACCCAAACGTAAGAAACTTAACCCCCAAACGTAAGGATTTGTAATCCCCAAAAGTGAGAAACCTAACAGCGAAACGTAACGATTTGTAATCCCCAAACGAAAGAAATCTAACCCCCAAACGTAAGGATTTGTAACCCCCAAATGTTAGGATTTGTAACCCCCAAACATAAGAAGTCTAACCCCCAGACGTAACGATTTGTAACCCCCAAATTGAACGTAAGAAATCTAACCCCAAATGTAAAGATTTGTAACCCCTAATCGTAAGAAATTTAACCACCAAACGTAAGGATTTGTAACCCCCAAACGTAAGAAATCTAACCCCTGAACGTAAGGATTGGGAACCTGCTCTCGTAAGAAATCTAACCCCCAAACGTAAGTATTTGTAATTCCCAAACGTAAGAAATCTAAGCCCCGAATGTAAGGATTTGTAACCCCTAAACGTAAGAAATCTAACCCCCAAACGTAGGGATTTTTTAACCCAAAAAAACCAAGAAATCTAACCCACGAACGTAAAAATTTGTAAACCCCAAACGTTAGGATTTTTAACCCTCTAACGTAAGAAATCTAACCCCCAAACGTAAGGATTAATAACCACCAAACACAAAAAATCTAACCCCCAAAACGTAAGGATTGAGAATCCCAACGTAAGAAATCTAACCCCCAAACGTAAGGATTTGTAACACCCAAACATAAAAAATCTAGCCCCTAAACGTAAGGATTTGTAGCCACAAAGGTAAGGATTTATAACCCCTAAACGTAAAAAATTTAACCCCCAAACGTAAGGATTTGTAACCCCCAAACGTAAGGAATCTAACCCAAAAACGTAGGGATTTCTAACTCCCAAACGTGAAAAATCCAATCCCAAACGTACGGATTTGTAACCCCCAAACGTAAGGATATATAACCCCCCAAGGGAAGGATTTGTAACATCCCAAACGTAAGAAACCTAACCCCCAAACGTAAGGATTTGTAACCCTTAAACGTAAGAAATCTAACCCCCAAACGTAAGGATTTGTAGCCCCAAACGTAAGAAATCTAAACCTCAAACGTAAGGATTTGAAACCCTTAACGTAAAAATTCTAGCCCCCAAAACGTAACGATTTGTAACAGCGAAACGTAAGAAATGTAACCCCGAAACGTGAGGATTTTTAACCCTTAAAACGTATGAAATCTAACATCCAAACGTAAAGATTTATAACCCCCAAAACGTAAAAAATCTAACCCCTAACTTTAAAGATTTGTAACCGCCAAACGTAAGGATTTATAACCCTTAAACGTGAACATTTATAACTCTCAAACGTAAGAAATCTAACCCCTAAACCTAAAGAAATCTAACTCCCAAACGTAAGGATTTATAACCCCCAAACGTAAGAAAGTGAACCCCTAAACGTAAGGATCTGTAACCACCAAACGTAAGAAATCTAACCCCCAAACAAAAGATATTGTAACCCATTACGAAGAAATATAACCCCCAAACGTAAGGGTTTGTAACCCCGAAACGTAAGAAATGTAACCCCTCCAACGTATCGATTTTTAATCCCCAAACGTAAGAAATCTAACCTCTAAACGTAAGCATTTGTAACCCCCAAACGTTAGGATTAGTAATCCCCAAACATGAGAAATCTAACCCCCAGACGTGTGGATTTGAAACCCCGAAATTGAACGTAAGAAATCTAACCCCAAACGTAAAGATTTGTAACCCCCAATCGTAAGAAATTTAACCACCAAACGTAAGGATTTGTAACCCCCAAACGTAAGAGATTTAACCCCCGAATGTAAGGATTTGTAACCCAAAAAACCTAACAAAATCTAACCCCCGAACGTAAGGATTTGTAAACCCCAAACGTAACGATTTTTAACCTTCTAACGTAAGAAATCTAACCCCCAGACGTAAGGATTTGAAACTCCCAAATTGAACGTAAGAAATCTAACTACAAACGTAAAGATTTGTAACCCCCAATCGTAAGAAATTTAACCACCAAACGTGAGGATTTGTACCCCCCAAACGTAACAAATCTAACCCCTAAACGTAAAGATTTGGAAAACTCAATCGTAAGAAATCTAACCGCCAAACTTAAGGATTTGTAACCACCAAACGTAAGAGATTTAACCCCCGAATGTAAGGATTTGTAACCCCTAAACGTAAGAAATCTTACCCCCAAGCGTAAGGATTTGTAACCACCAAACGTAAGAGATTTAACCCCCGAATGTAAGGATTTGTAACCCCCAAACGTAAGAAATCTAACCCCCAAATGTAAGGATTTGTAACCCCAAAAACCTAACAAAATCTAACCCCCGAACGTAAGGATTTGTAAAGCCCAAACGTAACGATTTTTAACCTTCTAACGTAAGAAATCTAACACCCAAACGTGAGGATTAAAAACCCCCAAACGTAAAAAATCTTACCCCCAAAACGTAAGGATTGATAATCCCAAACCTAAGAGATCTAACCCCAAACGTTAGGATTTGTAACCCCAAACCTAAGGATTTGTAACCCCCAAAACATAAAAAATCTAACCCCTAAACGTAAGGATTTGTAGCCACAAAAGTAAGGATTTTTAACCCCTAAACGTAAGAAATCTAACCCCCAAGCGTTAGGATTTTTAACCCCCAAACGTAAGAAATCTAACCCCCAAATGTAGGAATTTCTAACCCCCAAACGTAAAAAATCCAAACCCCGAACGTAAGGATTTGTAACCCCAAAACGTAAGTAATCTAACCCCCAAACGTAAGGATTTATAAACCCCAAATTTAAGAAATCTAACCCCAAAACGTAAATATTTTTAATCCCCAAACTTAAGAAATTTAACCTCCAAACGTAAGGTTTTATTACCCCCAAACGTAAGAATTTGTAACCCTTAAACGTAAGAAATCTAATCCCCGCTCATAACGCGTTGTAGCCCCCAAACGTAAGGATTTGTAACCCCGAAACGTAAGAAATGTAACCACCAAAGGTAAGAATTTATAACCCCCAAACGTAAGAAATCTAACTGTCAAAAGACAGGATTTGTAACCCCCAAACGGAAAAATTTAACCCCCGAACGTAACAATTTGTAATCCCTAACGTATGAAATCTAACCCCTAAACGTAAGGATTTGTAACCCCCAAATGTGAGTAATCTAACCCCCATACGTAACGATTTGTAACCCCCAAACTTAAGAAATCCAACCCTCAATCCTAAGGATTTGTAACCCCTAACCGTAAGAAATCTAACTCCCAAACGTAAAAATTTGTAATCCTCAAACATAAAAAATCTACCCCTTAACGTAAGGATTTGTAACCCCCTAATCATATTAAATCCGTAAACCCGCGAACGTAAGGATTTGTAACCCTTAAACGTAAGAAATCTAACCCCCAAACGTAAGGACTTATAACCCCCCAACGTAAAAAATCTAACCCCAAAACGTAATTATTTGTAACCCCAAAACTTAAGAAATTTAATCTCCAAACGTAAGGTTTTATAACCGCCAAACGTAAGGATTTATAACCCCCAAACGTAAGAAATCTAACCCCAAAACGCAAATATTTTTAACCCCAAAACTTAAGAAATTTAACCTCCAAACGTAAGGATTTGTAACCCCAAAACGTAAAAAAACTAACCCCCAATTTTAAAGATTTGTAACCCCCAAAGGTAAAAATTTGTATCCCCCAAACGCCAGTAAATAATCTAACCCCCAAACGTAAGGATTTGTAACTCACAAAAGTAAGAAAATCTAACCCCTAAACGTAAGGATTTCTAACACCCAAACGTAAGAAATCCAACCCCCGAACGTATGCATTTGTAACCCGCAAACGTAAGAAATGAAACCCCCAAACGTAAGAATTTGTAACCCCCAAGCGTAAGAAATCTAACCCCCAAACATAAGAAATCCAACCCACAAAGCTAAGGATTTGTAACCCTCAAGTGCAACAACTCTAACCCCCAAAGGTAAGGATTTGTAACCGCTAACGTAAGAAATCCAACCCCCAAACGTAACGATTTGTAAATCCCAAACGTAAGAAACCTAACCCCTCAACAAAAGAAATCTAACCCTCAAACGTAAGGATTTGTAACCCCCAAACGTAAGAAATCTAAACCTCAAACGTAAGGATTTGAAACCCTTAACGTAAAAAATCTAGCCCCCAAACGTACCGATTTGTAACCCCCAAATGTAAGAAATCTAAATCCCAAACGTAAGAAATCGAACCTTTGAACGCAAGGATTTGTAACCGCCAAACGTAAGAAATCTAACCCCTAAACGTAAGGATTTTTAACCCCCAAAACGTAAGAAATCTAACCCCCAAACGTTGTATATATATTTACAAGTGCATTAATGGACTTATGGACCACTCCATGAATTTACTAACAAACAGTGACATTCATAATTATAATGCAAGGAACAAAGACATGCTCAGACTACCCCGTGTTACCAGAAATTGGGGAAAGCAGAGAGTTTGCCATCACTCTCTAAAACACTGGAATGAATGAGAGAGAGAGAGACAAGAAATGCACCGAATATTGCTACTTTTAAGCGAAACATGTTTGCCAGGTTTTTTAATTAACCCTGTCGGTAAGAATTTTTGTAATTTTAGCTTTTTTGCATTTATCATTTTTTTAACTCTTTATCAATTTGAAGTTTTTAACCACATCGATGGTATCTTTGTAGTTTCAGCTTCTAGTTTGAATTGCTGTTTTTATCGTTTTATAATTTTGTCTTATACACTGTATTTTTTAACATTTTGTATATTCAATCTTTAAAGGACCTTTCTAAAAACCACCTTTAATGAACGGAAGCTTCCTAATAAAAGATTATTACTACTGATTTGTAACCCCCGAACGTAAGGATTTGTAACCCCAAAACGTAAATAAATCTAACCCGTAAATGTAAGAAATCTATCCTCAAAAGTAGTGATTTGTAACCCTTTAACGTAAGGATTTAAAACCCCCAAACGTAAGGATTTGCAATTTCCAAACGTACGAAATCTAACTCCCAAACGTAAAGATTTGTAACCCCCAAACTTAAATAATCTTACCTCCAAACGTAAGGATTTGTAACCCCCAAACGTAAAAAAACTAACCTCCAAACGTAAAGATTTGTAACCCTTAAACGTAAGGATTTATAACCCTTAAACGTAAGGATTTATAACCCCCAAACGTAAGGATTTGTAACCCCCAAACGTAAGAAATCTAATCCCTAAACGTAAGGATTTGTAACCCTCAAACGTAAGAAATCTAATCTTCAAACGTAAGGATTTATAACCCTCAAACGTAAGAAATCTAACCCCCAAAAGTAAGGATTTGTAACTTCCAAGGGTAAGAAATTTAGCCCTCAGACGTAAGGATTTGTAACCCCCAAACGTAAGAAATCTAACCCCTCAATCGTATGAAATCTATCCTCCAAACGTAAGGATTTGTAGCCCCCAAACGTAGGGATTTAAAACCCCCAAACCTAAGACATCTAACTACCAAACGAAAGGATTTGAAACCCCCAAACGTAAGAAATCTAACCCATAAAGGTAAGGATTTATAGCCCCCAAAGGTAAGGATTTGTAACCCCCAACCGTAAGAAATCTAATCCCCAAACCTGAGGATTTATTAAACCCAAAGGTAAGAAATCTAACCCACAAACGTAAGGATTTGTAGTCCCAAAACGTAAGAAATCTCCACCCAAACGTAAGGATTTATAACCCCCCAAACGTAAGAAATCTAACCCCTAAAAGTAAGTATTTGTAACCCCCAAACAAAAGGATTTGTAACCCCGAAACGTAAGAAAATATAACCCCCAAACGTAAGAATCTGTAACCCCCAAACGCAAGCAATCCAACTCCCAATCGTAAGGATTTATAACCCCCTAACGTAAGGATTTGTAACCCCCAAATTTAAGAAATCTAACCCCCAAACGTAAGAAACCTAACCCTCAAACGTAGGGATTCGGAACCCTCAAACGTAAGGATTGGAAACCATCAAACTTAAGAAAATGAAATCCCCAAACGTAAGAATTTTTAACCCCCAAACGTAAGGATTTGAAACCCCGAAACGTAAGAAACGTAACCCCCAAACGTAGGGATTCGTAACCCTCAAACGTAAGGATTGGAAACCATCAAACTTAAGAAAATGAAATCCCCAAACGTAAGAAATCAAACCCTTAAACGTAAGGATTTGTAAGCCGCAAACGTAAGAAATCGAACCCCCAAACGTAAGGATTTGTAACCGCCAAACGTAAGAAATCTAACCTCCAAACGTAAGAATTTATAACCCCCAAACGTAAGAAATGTAACCCCCAAAACGTAAGGATATATAACCCCAAAACGTAAAAAAACTAACCCCCAATTTTAAAGATTTGTAACCCCCAAACGTAAAGATTTGTAACGCCCAAACGTAAAAATTTATAACCATCAAACGTCAGAAATCTAACCCCCAAACGTAAGGATTTGTAACCCCTAAACGTCACAAATATAACCCCTAAACGTAAGTATCTATAAACCACAAACGTAAGAAATCTAACCCCTAAACGTAAGGATTTGTAACTCCCAGACGTAAGATATCTAAACCCAAACTAAACGATATATAACCCCAAAACGTAAATAAATTAACCCCCAATTTTAAAGATTTGTAACCCCCAAACGTAAAAAATCTAACCCCCAAACGTAAGGATTTGTAACTCCCAAAAGTAAGAAAATCTAACCCCTAAACGTAGAGATTTCTAACACCGAAACGTAAGAAATCCAACCCCCGAACGTAAGCATTTGTAACCCGCAAACGTAAGAAATGAACCCCCAAACGTAAGGATTTGTAACCCCTAAACGTCACAAATATAACCCTCAAACGTAAGTATCTATAAACCACAAACGTAAGAAATCTAACCCCTAAACGTAAGGATTTGTAACTTTCAGACGTAAGATATCTAAACCCAAACCTAAGGATATATAACCCAAAAACGTAAAAAATCTAACCAGCAATTTTAAAGATTTGTAACCCCCAAACGTAAAGATTTGTATCCCCCAAACGTAAAAAATCTAACCCCCAAACGTAAGGATTTGTAACTCACAAAAGTAAGAAAATCTAACCCCTAAACGTAGAGATTTCTTACACCCAAACGTAAGAAATCCAACCCCTGAACGTAAGCATTTGTAACCCGCAAACGTAAGAAATGAAACCCCCAAACGTAAGAATTTGTAACCCCCAAGCGTAAGAAATCTAACCCCCAAACATAAGAAATCTAACCCACAAAGCTAAGGATTTGTAACCCTCAAATGCAACAACTCTAACCCCCAAAGGTAAGGATTTGTAGCTGCTAACGTAAGAAATCCAACCCCCAAACGTAAGGATTTGTAACTCCCAAACGTAAGAAACCTAACCTCTCAACAAAAGAAATCTAACCCTCAAACGTAAGGATTTGTAACCTCCAAACGTAAGAAATCTAAACCTCAAACGTAAGGATTTGAAACCCTTAACGTAAAAGTCTAGCCCCCAAACGTAACGATTTGTAACCCCCAAACGTAAGAAATCTAACCCCCAAACGTTATATATATATTTACAAGTGCATTAATGGACTTATGGACCACTCTATGAATTTACTAACAAACAGTGACATTCATAAGTATAATACAAGGAACAAAGACATGCTCAGACTACCCCGTGTTACCAGAAATTGGGGAAAGCAGAGAGTTTGCCATCACTCTCTAAAACACTGGAATGAATGAGAGAGAGAGAGAGAGAGACAAGGAATGCACCGAATATTGCTACTTTTAAGCGAAACATGTTTGCCAGGTTTTTTAATTAACCCTGTCGGTAAGAATTTTTGTAATTTTAGCTTTTTTGCATTTATCACTTTTTTACTTTTTAGCAATTTGAAGTTTTTAACCACATCGATGGTATCTTTGTAGTTTCAGCTTCTAGTTTGAATTGCTGTTTTTATCGTTTTATAATTTGGTCTTATACATTGTATTTTTTAACATTTGTATATTCAATCTTTAAATGACCTTTCTAAAAACCACCTTTAATGAACGGAAGCTTCCTAATAAAAGATTATTACTACTGATTTGTAACCCCCGAACGTAAGGATTTGTAACCCCCAAACGTAAATAAATCTAACCCGTAAATGCAAGAAATCTATCCTCAAACGTAGTGATTTGTAACCCTTAAACGTAAGGATTTAAAACCCCCAAACGTAAGGATTTGCAATTTCCAAACGTAGGAAATCTAACTCCCAAACGTAAGGATTTGTAACCCCCAAACTTAAATAATGTTACCTCCAAACGTAAGGATTTGTAACCCCCAAACGTAATAAGACTAAACTCCAAACGTAAAGATTTGTAACCCTTAAACGTAAGGATTTATACCCCTTAAACGTAAGGATTTGTAACCCCCAAATGTAAGGATTTGTAACCCCCAAACGTAAGAAATCTAATCCCTAAACGTAAGGATTTGTAACCCTCAAACGTAAGAAATCTAATCTTCAAACGTAAGGATTTATAACCCTCAAACGTAAGAAATCTAACCCCCAAAAGTAAGGATTTGTAACTCCCAAGGGTAAGAAATTTAACCCTCAGACGTAAGGATTTGTAACCCCCAAACGTAAGAAATCTAACCCCCCAATCGTAAGAAATCTAACCTCCAAACGTAAGGATTTGTAGCCTCCAAACGTAGGGATTTAAAACCCTCAAACCTAAGACATCTAACTACCAAACGAAAGGATTTGAAACCCCCAAACGTAAGAAATCTAACCCATAAAGGTAAGGATTTATAACCCCCAAAGGTAAGGATTTGTAACCCCCAAACGTAAGAAATCTAATCCCCAAACCTGAGGATTTATTAAACCCAAAGGTAAGAAATCTGACCCACAAACGTAAGGATTTGTAGTCCCAAAACGTAAGAAATCTCCACCCAAACGTAAGGATTTATAACCCCCAAACGCAAGAAATCTAACCCCTAAAAGTAAGTATTTATAACCCCCTAACGTAAGGATTTGTAACCCCCAAATTTAAGAAATCTAACCCCCAAACGTGAGGATTTGAAACCCCCAAACGTAAGAAATCTAACCCATAAAGGTAAGGATTTATAACCCCCAAAGGTAAGGATTTATAACCCCCAAACGTAAGAAATCTAATCCCCAAAACGTGAGGATTTATTAAACCTAAAGGTAAGAAATCTAACCCCCAAACGTAAGGATTTGCAACGCCGAAACGTAAGAAAATATAACCCCCAAACGCAAGAAATCCAATTCAACTCCCAAACGTAAGGATTTATAACCCCCTAACGTAAGGATTTGTAACCCCCAAATTTAAGAAATCTAACCCCCAAACGTAAGGATTTGAAACCCCGAAACGTAAGAAACGTAACCCCCAAACGTAGGGATTCGTAACCCTCAAACGTAAGGATTGGAAACCATCAAACTTAAGAAAATGAAATCCCCAAACGTAAGAAATCAAACCCTTAAACGTAAGGATTTGTAAGCCGCAAACGTAAGAAATCGAACCCCCAAACGTAAGGATTTGTAACCGCCAAACGTAAGAAATCTAACCTCCAAACGTAAGAATTTATAACCCCCAAACGTAAGAAATGTAACCCCCAAAACGTAAGGATATATAACCCCAAAACGTAAAAAAACTAACCCCCAATTTTAAAGATTTGTAACCCCCAAACGTAAAGATTTGTAACGCCCAAACGTAAAAATTTATAACCATCAAACGTCAGAAATCTAACCCTCAAACGTAAGGATTTGTAACCCCTAAACGTCACAAATATAACCCCTAAACGTAAGTATCTATAAACCACAAACGTAAGAAATCTAACCCCTAAACGTAAGGATTTGTAACTCCCAGACGTAAGATATCTAAACCCAAACTAAACGATATATAACCCCAAAACGTAAATAAATTAACCCCCAATTTTAAAGATTTGTAACCCCCAAACGTAAAAAATCTAACCCCCAAACGTAAGGATTTGTAACTCCCAAAAGTAAGAAAATCTAACCCCTAAACGTAGAGATTTCTAACACCGAAACGTAAGAAATCCAACCCCCGAACGTAAGCATTTGTAACCCGCAAACGTAAGAAATGAACCCCCAAACGTAAGGATTTGTAACCCCTAAACGTCACAAATATAACCCTCAAACGTAAGTATCTATAAACCACAAACGTAAGAAATCTAACCCCTAAACGTAAGGATTTGTAACTCCCAGACGTAAGATATCTAAACCCAAACTAAACGATATATAACCCCAAAACGTAAATAAATTAACCCCCAATTTTAAAGATTTGTAACCCCCAAACGTAAAAAATCTAACCCCCAAACGTAAGGATTTGTAACTCCCAAAAGTAAGAAAATCTAACCCCTAAACGTAGAGATTTCTTACACCCAAACGTAAGAAATCCAACCCCCGAACGTAAGCATTTGTAACCCGCAAACGTAAGAAATGAACCCCCAAACGTAAGAATTTGTAACCCCCAAGCGTAAGAAATCTAACCCCCAAACATAAGAAATCTAACCCACAAACCTAAGGATTTGTAACCCTCAAATGCAACAACTCTAACCCCCAAAGGTAAGGATTTGTAACCGCTAACGTAAGAAATCCAACCCCCAAACGTAAGGATTTGTAACTCCCAAACGTAAGAAACCTAACTCCTTAACAAAAGAAATCTAACCCTCAAACGTAAGGATTTGTAACCCCCAAACGTAAGAAATCTAAACCTCAAACGTAAGGATTTGAAACCTTTAACGTAAAAAATCTAGCCCCCAAACGTAAGAAATCTAAATCCCAAACGTAAGAAATCGAACCTTTGAACGTAAGAATTTGTAACCGCCAAAAGTAAAAAATTTAACCCCTAAACGTAAGAAATCTAACCCCTAACTTTAAAGATTTGTAACCGCCAAACTTAAGGATTTATAATCCTTAAACGTAAGAAATCTAACCCCCAGACCTAAGAAATCTAACCCCCAAAAGTAAGGATTTGTAACACCCAAACGTAACAAATCTAACCCCGAAACGTAAGGATTTGTAACCCCCAAACGTAAGAAATCTAACCCCCGAATATAAGGATTTGTAACCCCCTAAACGTAAAAAATCTAACCCCCAAACGTAAGGATTTGTAACCCAAAAAACCTAAGAAATCTAACCCCCGAACGTAAGGATTTGTAAACCCCAAACGTAAGGATTTTTAACCCTGTAACGTAAGAAATCTAACCCCCAAACGTAAAAAATCTTACCCCCAAAACGTAAGGATTGATAATCCTAAACGTAAGAAATCTAAACCCCAAACATAAGGACTGGTAACCCCAAACCTAGGAATTTGTAACCCCTAAACATAAAAAATCTAACCCCTAAACGTAAGGTTTTGTAGCCACAAAAGTAAGGATTTAAAACCCCTAAACGTGAGAAATCTAACCCCCAAGCGTAAGGATTTGTAAGCCCCAAACGTAAGAAATCTAATCCCCAAACGTTGAAATTTCTAACCTCCAAACATAAAAAATCCAACCCCCGAACGTAAGGATTTGTAACCCCCAAACGTAAGATATCTAACCCACAAAACGTAAGGATTTGTAACCCCCAAACGTAAGGATATTTGACTCATTAACGTAAGAAATCCAACCGTAGAACGTAAGGATTTGTAACCGTTAAAGGTAAAAAATCTAATCCCTAAACGTAAGGATTTGTAACCCTCAAAAGTAAGAAATCAAACCCCCAAACGTAAGGATTTATAACGCCCAAACGTAAGATATCTACTTACTTCTAAACGTGAGCATTTATAACCCCAAACGTAAGAAATCTAACCCCAAACCGTAAGGGATTTAACCCACAAACTTAAGGATTTGTAACCCTCAAATATAGAAAATCTAACCCTTAAGCGTTAAGGTTTCTAATCCTTAAACAGAAGAAATCTAACCCCTAAACGTAAGGATTTGTAACCCCTACCGTAAGAAATCTAAGCCGCAAACGTAAGGATTTGTAACCCCCAAACGTAAAAAATCAAACCCCTGAACGAAACCCCCAAACGTAAGAAATCTAACCCCTGAACGGAAGGATTTGTAACCCTTAAACGTAAGAAATCAAACCCCTGAACGTAAGAATTTATAACCCCCAAACGTAGGGATTTTTAACCTAGAAACGTAAAAAAATCTAAAGCCAAATGTAAAGATTTATAACCCTTAAGCGTAAGAAATTTAACCCCCAAAAGTAAGGATTTGTAACCCCCAAGCGTAAGGATTTTTATCCCCCAAACGTAAGAAATCTAACCCCCAAACGTAACGATTTGTAACCCCAAAGCGTAAGAAAACTAACTCACAAACGAAAGATTTGTAACCCCTACTGTAAGAAATCCAACCCCCGAACGTAAAGATTTGCAACCCCTAAACGTAAGGATTTGTTACCCCCAAACGTAAGAAATCTAACCCCGAACTAAAGGATTAATAAACCCCAAACGTAAGAAATCTAACCCATAAACGTAAGGATTTGTAACCTTCAAACTTAAGAAATCTAACCCCCACACGTAAGGATTTTTAATCCCCAAAGGTTAGCAATCTGACCCCCAAACGTAAGGATTTGTAACCTCCAAACGTAAGAAGTCTAACCCCCAAACGTAAGATATCCACCCCCAAACGTAAGCATTTGACACCCTTAAACATAAGAAATTTAACCCCCAAACGTGCGAAATCTAACCCTTGAACGAAAGCATTTGTAACCCTCAAACGTAAGGATTGTTAACCCCAAACGTAAATATTTGTAACCTCTAAAAGTAAGAAATCTAACCCTCAAACGAAAGGATTTGTAACCCCTAATCTTAAGAAAATCTAACCCCTAAACGTAAGGATTTGTAACCCCTAACGTGAAAAATGTAACCCCCAAACGTATAGATTTGGAACCCCTAAACGTGAGAAATCTAAACCCCAAACGTAAGGATTTGTAACCCCTAAACGTAAAAAATCTAACCCCCAAACGTCAGGATTTGTAACACCCAAACGTAAGAAATCTAACCCCCAAACGTAAGGATTTGTAACACCCAAACGTAAGAAATCTAACCCCAAACTTAACGATTTGTAACCCCTAAACGTAAAAAATCTAACCCCCAAACGTAAGGATTAGTAACCCCCAAACGTAAGAAAATTTAACCCCCAAACGTAAGGATTTGTAACACCCAAAGGTAAGAAATCTAACCCCCAAACGTAAGAAATTAAACCCCGGAACGCAAGGATTTGTAACCCTCAAATGTAAGGGATGTTATCCCCCCAACGTAAGAAATCTAACCCCCAAACGTAAAGATTTATAACCCCTAAACGTAAGAAATTTAACCTTTAAACGTAAGGATTTGTAACCCCGTAACGTAACAAATTTAACCCCTAAAGGTAAGGATTTGTTACCCCAAAACTTAAAAATTCTACCCTCGAAGCGTAAGGATTTGTATCCTTTAAACGTAAGAAATCTAACCCCCAAACCTAAAGATTTTTAACCCCCAAAAGTAAATAAGAAATCTAACCCCCAAACGCGAGGATTGGTAACCGTTAAACGTAAGAAAAACTAACCCCCAAACATAAGGATATGTAACCTCCAAACGTAAAAATTTTAACCCCCAAACAAAACAAATTTAACCCTTGAACGTAAGGATTTGTAACTCCGAAACGTAAGTATTGTTTAACCCCCAAACAAAAGAAATTTACCCCGAAAGGTAAGGATTTATAACCCCGAAACGTAAGAAATCTAACTCCCGAACGTAAGGATTTGTAACCCTTAAACTTAAGAAATCTAACCCATTACCGTAAGGATTTGTAACCTTTAAACGTAAGAGATCTAACCCCCAAAGGTAAGGTTTTTTTACCCCCAATCGTAAGAAATCTAACCCCTAAACGTAAGGATTTGTAACCCCCGAACGTAAGAATTATAACCCCCAAACGTAAGTATTTGTAAGTCTCAAACGTAAGAAATCTAACCCCTAAACGTAAGGATTTGTAACCCCCGAACCTAAGAAAATCTAACCTCAAAACATAAGGATTTGTCACCTCCAAACGTAAGGATTTTTAACCCCCAAACGTAACAAATCTAACCTCCAAAGGTAAGGATTTGTAACCCTTAAACGTAAGAAAGCTAACCCCTAAACGCAAGGATTTATAACCAACAAACGTAGGAAATCTTACCCCCAAAAGTAAGGATTTGTAACCCCAAAACGTAAGAAATCTAACACCCAAATGTAACGATTTGTAACCTCCAAACGTAAGAAAATCTAACCCCCGAACTTAACGATTTGTAACCCCTGAACGTAAGGATTTATAACCCCCAAACGTAAGAAATCTAACCCCCAAACGTAAGGATTTGTAACACCCAAACGTAAAAAATCTAACCCCCAAACGTAAGGATTTGTACGGCCCCAAAACGTAAGAAATCTAACCCCAAAGTTAACGATTTGTAACCCTTAAACGGAAGAAATCTAACCTCCAAACGTAAGCATTTGAAACCCTTAAACGTAAGAAATCTAACCCCCAAACGTAAGAAATTAAACTCCCAAACGTAAGGATTTATAACCCCTAAACGTAAGAAATCTAACGTTGAAACGTAAGGATTTTTAAACCCCAAACGTAAGAAATCCAACCCTTAAACGTAAGGATTTGTATCCCCGTAGCGTAAGAAATTTAACATCCAAAGGTAAGGATTTGTTACCTCCAAACTTATAAAATCTAACCCCCAAACGTAAGGATTTGTAACCCCTAAACGTAAGAAATCTAACGTCCAAACCTAAAGATTTTTAACCCCCAAAAGTAAAAAATCTAACCCCCAAACGTCAACATTTCTAACCCCCAAACGTAAGAAATCTAACCCCGGAATGTGAGGATTTGTAACCCCCAAACGTAAGGATTTGTAAATCTCAAACGTAGGAAATCTAACCCCAAAATGTAAGGATTGATAACCCATAAACGTAAGAAATCTAACCTTTAAAAGTAAGGATGTGTAACCCCCAAACGTAAGAAAGCTAACCCCTAAACGTAATGATTTGTAACCCCCAAACGTAAGAAATCTGACCCCCGAACATACGGATTTGTAACTCCCAAACGTAAGAAATCTAACCCCCAAAACGTAAGGATTTGTAACCACTAAACGTAAGAAATCTAACTTCCAAGCGTAATGATTTGTAATTTGTAACCCCCAAACGTAACGATTTGTAACCACTAAACGTAAGAAATCTAACCTCCGAACGTAAGGATTTGTAACCCCTAAACGTAAGAAATCTTACTTCCAAACGCAAGGATTTGTAAATTCCAAACGTAATTATTTATGACCCCCAAACGTAAGAAATATTATCCCCAAACGTCAGGATTTGTAACCCCTAACGTGAGAGATCTAACCCCCGAACGTAAGGATTTGTAACCCCCAAACGTAAGAAATCTAACTTCAAAATGTAAGGATAAAGGACATCGAGTACATGTCCTTTTGTAACATAACTTCCCTCGATTTCGTTTGTTGCCATCCTTCTTACAAAGTAAATCGCCATTCAGAGAGGAAAGATAAGTACATCCAATGTAAAGATGTATATTCTACTCACGTTTCTTTACATATTTCCTATGGTACTTGTTGGCAGAATATTTTCAAGCATCAAGACATACGTAGGCTCTCAGCGACCGTTTCCTCAAGTTGGTTCTAACAACGGTAGAGATATTTTAATATACAAAGAGAAATTTTAAGAAGAAATAACATTTTGGTCACTATAGTGCCTTAAAAGGTAAAATGTTTGTCTTGAAGAAGCTACGAGCTCCCTGTGCGCGGAAATTGCGGGTGGATTTTTCACTTCGTCAACATACCTTTCTAGAACACACCCTTCGGCTTCCAGATGATGAACTGGTTAAAGTGTATGCCTCGTGCTCTCCAATCCATAACAAGAGACGCCCAGGTCGTTAAAGGGGCAGTATCATGGGAGATCGATGGGAGATACCATGATTTTTGGCCAAAATTCACTAAATTTAAACTTTGAACACTGTGTTAATTAATTTCTCAATCGTTAATTTAAATGTAATTTAATAGTGATTCTAAGACGAAAGGTTGAACCAAAATATAGTACAACCGGCGATTTTTAGTGCGTTACAACAGCGAAATTTGAAAACGTCTGCCAGACGTTTTCAAATTTGAACCCCTCTCTATCTTGGTCATCTGGCAGCGAAAATATCCGTGGATAGTTTCTTTGCATTCTGATAGTCTTTTAATGGAATTTTGTCTTTATATCTTGGCTGCTATCAACCGAATAGCGTCTTTCCGATTTTCAATGCGTTACTAAAAATAGCGTGATACTGTCCCTTTAATATACTTTGTGTCTGTCATACATGGGGAAAGCTTGGGGTCGCCTTCTCTTACACGCAGTAGGATTGATCGACATTTTCACTGATATTTGACTAAATTCGTGCGATAAAAAAAATTGAAAAACCACACATCAGTTAATTATATAATAATAATAATATTTAATTTTTATATTGCGCATTTTCTATAAAAATAATCAAATGTGCATTACACGGCATTACAATAAAATCCAAAACAAAATATAATAATAATAAGAACCCGTTAACATTACAATTACTATGGAACAAAAAGACGAAAACTACAATATTTACAATTGGCTATAAGGTGGCAATATTTACAATGGCTATAAGAAAAGTAATTTACAGAAAACTATATAAAGCTAAAAGGCTAGTTATAAACTAATTATACTAACAAAATGCCTTACTGAATAAAAATGTCTTAAGTTTCTGTTTAAAATCACTTGTGGTGCAAGCAGATCTAATGCTTACGGGGAGACTGTTCCAAAGCCGTGGCGCTGCCGCCATGAAGGATCGATTCCCCATGGTAAGTTTTGTGAGACGCTTTGGGGCGTTCAGAAAAATTCCCTTGTTATTTCGGCGTAAATCATAACGGGATAACGGTAAAACAGAAATCATGAAATTAGAGAGATCTTAAACTCGATACGAAGGTGGTAGGACACAAATATTGCGGACAACAAATACTGTGACCAAAACCAGTTCATTGTTGGTCCAATGTTATTGAATGAAAGCGCGAAAATTATGACAGCGAAATAAGAACTATTAGAAAGTGAAAAAAGAAATCGTGTTACATCATAGCTGTTACAACAGTAGGCCATTTCGGAGTTGCTGTGAACTTCATTTTGAAAGCGAGGCTAAGTACAAAGTTTTTATTATGAAAATGAGTTTTCATTCACATGCAACTGAAACTAATTTTCATATGAAAAGCTTTGCACTTAGCCTCGCTTTCATAATGAGGTTCACGGCAACTCGGAAATGGCCTGTTGTAAGTGAAACTGTAGCTGAACAATTCGTTTTAGACATGTTGTATTTATGTCCATAATTAACACATACAACAAAAGTTGTAGTGATGAAGCTTGTTTTGAGAGTTTGAAAAAACAAAAAAGGCTTCTTTACACTTCCAAGATGTTTCCTGTCTCAGAGTTGTGGCTTGAGAATAGGACATTTTCACTATGGCGTGTTATGACTACAACTACCAGAATCCTTCAGTTTTTTGTTTTCTCGTGCTAATTAGAGCTATTGTTCTTTGCTCTCCACTGGGATTACAAAATTTGAATTTGAAAAGGAAAACAAAATGAATTTTGGTAGTTGTAGTCAAATGACGCCATCATGAAAATGGCCTATTCAAACTGTGGCCAGGGCCGTACCTTGGATTTTTGTCTGCGGGGCAAATTCCGCTCACCTGTCACAGGGGTCTCCCGTATACAGACAGGGCTTCTAGCTGGACTCTCTTTTTCACCCCTACAGAAATTGCTGTGATTTATTATGGCATCAACACCTTGTTTAGCTTCAACCAAACTTTGCCTCTCGTTCAATGGTAAATTGAAAACGCAGTCGATGCACTGCTGTAAACAAAGGAAGGAAATCACGGAGCTCCCATAATTGAAACCCACTATAACATAAAAACATCACATTTTCATATCCAGCTGTGAAACGAGTTATTCACTCAACATGCAACCAAGACTTTTGCAAATAAAGAAAAATTGGCTGTAAACATGAAGGGCCACCATGGCCGTTCATAGTGGGGGGCAGAGAGGGCAGATGCACCCGCCAGAAAAACTCAATTTTTTTAACATCTAACATTGATGAGCTTTTCTTGTGGCGATATTGGTCCGAAATCACAAGGAAATAGAGTAATTGACTGAAAAAAAATCTTCCCTCAATGTGAATTCTAAGTCATTTAGCCAGTACAAGTTTTCTTATGAAAATAATTTGGGCTGCCTGTGGTTTAAAATTTGGCGTGTAAATAAAGACCGAAAAGCCTACTCGACTCCCTGGCGTGTTTTTTAGCCTTTTTAAATCTAGCTTTCACGAGTTTTTCAAAGCTAAATTGGTTTTTAAAGGCCTATGCTACTCCCAAGTATTTGTAGCTGGTTTGGAGGATTTGATCAATAGAGCCTTGGATTTAACCATCGTATGTTCAACATCACAGGTCATTTGTACCTGATGAAGCTTGATCAGTTTTGATTTTCATATTTTGAATTCTCTTCATTTTGAATATGACCTCTTTCGCGTATAATAAGATAACATTTTCAGTGTGTCAATCACTCAGTTCATCAGTTTTGTTGTCAAAAAGTATTATTAAAAACGGGTCTCTATTTCTACTACAAGAACGCTTTAAATTATTAACCTCCTATAATCGCCTATCCGTCTTTGCGACGCCTTGGAATCAAACCAAAGGTTGTATTTGAAAACGTTCATGAAAGACAAACGACTATATTCTGTCTGTTCAACGACGATGTTTTTGATGTCACAAAGGGCATTTCAGCTGGGTTTGGTTTGGCTCGTTTAAGTGATAGTTTTAACGGCCTTTCTTGTTTATATTTGTGGCAGAAATGTTAGGACAGAAATTAATCATTGCTTGGATCGTGCAATGAGCTTCATTCTGTAGTTGTTGTAATGCCGGGCCCGGCTATTAGTTTTTGTCACAAGGTGTTGCTTTTCTTCGCACAGCTTCTTATTTTTTTGGTTCTCTAGTAATCGTTGAATTGTAGCGTGTTATATAGCTATGCAGGGGTGTCACAAGTAATAAAAGGCTTGATTTGTACTTAAATAATGGCTGTGTTTTTGCAAATACTTCGCGGCCTCACTAAATCTCTTTTTCTTTCTTTCTCTTGTAGTGAAAAGATTCTCTGTTCAATGGGTCGTATCAGTGGAACAATCTTCATCTTGATCGTTGTGACCCTTAAGCAACTGCAAGCGGCCAACAAGCATCTTGTTCAAAACCATTGACGTTCGTTGCCTCTGAAGGTAAAAACGAAGCCTTTAATAGACTTCCTCTAGTGCACCTGTCGACGCCACGCATACGTGGCAAATTTTCAAGACGCCACATGTACAACACCTTATTCGCAAACTAATGGCTACCAATAGTTCTAGACAGAATGACATGTTAGCTGTAGCTCAAGGTTCCTTTAGATACTCTTGAGCTTTCTTATTGTAATCTTCGGATGTGATTCGCAAATCATCTAGACATCTTCCGACATCTTCAACAAAGTTCGGAAATCAAGGTTAAACGTAACGAAGACGACAGTCTCACGCATATGACTTCGGACACCTTGGTATGCTCGGCAATGGCCTTTGATGCCTTGTTTTTATAGATTTAATCCGTGGAAAGAGACGCTCTCTTTCATTTCTTCATATGGTCGGGTCAGCTTAAATCGTTGTATTAAAAGCAAAAGATATCTTTCATTAAAATTCGAGAGCTTAACTCTACAAACGCAAACAAGAAGAAAGAAATTTTTCTTTGAGAAGATAATGGTCTAAATTGAAGTGAAGTGAAACAGAGAACAGAATACTATATCGAATATTTGGTTTATCAAAAGAGTTATTCAATAGATTTGAGTGCTGACGTTTCGAGCGTAAGCCCTTTGTGAGAGCAAGTCCTTGGAATCTCTTTACGGTCACCAATTTACCTTTATTTGGCAACTCTGTTGATAAACCAAGCATTCGTTTCTATTCTTCACCGATGCTGCACCGCAGTTTGTCTAGAATCTATACCCCTTATTATGATATATCAGTATCTATATTAATTTGTCTAAAAAAAAAAAAAGAAGCAAATGTGGGAGACACTCATTAAAGGAGTTAATAAATAATTTGTTAGGAGATTGTCTGAATACTAATACCATATAGACTTCGTTGAACAATCAGGTCAGTAACCAGACACATTGATACTGTCTACTGACGATCCACAATTGACTCAACTCTGATGATTACTTCTGCTCAGATTGTTGAAACGTCAGTCAATAGACAACGCCACAAAACAATCGGTTTAATGAGCAAAAACAATCGCTCTGCACGTGCGTTTTGCATTTTGGTACATTTATTTGCCGTCCTCTGTAAAACAACAACGTGAAATGACCACACTTAAGGTTTTGTAAAAGCTGAGCGAGTTGAAATTATCGCGAAGTAACACGAATGAAATAAAGATATATTTTCAGGTGACGTTTGCGTTGCCGTTGCCGTTGTCGTTGCTTAAGCTCCCTATTGTCACCTCAAACCGGTCCTTCTCAAGACTACACTCACCCGGAGAATCACAGTTAATCTACGGATAGAAGATTTACAGTTTTGCTCGCGTTTTCCATTTTGTAGGTCAAAGTCTCTCTGGTCATGCCATCTCTACCCACCAAGTGACTTCCTTGCCAGATTGTCACGTATTATGTATCGATCATCCAAGATGTTTGTCATACAGCTATCAGTACATGTCAACGTCACTGACTCACATGTGCGAGATAAACGATGCTACAGGGAAGATGCGTCCGCATGACATGATTAGAGCGACAGGATTTAAACATTACGAAGACAGGGTATGTTACAGCTTGATGTGGATTTAGTAATTTTACTACTTTCTGCCATTTTAAGGCACGAGGCTAAGCAGTTGAATCTTAACTTAGTAATTGCTTCATAGTTTTGCCAGTTATTTTATTGCATGATAATGATTAATGTAGCTTTTTTCTTATGTTTAGGACAAAACGTCTGGTAAAAGTTGCTCACCACCAGGTTAGTCTTTTTTATTGGCACGAACCCAGTTTGGTCTTACAGTTCATACGTCTGCCAAACTGTCATCATTTCGGTCAAAATGTTGGTATATCAGATTTGTCTAACTACCTCCATCCGTTTTCTGCCTGCCTCCCTGTGTTTCATTCAGCTTGTCTGTTCAACTACTGCTATATTCCGTTTTGTAACCTTTCCAGTAAAGTCCAAAAATAGCAGACTCGTGCAGCCCACAAAATCATGTGATTTAATTTCATTTGATTGACTTAGCGGCCATGGTATATGAGCCGTTTCACCATGCAACAAAAAATAGGGACCATTAAATTGTGTTCTAGTTGTTCCTGCAAAACGTATTTTTTTTAAATTATTCATCTCACGCTTGTTGGATATGAGATAATACATAGCTAATGAAGCAATTTGCGCCGAGATCGCCATCTATCATCTCATATCCAACGCGCGCTCGTGGAAAAATTTTTAATTATTAATCCGTCTATCTGACTTTTAATAATGTGTTTGTTTTCTTTTCCAGATTCTGATCATTCAAATGTCCAGCTTTCTTTTCATTCAAAAACAGTCAGTGACTACGTCAGAATTGACCTGCTGAATTCTGGATCACCGCTGACCGCTTTTACTGTCGGCCTGTGGATAAAAGTTGTTGATAACTCAACCGACGGAGCGCTGTTTAGTTACTCAGTTGTTGGTGTCCCCGACGAAATTTTGTTGCACAAGTACTCAAGTTTGAGGTTATTGATTAACAATGAACGTAGGTAAATAACAAAAGCTACTTATTTTGCCCCCTCTGCAACAAAAACTTAACCAAAAACGTAGAAACAAAATAAAACCCGGTAAAGAGACAGCCAAGTTTACCAGAGTAAACAACAAAAAACGTTTCGTGGTACAGCCAAAACTCTTCGTCTCGAAAACGATTTCTGTGCAGGAACTGCAAAATTTGTGACTCACCTATTTTTCGACAGAAATAAAATTGTATTGAGTTAATCATAGACATCATAATAAGACACAAATTTGTTTTAGGCAAGTGCCTATATCTAGGAAGCAATAACGCCAACCTTTTTATCAAGAGTCACGCTGTCTCTAACTCGCACGTGTAGTTAAAAACAGTGAGAAGAAAATGCATGTACGTAAAGAAAAAGGTTGATGTAAGTCGTCAAGAAAAAATGAGGCTAAAGGATTGAAAAAGGCACTTTAGAAGCCTAACATAGGAAGCAGATTTGGCCGTTACTCTGGCTAGATTCATTTGGTATTTGTGCACAAAGCAAATCGAATGATTCAAATAGATCAACTTGACGGAATAACTGACGGCCCCACACTGAGCTGCCCAAAAAGGCTAAGGATTCTGGGATATTATCCGAAAGACCAAAACCGCATACACCAGTGAGTGTGAGCGTCTCAGTAGCTTAAAGATTAAAGCAGAGTCAGTTTTGTGTGTTATTTCCGCTCGGCGCGGCGCCTAATGCGGAAAGGCTTTTCTCCGAGAACGTCATTTTTACCCGAGGCGAACATGGTCGGCTTCCGTCTTCAGATAATATTTCAACAAACAGGTGACACGATCTCATGACGTTTTGTTCCGTTACCGTACAACATCATCACTGGTTTTACTTGTAGCGGTACACAGGAGAAAGAGAGGAAAAAGACAGAGTAGGAACAAAACGTGTTTCTTATATACCTTAGATCATAACATCATGCTAGATAAGTTAGCTTTACTAGGAATGAATCGCTCCGCTGTCCAATGGTTTAGGTCCTATTTAACTACACGCACTCAAAGTGTTTGCGTAAATGGGCTCTTGTCTGAACCCCAGCCTATACCTTTTGGGGTCCCCCAGGGTAGCGTACTCGGTCCTTTACTCTTTATTATCTACATAAATGACCTACCCTTGGCGGTTCAAGGTTGTAGTGTTGAGCTTTATGCTGACGATACACTTATCTATTTTGCGAGCAAGTCTGTCAGTGAAATTCAAGCTCGGTTAACTGATGGCCTAACTGATGTCCTAAGCTGGCTTCATGCTAATTTTTTAATACTTTATCTTGAGAAAACGAAGATTATGCTTGTTGGTACTCATCAGAGGACCGCAGAGGCTGACGATCTAGTTATAGAAATCAATAACACGCGTTTAGAAAGGGTTAACAAGTTCAAGTACCTTGGGGTCCTCCTAGACAACACTCTATCTTGGAAGGACCACATAAAATATATTGGTAACAAGATCTCGTCAAGATTAGGTGTTCTGCGTCGAGCGCATAAGGTTCTCCCCAAGCCAACTTGCCTAATGCTCTACAATAATATAGTTTTGCCATTATTTGATTACTGTTCGCCTGTCTGGGACAGTTGTGGGGCTGGAAGCAAAGATTACCTAGATAAGCTAAATAGACGTGCTGCATGCATTATTGAAGGTCGATCAGTCGGGGCTAAGGAATTAAAATCAACACTTGGTTGGCCCAACCTACAAGCGCGCAGAAATTATCTCAAATGCCTTTTAGTCCATAAATGTCTTAACGGAATAGCACCTTCGTACTTACTTTCAGAGTTTAGGCACGCGCATCTTTACCATGAACATAACACCAGAAGCCGTGATTTGTTGCGCCCTCCCTTCGCAAAAACTGCTAAGTATCAGAGGAGCTTCAGAATAAACGGTGCTCGAACTTATAACACCATCCCGAGAACCATTAGACAGGTAGAGGCGTTCAGTAAATTTAAAACCAAACTAAAGTGCCATCTTAAGCAGTAACGCCCGCGGTACATGCTGCATTTATAACTTAATTATTTGTCAATTTTTTTTTGCTTTTTTTTTTTTTTTGTTTCAATGTTTTGTGTTTTGTCTTGTGCTGTGTCAGGGCTCCATTTAAACTAGCTCTGCTAAATTGGATGCCCCTGGATAAATATTGAATTAAATTTAAAAAAAATATATATATATATTGAAATCAAATTTCGATTCCAGTTGCAATTGCCCGGCGGATTTACACTCCTTCAATTTGACCATTCTACACTTGTAAACATTCCTGAAAGTTTTTTAAACTCTGTTCGAGTTTGGATTCTCTTTTGATGTTCCTTATTTCATCTTTAGTTATTACTGTTTTTTTCTAAATCTCTCAGGAAAATAAGCAGAGCAGTCAACAATGGCTACTGGCGCCACATCTGCGCAACGTGAAAGAGCACCGCTGACTTTCGAAATTCTACATCGATGGCGCAATAGTGGGCAAAGGCATAAACTTTCAGAAAGGTCACACGATCAAAAGTAACGGAATTTTGATCGTTGGTCAGGATCAAGGTAATTATGGAGGTGGATTCCAGAAGGACGAGAGCTTCAAAGGTGAAATGTATGGCGTGAACATGTGACACAAAACGTTGTCGAGCTTGGAGATTTTGAACATGTCGAAAAGTTGCTCTAATGGCGTCGGTAATTTTTTGAGGTGGAACGATTTCGTGACGGGCTTACATGGAAACGTGAAGAATGTGACTCCGACCACTTGCTCGCCATGAAAAGGCTGTCAGTGGGATCAACAACTGACTTTGTATGAATTTAGAATCACTTACTCAATATCATTTAAAGGGACACTGTCACGGCGATTTTGCTATATTTTCGTCAAAATGGCTCAAACATTTGACAAAGAATCTTTTTCTAACCTGAAATTGCTGTTAGAGCATCGAGAAAGAAATATCAAGGGATTTATCTGGGGAAGATCAAACTTTAAGCAGTTTTTAACGACTTCTCTACAATACACAGTAGAAACTTGAAAAAAAAACTGGCCAATTTTTTCAAGTTGCAATCCATTTCCATCCTAGCCATCCCTAGCAAAAGATAATTAATACTAGTTTCTGTGCATTATTAGGTTTATTGTTAACAAAACTGAACCGTTATTTTGACGATTCCATCGATTTAAATATGCTTTTTGGCTTTTCAAAATAACACAAAATATAGGTGACACTGCCCCTTTAACCACATAAGCACTTTAGTCTAACATTTCTGTATCTCAGCATGTATCTGTGCATTGAGCAAAATAAATTGTATTGTATTCAACAGTCCGCAATATCTGCAATCGTCTTGCATGAAGTTGTGTTTTTGGATTATATATTCATTCATTTTTTTTCTGTTTTGAGGAATTTCATTAATGAGCAATTTTCTCCCCATGCATAAGATACGGACCATTCGTCGTTTCCCAGTAAATGTAGTTTATTAAATGGTCAAACAAATTTGGTTCGCACAACTTTTCAATTTAAGTCTCCACACCCAATTTGAAGTGTAAAGCGACCTTAACATATCTTCAAGTAAGAAGTATCCACAACGGGAAAAATAAACCACTGATAAATGACTGAAAAGATACAATGTTGGATTTTTGTGAGTGGTAGGAAATCCAATATTGTTTGTCAGAATTTCTTTTTTGGATACAATAATGTAAAATCTCAACAGCTTTATCCTCTAATCAACGTTAGGAATTGTAAAAAAAGTTTGGATCTGTTGAAAGTGATCTTACCCAGTTTTATTCATGCTGGGGGTTTCCTTCAGGGTTTTATTCGTCTTTTGTCGTAGGAAGAGGAATTCACACCCTTTCCCAAACTTCGAGAGAATGGAAGCTATGACAATGTAAAAAACTGATTGTAAAACGCTCTAATGAGTCATCAATCCGAAAATGTTCCGCATTTATAATTAATGACGTCTGGTGAGATTTAAGTGTCGGGCTAATTAGAGATAACATATAGGTGCGGGACAAGTGAGGAAGCAACTTAGAGAACGGTGTACATCATACCTTACTACACCAGTTGCTCTTGAGTGGTAAGTAATTATAAGCTTTATATATAAAAATTACAGTGACTGTATAAAGTAGATGTATCCTTGGTCGTAATCTAGAGATAAAGAAGTGGTAGCTTTCTTCAAGCCTTACAATATCAAACTTTATTACTTTTCGCCGTTTTGCCTTTGCAATAACGACATTTTCCGACAATAACCTGCTGAAACATTCTTCTTATCAGTTAAAGACCAGTAAACTATGTTCAATTTTTCCCAGCTATGTATGAAATTTTCGCGATCTCAAACACATCGTGAAAAACGCCAAAGTTGTATGTATTGAAATTAGGTCTTTGCCAATGGATCGCACAACTTCATCGTAAATTAATGAAAAAATAAGCAGTAAAATATATCGAGTACATGTCCGTTTGTAACATAACTCCTCTCGATTTTCGTTTCATCCTTCGTACAAGTTAAATGGCCATTGAGAGAGGAGAGATAAGTACACCCAATTCAAAGATGTACTCTGTTGGCAGAATTTTTTCAAGCCGCATCAAGTGATATTACCTTTGACGATCATTTCATACATGGTCGTAACGGTAGAGACATTTTAGTCTACTAATACACAAGAAATATTTTCAGGAGATATAACATGTTAGTCACTATATGGGCTTAAAAAGTAAATAATTTAAGAACTATTAGCTTACTTTGCGCAGAAATTGCGAATGGATTATTTACTTCGTCAACATACCTTTCTGAAACACACCCTTCGACTTCCAGATAATCAGTTGGTCAAAGTCAGTGTGCTTCGAGTACACAGCAGTCCATAACAGGAGACGTCGGAATTGTTAATATACTTTGTATCTGTCATACAAAAAAAGATAAATATATAGAACGAAAAAATAAAAAATAAAAACGTTTGGGTGACACTAGGTAACGGTTTCTCGGGTCAAAGGAGACCAAGAGCTTGGCAGGTGATTAATATACTTGAGAAAAGATTGAGGTCGCCTGCTCTCACACGTAGTTAAGCATTGATCGACATTTTTTAGTGATATTTGACTTAATTCGTACGATGAATAAAAATATTAAAAAAACCCACATAATTTAGCAGGACACAAATATTGCGTACAACAAACACTGTGACCAAAACCATATCAATGTTGGCTCAATGTTATTGAATGAAAGCGAGTTTTAAAATTATGCAAGTTACCATTTCACTCTCGATCGATGGACATAAATAAACAAAAAAATGGGAGAAAACTATGACAGCGAAATAAGAACTAAAGCAAGAAGAAGTCATCGTGTTACGTCATAGCTGTTACAACAGTTGAAATTGGAACTGTAACAATTCGTTGTAGACAAATTGTATTTACGTCCATAATTAACACCTCCAACAAAAGTTGTAACGATGAAGAATGTTTTGACAGTTTGAAAAAAAAAATGGGTTCCTTACGCTTTAAAGTTGTTTCCTGCCTCAGAGCTGTAGCTTGAGAATTTAAACTGTGGCCCCGGCTTCATGTTTACAGCCAATTTTTCTTTATTTGTGAAAGTCTGGATTGCATACAGTGAATAACTTGTTTCAAAGTTGAAAATGTGATGTTTGTAAATCTCCCTTTTTCTCTCTTTCTCTTGAAGTGGAAAGATTCTGTTCAATGGGTCGCATTGGAGCAATCTTCATCTTGATCGCTGTGACCCTAGCGACTGCAAGCAGCAAACAAGCATCTTGTTCAAAACCAGTGACGTTTGTTGCAACTGAAGGTAAAAACAAAGCCTTCTTGGTAATAAATAGACTTCCTCTAGTGCACCTGCCGACGCCACGCATACATGGCAATTTCTCATGGCTCCATAGTTCTAGACAGAAATGACATATAAGCTGTAGCTAAAGATTACTTTAGATACTCTTGAGCTTTCTTATTGTAATATTTGGATGTGATTCACAAATCATCTAGACATCTTCAGACATCTTCGACAAAGTTCGGAAATCAGAGTTAAACGAAGAAGACAGTCCCACGCATATGACTTCGGACAACTTGATATAGTCTAAACATCGGCAATGGCCTTTGATGCCTTGTTTTTATGAATTTAATCCGTGGAAGGGGACGCTCTCTTTCACCTCTTCATATGGTCGGGTCAGCTTAAATTGTTGTATAAAAAGCAAAAGATGCCTTTTATTAAAATTCGAGAGCCTAACGCTACAAACACAAACAAGAGGTAAGAGATTTTTCGTTGAAAAGATGATGGTCCGAATTGAAGTGAAGTAAAACAGAACAGAATACTATATCGAGTGTTTGGTTTACCAACATAGTTAATCAATAGATTTGAGTGCTGACGTTTCGAGCGTAATCCTTTGTCACAGGGAGTCCTTGAAATCTTTTTATGGTGACCAATTTACCTTTAGATATCAACTCTGTTGATAAACCAAACATTTGTTTCTACTCTCTACTGACACAGCACGGCAGTTTCTTTAGAATCTAACCTCCTTTCACATGATATATCGTTATCTACATTAATTTGTCTCATGAAATAGCAAATGAGGGAGAAACTCATTGAAGGAGTTAAATGATTTGTTATTAGATTGTCTGAATACCAATAACATCTCGACTTTGTTCCTGACCAATCAGGTCAATATCCAGACACATCTATACCAACTACTGACGATCCACAATTGACTCAACTGTGATGATGACTTTTGCTCAGGCAATTTCACCTTAAACCGGTCCTTCTCAGGAATACACTCACCCGGAGGATCATAGTTTATCTACTGATAGAAGATTGATTGTTTCGCTTGCGTTTTCCATTTTGTAGGTGAAAGCCTCTCTGGTCATGTGATCTCCACCCACCGAGTGACTTCCTTGCCAGAATGTCACGCATTTTGTAGCCATCATTCAAGATGTTCGTCATACAACTATCAGTACATGTCAACTTCACTGACACACATGTGCGAGATAAACGATGCTACAGGGAAGATGTGTCCGCATCACATGATTAGAGCAACAGGATTTAGATACTACGAAGATAGGGTATGTTACAGCTTGATGTGGATTTAGTAATTTACTACTTTCTGCCATTTTAAGGCACGAGGCTGAGTAGTTAAATCTTAGTAATTGCTATGTAGTTTTGCCGGCTTTTTTTTAATGATAATGATAAATGTAGCTTTTTCTTATGTTTAGGACAAGCCTTCCGACAAAAGTTGCCCGCAACCAGGTTAGTTTTTTTCTCTTTATGTCACGAAACCTGTTTGGTCTTACAGTTCATACGTCTGCCAAACTATCTTCATTTCCGTCAGTATGTTGGCATATCAGATTTGTCTCACTACCTCCATCCGTTTTCTGCCTGCCTGCCTGTGTTTCATTCAGCTCGACTGTTCAACAACTGCCATATCGTGTGTTGCAACCTTTCCAATACAGTACAAGAATAGCAGACTCGTGCAGCGCAAATAATTATGTTGAACGCAATTCCAGTTATTTGATTGGGTTAGCGGCTATGGTATATGAGCCATTATACCATACAGCAAGAAATAGGGACCATTAAATTGTCTTCTGGTTGTTCTTGCAAAGCGAAATTGTTTTTTTTTCTCTCATATCCAACGCGCACTTGTGGAATAATTGTTAATTATTTATCTGTCGATCTGACTTTCAATGTGTTTGTTTTCTTTTCCAGATTCTGATAATTCAAATGTCCAGCTTTCTTTTCCCTCAAAAAATGTCATTAACTATGTCAGAATTGACCTGCCGAGTTCTCTTCCACCCCTGACCGCTTTTACTGTCTGCCTGTGGATTAAAGTTGGTGATAAATCATCCGACGGAACGTTGTTCAGTTACTCAGTTGTTGGTGTCCCCGACACAATTTTGTTGCACAAGTACTCAAGTCTGAGGTTACTGATCAGAAACCAACGGAGGTAAATAACAATAGCATCTAATTTTGCCCACTCTGCAACAAAAAATTAAAAATTAAATTAATTTAATTGTGACTCCTTAAGCAGTTTAAGGCCTGAGTTAAGGGCTTTTAAGAGGAAAATGGTTTATTCGAGATAACTTTAACAAATTGAATGATACTGAACTGAAATTTGGCAGATAAAAGTTCTTATCATCCTTAACATTTCTAAACATAATTAGTAGTGCTGTAGATCACGTGACATGTCACGTGATCGTTTTCGTGTAAAAAGAAAAGATTTGAAAGGCAGGCGACGGTTTTAAGAAAAAACATCAAACAAAAACGTGTTTCAAATAAAGATTAAATATCTCCGGCCTTCACGTTTGGAATGATCGTCCATTGTTCTCTAAAAAAAATGTTTGAGGCCAAAGGTCATTTCTTGGTCCAAAATTCAATCTTTGATTGTTAACTACTCCAATTTAAAAACTTGAGGACAGTCATTCCAAACGTAGAATGTTCAATTTTTTTAATCTACTTCGGAAACACTTATTCAGTTATCTATATAAAGAAAATTCGCCACCGTATCGACGATTAACGAAAATTTAATTTTTTGATGACGTGATGTATCACGTGATCAAACTTCTGCGTTAAGGCAAAACAAACATCGAGGTTTTATTTCAGGGAAAATTTCATCCTGTTCTAGGCAGACAAACCGAAGATATAGGGATCATTTATAATTTCTGAACCCTCTTCTAACCCAGGCCTTAAACTGCTAGAGTCACCTATTTTTCGACAGAAATAAAATGTCATTGAGTTAATCAAAATGTGACATATTTGCTTTAAGCAAGTGTCTATATCTGGGAAGAAAAAACGCCGACCTTTTTATCAAGAGTCAAACTGTCTCTAACTCGCACGTGTAGTTAAAAACACTGAGAAGAAAATGCATGTAAAGAAAACGATTGATGTATGGCGTCAATTAAGAAAAAATGAGGCTGAAGGATTGAGAAACGCACTTTAGAAACCTAACATAGGAAGGAGATTTGGTCATTACTCTGGCTAGATTCATTTGGAAATCGTGCATAGAGAAAATGAAATGACTCAAATAAATCAATGTGACGAAATAACTGACAGCCCCCAAAAGCTGACCAAAAAGGCTGAGGATTCTGTGTACGAGAGTGGAATATTATCGGAAAGAGCAAAACCGCATACACCAGTGAGTGTGCGCGTATCGGTAGTTAAAAGATTAAAACAAAGACAACTTTGTGTCTTATTTCCTTTTGACCCGAGGCGAATGTGGTCGGCTTCCGTCTTCAGATAATAGTTCAACAAACGGGTGACATGATCTTATGACATTTTGTTCCGTTACCGTACAAAATCATCACTGGTTGTATTTGTAGCGGTATACAGGAGAAAGAAAGGAAATAGACAGAGTAGGAACAAAACTAGCCTGCGAACGCAGACGTATTTCCGGCCGTCGCTTCACTCCGCCGAAAAATTTTTTTTATTTTTCGGCGGAGTGAAGCGACGGCCGGAAATACGTCTGCGTTCGCAGGCTAGAACAAAACGTGTTTCTGATATATTGAAATCAAAGTTCTAGATTGACACGGAATTACCTTGAATTCGACCAATTTTTTTAAAGCTTGTAACCATTCGTGACAGTTCTTTAAACTCTGTTCGTGTCTGAATTCTCTTTTGATGTTCCTTATTTCATCATTAGTGATCACTGTTATTTCTGAATCTCTCAGGAAAATAAACAGAGCAGTCAACAAAGGCTATTGGCGCCACATCTGCGCGACGTGGGAGAACACCGCTGGCTCTTGGAACTTCTACATCGATGGCACACGAGTGGACAGTGGCAAAGACCTCCAGAAAAATCGCGTGATCAAAAGTAACGGAATTGTGATCCTTGGTCAGGATCAAGATAATTATGGAGGTGGATTCCAGAAGCACGAGAGCTTCAAAGGTGAAATGTATGGCGTGAACATGTGGAACAAAACGTTGTCGAGCTCGGAGATTTTGAACATGTCGAAAAGTTGCTCTAATGGCGTCGGTAACTTTTTGAGGTGGGATGATTTCTTGACGGGCTTACATGGAAACGTGAAGAATGTGACTCCGACCACTTGCTCGCCATGAAAAGGCTGTCAGTGGGGTCAACAACTGACTTTGTTTGAATTTAGAATCACTTACTTAATATCATGGAACCACATAAGCACTGTAGTCTAACATTTATGTATCTACATGTATCTGTGCATTGAGCAAAATAAATTGTATCGTATTCAACAGTCAATATCCGTGAGTGCAACCGTCTTGCATGTAGTTGTGTTTTTAGATTATATATTCATTTTTCCGTTTTGAGGAATTTCTTTAATGGGCAATTTTCTTCCAATGCATAAGATACCGAGCATTCGTCGTTTCCCAGTAAATGTAGTTTATTAAATAATTAAAGAAGTTTGGCCCGCACAACTTTTCAATTTAAGTATCCGCACCCAATTTGAAGTGTAAAGCGACCTTAACATATCTTCAAGTAAGAAGTATCCACAACGGGGAAAAATAAACAACTGATAAATGACTGAAAAGATACAATGTTGGATTTTGGCGAGTGGTAGCGTAGTAGAAAATCCGCAATATTCTTTGTCGGAGATTTCTTTATAAGGCACAATAATGTAAAATCTCAAAAACTTTATCCTCTAATCAACGTTAGGAATTGCCAAAAAAGTTTGGATTGTTGAAAGTGATCTTACCCAGTTTTATCCATGCTAGGGATTTCCTTCAGGGTTTTATTTGTCTTTTGTCGTAGGAAGAGAAATTCACACCCTTTCCCAAACTTCGAGAGAATGGAAGCTATGACAATGTGAAAAACTGATTGTAAAACGCCTTAATGAGTCATCGAGTCGAAATTGCTTGGCATTTCTAATTAATGACGTCTGGTGAGATTTAAGTGTCGGGCCAATTAGAGATAACATTAAAGTGCGGGACAAGTGAGGAAGCAACTTAGAGAACGGTGTACATCAAACGTTACTACAACAGTTGCTTTTGAGTGGTAAGTAATTATAAGCTTTATATACAAAAATTACAGTTATATCCCTACAGATGTATCCTTGGTCTTAATCTAGAGATAAAGAAGTGGTAGCTTTCTTCAAGCCTTACAATATCAAACTTTATAACTTTTCGCCGTTTTACCTTTGCAATAACGACATTTCCCGACAATAACCTGCTGAAACCTTCTTCTTATCAGTTAAAGACCAGTAAACTATGTTCCATTTTCCCGGCTATGCATGAAATTTTCGTGATCTCAAACACATCGTGAAAAACGCCAAAGTAATATTTTAAGCAGCAAAATATATCGAGTACATGTCCCTTTGTAACATAACTCCTCTCGATTTTCGTTTCATCCTTCGCACAAGTTAAATAGCCATTGAGAGAGGACACCCAATGGAAAGGTGTATTCTGTTGGCAGAATATTTTCAAGCATCAAGAGGTATTACCTTTGGCGATCATTTCCTACATGGTCATAACGGCAGAGATATTTTAGTCTAATAATATACGAGAAATATTTTAAGGAGAAATAACATTTTGGTCACTATAGGGGCTTAAAAAATAAAATGTTTTAAGAGCTATGAGCTCCCTTTGCGTAGAAATTGCAGATGGTTTCTTTACTTCGTCAACATACCTTTCTGAAACACACCCTTCGACTTCCAGGTAATCAGTTGTTAAAGTCAGTGTACTTCGAGTATACAGCAGTCCGTAACAGGAGACGTCCGAATTGTTAATATACTTTGTATCTGTCATACAAAAAAAGATAAATATAAAAAAGTAAAATATAAAAAAAGAAAAACGTTTGGGTGAAAGGAACGGTTTTTTAGGGCCAAAGGAGATCAAGAGCTTGGCAGGTGATAAATATAAATGGAGAAAGATTGAGGCCGCCTGCTCTCACACACAATAGCATTGATCAAACATTTTCACTGATATAAGACTAAATTGGTATGATGAAAAAAAAAATTAAATGAAAAACCATACATCATTTAACAGGAAAAAAATATTACGTACAACAAACACTGTGACCAAAACCAGATCATTGTTGGCTTAATGTTATTGAATGAAAGCGAGTCAATTTCACTCGCGATCGATGAACATAAACATACAAAATAATGGGAGAAAATAATGACTAAAGCAAAAAGAAGTCATTGTGTTACATCATAGCTGTTGCAACAGTTGTAAGTGGAACTGTGGCTGAACAATTTGTTGCCTAAGACATGTTCCATTTGTTTCCATAATTAAAACATTCAACAAAAGTTGTAATGATGAAGCTTGTTTTGACATTATGAAAAAATAAAAAAAGGCTTCCTTACAATGCTAAGTTGTTTCCCGTCTTTAATAGAGCTGTAGCTTGAGAATTCAAGCTGGCGCCCTTCATATTTATAATTGATTTTTCTTTATTTGCGAAAGTCTGGATGCAGTGTATAATTTGTTTTACAATCGAAATATGACGTTTTAAAATCTTACTTTCTCTTGTAGTGAAACGATTCTGTTCAATGGGTCATATTCGAACAATCTTTATCCTGATCGTTGTGACGCGAACGACCATAAGCAGCAAACCAGCATCTTGTTCTAAACCATCGACGTTTGCTGCCACTGAAGGTAAAACCGAAGCTTTTCGGTAATAAACCACGCATACATGGCAATTTCTCATGGCGCCATAATAGTGTACAACACCTTTGTCATAAACTAATAGCTACCAATAGTTCCAGAAGAATGACATGTAAGCTGTAGTTAAAGTTCACTTCAGATACTCTTGAGCTTTCTTATTGTAACTGTTCGAATTATTCTAGACATCTTCGGACATCTTCGACAAAGTTCGAAAGGTTAAACAAGGACGACGATCTCACGCGTATGACTCCGGACAACTTGATATAGTCTAAACATCGGCAATGGCCTTTGATGCTATGTTTTAAGGGATTTAATACGTAGAAGTAGACGCTCTCTTTCATTTTCTGTTCAGCTATAATTGTTGTCTAAAAAGCAAAAGATGTTTTTTATTTAAATTCGAGAGCTTAACGCTACAAACACAAACAAGAAGTAAGAAATTTTTCTTTGAAAAGATAATGGTCTAAATTGAAGTGAAGTGAAACTGACAGAGAACAGAGTACTATATCGAATCTTTGGTTTATTACTTTACTTTACTTTAAAGTGCCTATGAAGCGAAAATTGTCTTTAGGTAGTTATAAAATTTACCCTTTCAAATACGGGATTTCAAAGTTTGAGATTGCTGGGGTAAAAATTGACGATTTTGTGAGCGCTCAAAGGTGGGCTATTTTGCCTTCAAAAATGGTATTCGAATAGCGCGGCCAAAATGCCAGGTGACGATAACTGCTGACGTCACATTGGTGCCAAGAATCGCAATTCATCATGGCGGAATAGCAGACAGGTAAGCGACAGCGAGGGCGATATTGCGTTGCTGGCGTCGGTAACAAAGAGAGTTGCCAGCATCGATCGTTCACAGAATCGCTAGACGTGCTTTTCTCTTTCTACAATCCTTTTCGGCGGCAAGAATGGAATGAAAGTAAACAAACTATTGGCACCAACGTCACGTCACAACTTGGAATTAAGCATAAAACTCGACCCAGTCCTCTGACCATTTTTGAAAGCAAAATAGCCCAACTTTGAGCGTTTGTAAAATCTACAAGTTTTACCCCAGTACTCTAAAACTTCGGAATCGTATATGCTAAGGTGCAAATTTTATAACTACACAAGAACAATTTTCGCTTCATAGGCACCGGCTTTAATAGTTTGGCAATACAATGAACAAGTATTGACAGGAATACCCTAAACAGGACCTACGTCCCTCACTGAATGGTTACCTAAAGCCTACACTAAATAACAATTAAACAGCTACTAAAGATCTAGGCAGCTAAGAGCAGCTACTAATCAATAGATTTGAGTCCTGAAGTTTCGAGCGTAAGCCCTTTGTCAGAGCGAGTCCTTGGAATCTCTTTACGGTGGCTAATTGACCTTTAATTGGCAACTCTGTTGATAAACCAAACATTTGTTTCTACTCTCTAGCTACTGACGCAGCACCGCAGTTTCTTTAGAATGCCCCTTAACATGATATATCGTTATCTATATTAATTTGTCTCAAGAAATAACAAATGCGGGAGACACTCATTGAAGGAGTTAAATGATTTGTTTTTAGATTGTCTGAATACCAATAACATCTTGACTTCGTTGACCAATCAGGTCAATATCCAGACACATTTATACCAACTACTGACGATCCACAATTGACTCAACTCTGATGATGACTTTTGCTCAGGCAATTTCACCTTAAACCGGTCCTTCTCAGGAATACACTCACCCGGAGGATCATAGTTTATGTACTGATAGAAGATTGATTGTTTCGCTTGCGTTTTCCATTTTGTAGGTGAAAGCCTCTCTGGTCATGTGATCTCCACCCACCAAGTGACTTCATTGCTCACTTGTAACACACTATGCGTCCATCATCCAAGATGTTTGTCATACAACTATCAGTACATGTCAACTTCACTGACCCAGATGTGCGAGATAAACGATGCTACAGGGAAGATGTGTCCACATGACATGATTAGAGCAACAGGATTTAGATACTACGAAGACAGGGTATGTTACAGCTTGATATGGATTTAGTAATTTTACTACAGGCGGACCTCTATTAAGCGGCCACCTATTAAGCGGCCACCCTCCATTAAGCGGCCACTTTCCAAAAACCCGAATTATTATTTTGTCTGTAAAGAGCTGTATTCGATACCTCTATTTAACGGCCAATCTCTATTAAGCGGTCAGTTTTCAAAGTCCCCAGGGTGGCCTCTTAATAGAGGTCCGACTGTACTTTCTGCCATTTTAAGGCACGAGGCTAACCAGTTGATTCTTAACTTACTGGCTTTTTTTTTTACTGACAATGATTAATGTAGTTTTTCCTTATGTTTAGGACAAACCTGACAAAAGTTGCCCGCAACCAGGTCAGTTTTTTTCTCTTTATGTCACGAAACCTATTTGGTCTTACAGTTCATACGTCTGCTAAACTACAGTCGGACCTCTATTAAGCGGCCACCTATTAAGCGGCCACCCTCCATTAAGCGGCCACTTTCCAAAGTCCCGAATTATTATTTTGTCAGTAAAGAGCTGTATTCGATACCGCTATTTAACGGCCAACCTCTATTAAGCGGCCAGTTTTCAAAGTCCCCAGGGTGGCCGCTTAATAGAGGTCCGACTGTATCTTCATTTCCGTCAGTGTGTTGGCATATCAGATTTGTCTCACTACCTCCATCTGTTTTCTGCCTGCCTGCCTGTGTTTCATTCAGCTCGACTGTTCAACAACTGCCATATTGTGTTTTGCAACCTTTCCAGTAAAGTCCAAGAATAGCCGACTCGTGCAGCGCACATAATTATGTTCAATGCAATTCCAGTGATTTGATTGGCTTAGCGGCCATGGTATATGAGCCATTATACCATGCAGCAAGAAATAGGGACCATTAAATTGTCTTCTGGTTGTTCTTGCAAAGGGAAATTGTTCTTTTTTTTCTCATATCCAACGCGCACTTGTGGAATAATTATTAATTATTTATCTGTCGATCTGACTTTCAATGTGTTTGGTTGCTTTTCCAGATTCTGATAACTCAAATGTCCAGCTTTCTTTTCCCTCAAAAAATGTCATTAACTATGTCAGAATTGACCTGCCGAGTTCTCTTCCACCGCTGACCGCTTTTACTGTCTGCCTGTGGATTAAAGTTGGTGATAAATCATCCGATGGAACGTTGTTTAGTTACTCAGTTGTTGGTGTCCCCGACACAATTTTGTTGCACAAGTACTCAAGTTTGAAGTTATGGATTAAAAACCAACGGAGGTAAATAACAAAAGCTTCTAATTTTGCCTCCTCTACAACAAAAAATTAAAAGTTTAATTAATTTAACTGTGATTTACCTAGTTTTCGACCGAAATAAAATTACATTGAGAATTTGTTTTAGGTAAGTGTAGTTAAAAACAGTGTGAAGAAAATGGAAGTAAAGAAAACAGTTGATGTATGGCGTCAAGAAAAAATGAGGCTAAAGGATTGAGAAACGCACTATAGAAACCTAATATAGGAAGGAGGTTTGGCCATTACTCTGGTTAGATTTATTTGGAAATCGTGCATAGAGAAAATAGAATGATTCAAATAAATCAATGTGACGGAAAAACTGACAGCCCCCAGCAGCTGACCGAAAAGGCTAAGGATTGTGGGTGCGAGACTGGAATATTATCGCAAAAAGCAAAACCGCATACACCAGTGAGTGTGGGCGTATCAGCAGTTAAAAGATTGAAACAAAGACAATTTTGTGTCTTCTTTCCTTTTGACCCGAGGCGAACATGGTCGGCTTCCGTCTTCAGATAATATTTCAACAAACTGGTAACATGATCTCATGACGTTTTGTTCCGTTACCGTACAAAATCATCACTTATTGTATTTGTAGCGGTATACAGGAGAAAGAGAGGAAAAAGACAAAGTAGGAACAAAACGTGTTTCTTATATATTGAAATAAAGTTCGATTCCGGTTGCAATTGCATGGTAGATTGACACGGAATTACCTTCAATTTGACCATTTTTTTAAGCTTGTAACCATTCGTGACAATTCTTTAAACTCTGTTCGTGTCTGAATTCTCTTTTAATGTTCCTTATTTCATCATTAGTGATCACTGTTATTTTTGAATCTCTCAGGAAAATAGACAGAGCAGTCAACAATGGCTATTGGCGCCACATCTGCACAACGTGGGAGAACACCTTTGGCTATTGGAAATTCTACATCGATGGCGCACGAGTGGCCAATGGCAACAACTTTCGGAAAAATCACGTGATCAAAAGTAACGGAATTGTGATCCTTGGTCAGGATCAAGATAATTTTGGAGGTGGATTCCAGAAGCACGAGAGCTTCAAAGGTGAAATGTATGGCGTGAACATGTGGAACAAAACGTTGTCGAGCTCGGAGATTTTGAACATGTCGAAAAGTTGCTCTTATGGCATCGGTAATTTTTTGAGGTGGAAGGATTTCGTGACGGGCATACATGGAAACGTGAAGAATGTGACTCCGACCACTTGCTCGCCATGAAAAGGGTGTAAGTGGGATCAACAACTGACTTTGTTTGAATTTAGAATCACTTACTTAATATCATGGAACCACATAAGCACTGTAGTCTAACATTTATGTATCTACATGTATCTGTGCATTGCGCAAAATAAATTGTATCGTATTCAACAGTCAATATCTGCAACCGTCTTGCTTGTAGTTGTGTATTTAGATTATATATTCATTCTTTTTTTTTTTCTGTTTTGAGGAATTTCTTTAATGGGCAATATTCTTCCAATGTATAAGATACGGAGCATTCGTCGTTTCCCAGTAAATGTAGTTTATTAAATGATTAAACAAGTTTGGCCTGCTACTTTAAAATTTAAGTGCCCGCACCCAATTTGACGTGTAAAACGACCTTAACATATCTTCAAGTAAGAAGTATCCACAACGGGGAAAAATTAAATAAACAACCGATAAATGACTGAAAAGATACAATGTTGGATTTTGGCGAGTGGTAGCGTAGTAAAAAATCCGCAATATTCTTTGTCGGAGATTTCTTTATAAGGCACAATAATGTAAAATCTCAAAAGCTTTATCCTCTAATCAACGTTAGGAATTGTCAAAAAAGTTTGGATTGTTGAAAGTGATCTTACCCAGTTTTATCCATGCTAGGGATTTCCTTCAGGGTTTTATTTGTCTTTTGTCGTAGGAAGAGGAATTCACACCCTTTCCCAAACTTCGGGAGAATGGAACCTGTGACAATGTGAAAAAACTGATTGTAAAACGCCTTAATGAGTCATCGCGTCGAAATTGCTTGGCATTTATAATTAATGACGTCTGGTGAGATTTAAGTGTCGGGCTAATTAGAGATAACGTATAGGTGCGGGACAAGTGAAGAAGCAACTTAGAGAACATTTTACATCATACCTTACTACACCAGTTGCTGTTGAGTGGTAAGTAATTATAAGCTTTAAATACAAAAATTACAGTGGCTGTCTCAAGTAGATGTATCCTTGGTCTTAATCTACAGATAAAGAAGTGGTAGCTTTCTTCAAGCCTTACAATATCAAACTTTATTACTTTTCGCCGTTTTGCCTTTGCAATAACGACATTTTCCGACAATAACCTGCTAAAACATTCTTCTTATCAGTTAGAGACCAGCAAACTATGTTCCACTGCATTTTTCCCAGCTATGTATAAAAATTTTCGTGATCTCAAACACATCGTGAAAAAGGCCAAAGTTGTCATGTATTAAAATTAGGTCTTTGCCAATGGATCGCACAACTTCATCATAAATTAATGAAAAAATAAGCAGTAAAATATATCGAGCACATGTCCCTTTGTAACATAACTCCTCTCGATTTTCGTTTCATCATTCTTACAAGTTAAATAGCCATTGAGAGAGGAAAGATGAGTACACCCAATGCAAAGATGTACTCTGTTGGCAGAATATTTTCAAGCATCAAGAGGTATTACCTTTGGCGATGATTTCCTACATGGTCATAACGGCAGAGATATTTTAGTCTAATAATATACGAGAAATATTTTAAGGAGAAATAACATTTTGGTCACTATAGGGGCTTAAAAAATAAAATGTTTTAAGAGCTATGAGCTCCCTTTGCGTAGAAATTGCGAGTGGATTTGTGAAACACACCCTTCGACTTCCAGGTAATCAGTTGGTCAAAGTCAGGGTGCTTCGAGTACACAGCAGTCCATAACAGGAGACGTCCGAATTGTTAATATACTTTGTATCTGTCATACAAAAAAAGATAAATATAAAAAAGTAAGAAATAAAAAAAGAAAAACGCTTGGGTGAAAGGAACGGTTTTTTAGGGCCAAAGCAGATCAAGAGCTTGGCAGGTGATAAATATAAATGGAGAAAGATTGAGGCCGCCTGCTCTCGCACACAATAGCATTGATCAGAAATTTTCGCTGATATTTGACTAAACTCGGACGATCAAAAAAAAAAAAAAATGAAAAACCACACATCATTTAACAGGACACAAATATTACGTACAACAAACATCGGACCAAAACCAGATCATTGTTGGCTCAATGTTATGAATGAAAGCGAGTCAGTTTAAAATTATGCAGTTTACAATTTCACAGTCTCGATCGATGGATATAAATATACAAAACAATGGGAGAAAATTATGACAGCGAAATAAAAACGAAAGCAAAAAGAAGTCATCGTTTTACATCATAGCTGTTACAACAGTTGTAAGTGGAACTGTAGCTGAAGAATTCGTTGTAGGCATATTGTATTTGTGTCCATAATTAACACATTCAACAAAAGTTGTAATGATGAAGCTTCTTTTGCAATGACATTATGAGAAAACAAAACAAGGGTTGCTTACAATGTCAAGTTATTTCCTGTCTTAGAGCTGTAGCTTGAGAATTCAAACTGTCGCCCTTCATATTTATGATTGATTTTTCTTCATTTGCGAAAGTCTGGATTGCATGCAGTGTATAATTTGTTTTGCAATCGAAATGAGATGTTTTAAAATCTTTCATTCTCTTGTAGTGAAAAGATTCTGCTCAATGGGTCATATTCCAACAATCTTCATCTTGATCGTTGTGACGCGAACGACTTTAAGCAGCAAACCAGCATCTTGTTCTAAACCATCGACGTTTGCTGCCACTGAAGGTAAAAACGAAGCTTTTTGGAATACACCACGCATACATGGCAATTTCTCATGACGCCATACTAGTGTACAACACCTTTCTCACAAACTATTAGCTACCAATAGTTCCAGACGGAATGACATGTAAGCTGTAGTTAAAGTTTAATTCAGATAGTCTTGAGCTTTCTTATTGTAATATTCGAATTATGTGACTCGGAAATCTTCTAGACATCTTCGACAAAGTTCGGAAGGTCAAACAAAGACGACAATCTCACACATATGACTCTGGACAACGTGATATACTCTAAACATCGGCAAAGGGCTTTGATGCCAAGTTTTAATGGATTTAATACGTACAAGTAGACGCTCTTTTTCATTGTCTGTTCAGCTAAAATTGTTGTCTAAAAAGCAAAAGTTGTCTTTTATCAAAATTCGAGAGCTTAACGCTACAAACACAACCAAGAAGTAAGATATCTTTCTTTGAAAAGATAATGGTTTAAATTGAAGTGAAGTGAAACAGAGAACAGAATACTATATCGAATCTTTGGTTTATTACTTTACTTTACCTTAATAGTTTGACAATACAATGAACACGTATTGACGGGAAAATCCTAAACAGGACCTACGTCCCTCACTGAATGGTTACCTAAAGCCTACACTAAATAACAATTAAACAGCTACTAAAGATCTAGGCAGCTAAGAGCAGCTACTAATCAATAGATTTGAGTCCTGAAGTCTCGAGCGTAAGCTCTTTGTCAGAGCGAGTCGTTGGAATCTCTTTACGGTGGCCAATTGACCTTTAGTTGTCATCTCTGTTGATCAGCCAAACATTCGTTTCTACTCTCTACTGACGCAGCACCGCAGTTTCTTTAGAATCTAACCTCCTTTCACATGATATATCGTTATCTATATTAATTTGTCTCAAGAAATAGCAAATGAGGGAGACACTCATTGAAGGAGTTAAATGATTTATTATAAGATTGTCTGAATACCAATAACATCTCGACTTCGTTGACCAATCAGGTCAATAACCAGAGACATTTATACCAACTACTGACGATCCACAATTGACTCAACTCTGATGATGACTTCCGCTCAGGTTGTTGAAACACGAGTCAATGTCACCTCAAAGAGTCCTTCTCAGGACAACACTCATCTGGATAATCATAATTTACCTACTTATGGAAGATTGATTGTTTGGCTCGCGTTTTAAATTTTGTAGGTGAAAGTCTCTCTGGTCATGTGATCTCCACCCACCACGTGACTTCATTGCTCACTTGTAACGTACTATGCGTCCAAAATGCAAGATGTTCGTCATACAACTATCAGTACATGTCAACTTCACTGACCCAGATTTGCGAAATAAACGATGCTACAGGGAAGATGTGTCCGCATGACATGATTAGAGCAACAGGATTTACATACTACGAAGACAGGGTATGTTACAGCTTGATGTGGATTTAGTAATTTTTCTTCTTTCTTCCATTTTAAGGCACGAGGCTATTGATTATCAACGTAGTAATTGCTCCATATTTTTACCGGCTTTTTTGCGGATAATAATTAATGTAGCTTTTTCTTATGTTTAGGACAAAACTTCCGGTAAAAGTTGCCCGTCACCAGGTTAGTATTTTTTGTTTATGTCACGACCTCTTTTGAACCTGTTTGGTCTTACAGTTCATACTGCCATTCTTTTCGTCAGTATGTTGGTATGTCAGAGACTACATTTGTCTCTCTAACTCCATCGCTTTTTCTGTGTGCCTGGTTCTCTGTTTTTCCGTCAGCTGTTCAACTGACATGTTGTGTTTTGCAACCTTTCCGATAAATTTTTAGAATAACAGACTCGTGCAGCGCACATAATTATACTTATTCATCTTTCGTCCTGACTTTCAGTTTTTTTTCTTTTGCAGATTCTTATAATTCAAACTTCCAGCTTTCGTTTCCCTCCAAAATAGTCAGCGACTACGTCAGAATTGACCTGCTGAGTTCTGTTTCACCGCTGACAGCTTTTACTGTCTGCCTGTGGATAAAAGTTGTTGATAATTCTTCCGACGGAACGCTGTTTAGCTACTCAGTTCCCAATGAAAGCAACGAAATTGTGCTGACAAACTACTTAAGCTTGCAGTTCTTTGTTAACAATAAACAAAGGTAAATAACAAAAACTACTTATTGTGTCTCCCCTTTCAAACAAATGCAGAAATAAAATAAAACGAAACCAGATAAACAGATAGACAACGGAGCGTTATTTCATTATTTGTTATCACTGTTTTTTCTGAATCTCTCAGGAAAATAAGCAGAGCAGTCAACAATGGCTATTGGCGCCACATCTGCGCAACGTGGGAGAACAACGCTGGCTCTTGGAACCTCTACATAGATGGCGCACGAGTGGCCAATGGCAACAACTTTCAGAAAAATCACGTGATCAAAAGAAACGGAATTGTGATCCTTGGTCAGGATCAAGATAATTATGGAGGTGGATTCAATAGGAAACAGAGCTTCAAAGGTGAAATGTATGGCGTGAACATGTGGAACAAAGTGTTGTCGAGCTCGGAGATTTTGAACATGTCGAAAAGTTGCTCTAATGGTGTCGGTAATTTTTTGAGGTGGAAAGATTTCGTGACGGGCTTAAATGGAAATGTGAAAAATGTGACTCCGACCACTTGCTCGCCATGAAAAGGGTGTAAGTGGGATCAACAACTGACTCTGTATGAATCACCTACTTAATATTATTTAACCACATAAGCACTGTAGTCTAACATTCATGTATCTTCATGTATCTGTGCATTGAGCAAAATAAATTGTATTGTATTCAATAATCAATATCCGTGAGTGCAACCGTTTTGCATGTAGTTGTGTTTTTGAATTAAATGTTCATTCTTTTTTTCCCGTTTTGAGGAATGTAAGATACGGACCATTCATCGTTTTCCAGTAAATGTAGTTTCTTTAATGATTCAACAAATTTGGTTCGCACAACTTTTCAATTTAAGGTGGCCGAACACAGTTTTCCAGTACACAGGTGTTAGTAAACATTATTTGAAAACTATACGTACTTCTGAGTACCTGAAATTAGCATGATGCAAGATTAACTAAGAAAGAATAAATTTTGATACTTCTTGTTGTGCAAGGTGCCGTTGCCAAGGCAACGCAGCAAGCTATTAACCGTCCACAAATAATGGTTTTCCTTAATTTGTAGAAAATGCACTCATTAAATTTTTTCCATGTTTTGTATCCAGAAAAACTCACAAAATACTGACATAGTGACGCTGCTTTCATGTAATTTTAACAGAGAGATCTCCTGTAAATGTTGGTCTTGCACTTTAATGTTTTTTTAAGATACCCTCTGTTAGATTTTGTTTTTGGTTTGTAGGCAAGTTACGCTTTTAGAAAACTACTGTTTTGTCAAATTTCACGAAATCTAACGAGCGGTTCCTTAGAAAACAGTTCATTTCCATGAAAGCAACCAATCACAATTTTTTGCTCAAATGTGCATGCGTGGCTTGAAATTAAGTTTTTTCAGCAAAGATGAAAAGCGTACAAAAAGGATTAGCTCATTGTGAACTCACTTTCTTAATTCGGCGATAAATGAAGAAGGATTCACAAACAAGAAACTAAGTTATTTTAAGAGCAAAACTTACCTTTGTGATCCATTTGGTATAAAATCGAGGGATCGATAGTATTTGCTTACCACAACCCTAGCGCGAACTTACAGTTGAATTAGCATCATTAACAAAATTTTGAAAGCGCGCGCAAACTGTGTTCGGCCACCTTAAGGTGGCTCGACTGGATTTTTTAATAGTGACACCTTCCAACTTTTAATATAAATCACAACGCACTAAAACATAATACAGGAGATTGATATCCGCACTCTTGCTAGGGAAAGATCAAAGTTGCGGTTGAGGTGTATTTTATCGAGATCAGAGTTACCATAGCAACGCAATGACGTCATTGCCGTTTTTGCTCACGGTCGATTTTCTTGAAATCTAGAGGTTTTCTTTCTAAACTGTGTAGTGTACTTGTAGTTTAGATAGTGTGCCTGATGTGAAGCGAGTTTTTAAATCAATTCTATGAGAGCGATTTCGATAACTTTTCGCCTGAAGTTTTCGACTGTTAACATGAAACAAATCTAATCGAGTCGCTCTAGTATATGTTCGCCGGGTTTACGGGAAGCGCATTTGGAGCGCATGTTATTTTTATACACATGAACTGCATTTCCTGAAAAGTGGAATAAAATCGCTTCATTTGATTTCGAAAAATATGAACTTGAATAAGGTGGCTCTTTTGCTTTTTTGTCAAAACTTGGCTATGTTTTTACACTGAAGTGAATATTAAAAAAGTGGTCGATGAATTTCTTCTAAACTCGGTTATCCTATAGTTAAATTATTATTTTCAAAGACCTCTCAGTCTCAAAGTAATTGAAATAACGGAAGGTGGTCAAAAATTGATATCAAATCGCTTAAATTTTGCTTTCACATGTTCGGCGCCTGCTAATTATTTTTGTTGGTCGCTTGTTTTGTCTCATTATGGAAGCCCATTGTTAAAAATGTTCGTACTAGCGCGAATTCCAACGCACCATACTTTTCCGACAACGCGCTATTGCCTTCGGAGAGCGAAGCCGATTATTCTAATCTGTAGGTCAGTGTTATCTAAATAAAAATAGCGCAGTAGCCGTCAGTCACACACGGTCTTGGCATAGCTGGCTCAGAGCGTCACAGTACTTCCAAACGCGTCTGTGACTGACGGCTTACTGCGCTATTTTTATTTAGATAACACTGACCTACAGATTAGAATAAACGGCTTCGTTCTCCGAAGGCAATGGCACGTTGTCGGAAAAGCATGGTGCGTTGGAATTCACGCTAATACGAAAATTCTTAACAATGGGCTTGCATAATGAGACAAAACGAGCGACCAACAAAAATAATTAGCAGGCGCCGAACATGTGAAAGCAAAATTTGAGCGATTTAATATCAATATTTGAGCACCTTCCGTTATTTCAATTACCTTGAGACTGAGAGGTCTTTGAAAATAATAATTTAACTGTAGGATAACCGAGTTTAAAAGAAATTCATCGACCACTTTTTTTAATATTCGCTTCAGTGTAAAAAAAAATAGCCAAGTTTTGACAAAAAAGTAAAAGAGCCACCTTATTCAAGTTCATATTTTTCGAAATCAAATGAAGCGATTTTGTTCCACTTTTCAGGAAATGTAGTTCATGTGTATAAAAATAACATGCGCTCCAAATGCGCTTCCTGTAAGCCCGGCGAACATATACTAGAGCGACTCGATTAGATTTGTTTCACGTTAACAGTCGAAAACTTCAGGCGAAAATTTATCGAAATCGCTCTCATAGAATTGATTTAAAAACTCGCTACACATCAGGCACAGTAAACTTCAAGTACAGTACACAGTTTAGAAAGAAAACCTCTAGATTTCAAGAAAATCGACCGCAAGTAAAAACGGCAATGACGTCATTGTGTTGCTATGGTAACTCTGATCTCGATAAAATACACCTCACCCGTAACTTTGATCTTTCCCTCGCAAGAGTGCGGATATCAATCTCCTGTATTATTTTTTAGTGTTTTGGGATTTATATTGAAAGTTGGAAGGTGTCACTATTAAAAAATCCAGTCGAGCCACCTTAAGTGTCCGCATCCCATTTGAGGCGTAAAGTGACCTCAACACACTTCAACTTAGAAGTATTCACAAACAGAGAAAATAAAAGACTGATAGATGACTGAAATGATACAATGTTGAATTTTTGTAAGTAGTAGCGTAGTCAAATAGTGATAGGAAATCCAGTATTCTCGGTCGGTGATTTCTTTTTTTGGGCACAATAATTTAAAATCTGAAGAGCTTTCCCCTCTGATCAGGGCCAGAAATTGTCAAAAAAAATTTGGATTGTTTAAAGTGAAATTACCCAGTTTTATCCCTGCTATAAATTTCCTACTGGGATGAACCGACTCGTATTTTATTCGTCTATTGTGGTAGGAAAGGGGAATTCTTACCCTTCCCCTAACTTCGAGGGAATTTTAGCTATGACAATGTAAAAACTGCTTGTTTAAACGCTATTAATAATGAGTAATCGATTCAAAATTGCTCGGCATTTATGATTAATAACGTCTGGTGAGATTTAAGTGTCGGGATAATTAGAGATAACATTAAAGTGCGGGACAAGTGAGGAAGCAACTTAAAGAACGGTGTACATCAAACGTTACTACAACAGTTGCTTTTGAGTGGTAAGTAATTATAAGCTTTATATACAAAAATTACAGTGACTGTCTCAAGGAGATGTATTCTTGTTCATAGAGTGTGTGCACGGCGGCCATGTTGGAGGACTAAAACAATAGAAGATATTTGCATAAAAATAGAATATATTTCCCAAAGGAAAATCATTGTTTTGTTTCGGTCCTCCAACATGGCCGTCGTGCACGCACTCTATAATCTAGAGATAACGGAGTGACAGCTTTCTTCAAGCCTTACAATATTAAACTTTATTACTTTTTCGCCTTTTTGTCTTTGGGAAAACGAAATTTCCCGACGATAACTGCCGAAACCTGCTGAAGTTTTTGTGATTTCACACAAATCGTGAAAAAAAAAAAAAGAAAGTCTTCCTGTGCTAGAGGGCTTCTTGGGGAAACAGAACCACTAGCAACTCCAACACTCTTTACTGTGATCGTCCTTCATTCTGTACAGTTCATCTTTCAACAACCTCTGACTCTCTGTCTCTGACTGAAAACTGTTGTACAATTCTTTTTATGCCAACCAGAAAAGGAATCACCTATCATGCATCAGCTAACATCTGTCAAGCGAAGTACGCTTGCACTGTTCCGTCATTAACATTTTTTTGTTTATAACGTCAGCTCTGATGAAATGACTTTTGCTTGGATTCTAACACAATTCCGGTTCTGTTCTGGTCAAATAAAAACGAGATGGTGAATGTAAATTGTAAGGAACACTTTTAAAGAGTTAAAGCTTTAATTAATGACAAACGTTTACAAGAAAATGACGTTGAAAGATTATTACATAACAGCAAAGGTAAACGTAATATTTAGAAAAGGAGTTGACCTAAGGTACCATCCTATTCCATAAATTGCTATTGTGTAAACGGTGGTTGTAATTACTAATTCAATGCGGAGATTGCGTAACAAAACTCAGTTTCTCTTAAAGCCACCTTCAAACAAAGGTGTTACACCCATGATGATTAAAACACTTTGTCTAATTAAAAGAAACTACTAACTATCGTGAATTCAGTTAAAAACTCGCGGAAATAGACCAAGAATGATTTGAAATACGAGAGAAAGGACATTTCCATAGAAGGACGAGCTTTTTTACGGAAACCATGCCAAACATATTCAATTATTAAAAAGGGTTTGTTGTTTGCGCGGTGAAAAACACCTGTTTAACGCCAAACAAACCATTGCTATTTACGGAAACACACTTCATTAAGAACAGCGAGTTACTGCGCGGAGGTAAAGCTGTTTCCACCCGAATTCATGACAGAAGAAGGTATACGTTAATCAAAGCTAAATAAAGTTAAGGTACAAATAATTGGAAGCAAGCTATGATGTTAAGTAGGGGAGGTCTGAACAGAAACTGGGAGGTCACTTATTTCCAATATTCCTGATACATGTTATAATATTGCGGTACACTTTTTAATTCCCAACACCAAAACAACAGTTTCTAAAACATTTACGTAAACACTTTTCATTGCAAGTAAATTTATCTTCTAACACATGTTCTTTTGTAACATAACTCCTCTCGATCTCCTTCATTGCCATCCCCCTTACAAATAAAATCGCCATTGAGAAAGGAAAGATGAGTACACCCAATGCATAGATGTATATTCTACCGGAACGTTTCTTTACGCATGTCTTATAATGGTAATTGTTGGCAGAATATCAAGCCTTTTCACACTTCCAAGTCCTTTTCTGTACATTCCAAAGCCTTAGCTTGAAAAAACTGGAAGCTTTTTATTACCCACGGCCCTCCATACTGTTTATAGAACGATTTTTGTTTTTACATCTTATGGTCCATCATAGCTGTTACAACAGTTGTAAGTGGAACTGTAGCTGAACAATTCGTTGTAGACAATGTTGCATTTATGTCCATAATTAACACATACAACAAAAGTTGTAACGGTGAAGCTTATATCTTGTTTTGACAGTTCGAAAAAAAAAGGCTTTTTTACACTTTTACCAAGGCGTTTCCTGTTTCAAAGCAGTAACTCATGAAAATTCAAACTGTCGCCCTCCAAAATTTAATAATAATTTATTATTTATATAGCGCGCGAATCATAAACAGATGCTCTCGCGCGCTTTACAATAAAGATATCCTAAATAAATATGATTTAAAATTACAATGGCAAGGTCAATGGCTAAAATACAATTCTCAATAAAGGTCAAAGGCTTGTCGAAACAAATGAGCTTTCAACCTGGCCTTAAAAGATTGAACACTTTGTGCGCAGCGAACTGCGTTCAGTAAATTGTTCCAGAGCGCTGGTGCGGCTACGGTGAAGCTACGATCACCCAGCGTACGCAGACTCTTGATTCTGGGCGGTTGAAGGAGGACTTCGCCGGACGACCTAAGACTATATCTAGATACTGTCTTTAGGGTGATAAGTTCGCTAAGATACGCTGGAGCGAGTCCATGGATAGCCTTATAGCACGGTTTTTCATTTATTCGTGAAAGTCTGAGTTGCATGAAGTGTATAATTTGTTTCGCAATTGGATACGAAAATGGGATGTTTTATTAATCTGTCTTTTTCTCTTTCTCTAGTAGAAGAGATTCTGTTCAATGGGTAGCATTAGAATAATCTTCATCCTGATCGTCGTGATCCGAAATACTGTAAGCAGCAAACAAGCATCGTGTTCAAAACCATTGACGTTTGTTGCTACTGAAGGTAAAAACGACGCCAAGGTATTAATAAATAGACTTCCTTTGGTATATGCACCTGCTGTCGCCACGCGCGTAGTACGTGGCAATTTGTCAAGACTCCATACGTACAACAACTGACTCGCAAACTAATAACTACTTATAGTTCCAAAAAGGATGGCATGTAACCTGTAGCTTCTGCTAAACATAACTTTAGATACACTTTGGCTATCTAATTGCAACCCTCGGATTATGTAGTTTAAAATTCATCAAGACATCTTCGAACATCTTCGGCAAAGTTCGGAAATCCGGGTAAAACGAAGCCGATAGTCTCACGAATATGACTCCGGAAAACAACTTGGTACAATCTAAATATCAACAATGGTTTTTGAGTTTTTAATTTGTTTTGGTGGCTTAAATCCGTAGAAGTAGAGGGTCTCCCACACTGGTTCACATAGGTTGATCTAACTTGAAGGAAAAATTGCCTGTTTTAAACTTCAAGAGCTACACTACAAACGTAAAAAGTAATAGCTAGATATTTTTTCTTTGAGAGAATAGTGAAATATATCGTTGTCTATATTTTGAAGAGGTTGAGTGATTTGTTAGAAGATTTGAAGTATTTAATTCAGTTATTTGACTACCAATAACGTGTCGACTTCGTTGAACAATCATCCACTGATAAGAAAAGATATGAAACCTTTATTTTAAAAGGGGAAACTCCTTCAGTTTTTTTTTAAATATAAACTGCTATCCATAGAGGCCCTATATAATAATCTAAATTGAGTGGAAATAATAATGATAATGATGATCCACAATTGACTCGACTCTGATGATGATTTCCCCTTAGGTTGTTTTCTCCTCGGTGATCATAGTTTTTCTACCTCTAGAAGATTGACTGGTATTATTATTATTATTATTATTATTATTATTATTATTATTATTATTATTATTATTATTATTATTATTATTATTATTATTATTATTATTATTATCATTGTTATTATTATTATTGCTATTATTTTTTTTTTTGCGTTTTCCATTTTGTAGGTCAAAGACTCTCTGGCCATGCTATCTCCACGCATCGCGTGACTTTCTTGCCAGATTGTCACACATTATGTATCGATCATCCAAGATGTTTGTCATACAACTGTCAGTTCATGTCAAAATCAACGACTCACATGTGCGAGATAAACAATGCTACAGGGAAGATGTGTCCGCATGACATGATTAGAGCGACAGGATTTAGATACTACGACAGGGTATGTTACAGCTTTTTATGCGTATTTAGTAATTTTACTACTTTCTGCCATTTTAAAGCCTAGGCCAAGCGCAATTCTAAACTTAGTAATTGCTCCAATATTTTTACCGATAACGATTAATGTAACCTTTTCTTATGTTTAGGACAAAACGTTTAGTAAAAGTTGCCCGCCACCAGGTTGGTTTACTTTTCTTTATGTCGCGTCTCGACCCTTTTGAAGCTGTTTTGTCTTGCAGTTCATACGTCTACCTAACTGGCATCATTTCGGACAGCGTGCTGGTATGTCAGAGGCTACATATGTCTCTCTACCTCCATCGCTTTTTCTGTGTGCCTGCCTCCCTGTGTTTCATCCAGCTAATTTCGTTCAACTACTGCCATGTTGTGTTTTGCAACCTTTGCAATAATCTTCAAAAATAGCATACTCGTGCAGCGCACAAAATTATAGTTATTCATCTGTTGATCTGACCTTAAATGCTGTGTTTCTTTTGCAGATTCTTCTATTTCAAATTTCCAGCTTTCTTTCCCCTCAAAATCGACCAGTGACTACGTCAGATTTGATCTGCCGAGTTTTCTTCCACCGCTGACCGCTTTTACTGTCTGCCTGTGGATAAATGTTGGCAATCAATCAGACGAGGGGGTGCTGTTTAGTTACTCAGTTCCCAATGAAAGCAACGAAATTTTGGTGTACGACTACGCAAGCGTGAAGTTCATTGTTAACGGTAGAGTTAGGTAAATAAGGCAAAACGCCGACCTCTTTATCAAGAGTTGCACTGTCTCTCTCGTACACACGTAGTTCCCCCCCCCCCCCCCTCCCCAGTGACAAGAAAATACAAGTTTGATGTTGGGTGTCTTGCTAAAGTAAGGCTTAAAGAAGTAGTTCGGTGGATTTACATGGAATTACTATCAAATTTTACCTTTCAACTTCCGCGCTTAGACCTTCCCTGACCGTTTTTTAAAATCTCAGTTTATGTGTGAATTCTCTTCTTACCGTTCACTTTTTCATCATTACTTATCTTTACTGTTTTTACAAATTCTCTCAGTAAAATAAACAGGGCAGTCAACAATGGCTATTGGCGCCACATCTGCGCAACGTGGGAGAACACTGCTGGCTCTTGGAACTTCTACATCGATGGAATTCTAGTGGTCAATGGTGAAAACGTCCGGAAAGGTCACGTGATCAAAAGTAACGGAATTATGATCCTCGGTCAGGATCAAGATAATTATGGAGGTGGTTTCCAGCAGGTTCAGAGCTTCAAAGGTGAAATGTTTGGCGTGAACATGTGGAACAAAGTGTTGTCGAGCTTGGAAATTTTGCACTTGTCGAGAAGTTGCTTCAGTGGCGTCGGTAATTATTTGAGGTGGAACGATTTCTCGACGGGCTTACATGGAAACGTGAAAAATGTGACTCCGACCACTTGCTCACTATGAAAAGGGTGTACGTGGGATCAACAACTGACTTTGTATGAATTAAGAATCACTTAATTAAAATTATTTAACCACATAAGCACAGTAGTCTAACACTTCAACAGTCAATGCGAGCCCCTAACTTAATTGTTTAACCACATAAGCATTGTTATCTTACATTTCATATATCTACATGTATCTGTGCATTGAGCAAAATAAATTGTATTGTATATTTATTGTATTCAACAGTCAATGTCTTGCTAGGAGCAGGCTACTTTAAGTTTTAAGAAGACTAAACTTTTAAGTTTTGAAAACATATTTCGACTGAATCAACAGTCATCGGCAGTGCAATTTTCTGGGCCCATTAAATCAGCCAAAGTTCGATAACACAACTGATATTAATTGTAACCCGTTGACAACGTGTTTCATTCGAACTGTTCTACAGGAAAGCTACTGAAAGAGCGGTTACACAGCTCACAACATTCCACACTCTCCCACTAAGTCATGAAAACTATCACAACAAATCAACATCAAACTTAGCTTGCAGTTCTTAAGTGTGTCAGCCCTAATGACCTAACAAGTCACTTAGTAACAAAATCAGCCAAGTATCGAGGGGCGTGTCTGTTCCTATTAGGGTAGCGTTTTCCTTTACCACCTCGGGGAGTAGACTACACAGGCTCAATCGTTGCTGTTGGAGTGTCTTGACTACCGGTCGGAGTTTCTTCTAACTGCAATTCTGGCTTTACAGCTTCCTTTTTAGAATCTTATTCCATTTTAGAATAGTATCCTAATGCCAACGAGTCTCACTACGTAGGAACGCATATAGTGAAGCCAACACACGAGACAAGTTGGGCAAAAATTTCTTGTAGTAGATAATCATGCCCAGGTACGATTTGAGCTCTGACACATTCGTAGGCGCTGGTGCATTGGTAATAGCATGGACCTTGTCTTGCAACAGTTGAATGCCTTCCTTGCTGACCTTGTGCCCCAGGTAGGTTGTTTGAGGTTCCGTGAACATACACCTGTCTTTCCGCAGTCGTAAACCTGCGCTTGCTAGTCGTTTCAAGACTTCTTCCAGGTTGTTTAAGTGATCTTCGTCACAGGCTCCGGACACTGGGATGTCATCCACCCGGAGGATGACATATATAAAAGGAATGTTCCGCAGTAGATTCTTTATGTTCCGCTGAAATATTCCTGGTGCTGACGATATTCCGTAGGGCAGACGGTTGTACGGGAACAATCCTTTGTGTGTGTTGATGGAAGTGTATTACTGTTTAGACTCTTCTCCAGAAGTTATTGCTGATAGGCCTGACTCATGTCCAGTGTAGGGAATTTTCACCTCCTCCTAGAAATGCAAAGCGATCTTCAACCTTCGGGATAGGGTTACTGTCCAGCTTAGACACTTGATTGACAGTTGCTTTGTAGTCTCTCAGTCTGCAGATTGAATAGAGCCGTCTGGTTTCAGGATAGGTACAATGGGCACTACCCATTGTTCCCTCACCTTGTAGCCTCTTGAGTTCAGCTTCAATCTTCCCTGTCGTGGCGTATGGCACTGATCTCGCTTCCAAGAACTTCGGTTTTTCCTCTGTTTCCACATGGATCTTTGCCCTTGGGCCAGTGAATTTTCCAAGTCCTTCTCGAAAAAACTTCCGAGTACTGGTCGATCAACCTTCCTCCGCCTCTTCTGATGTCTCCTGGCGATGTGTGTTTCCAGATTTGTTGCTCGTTTTACCTTTACTGCGACACTTGTTTGCTTTGTGACCCTTCTTGTGGCATTTATAGCACTCTTCTTCTTTATACCTGCACTTATTGTCATCATGAAACTGGCCTCCGCAACGATAGCATCCTTTTGATTGCCTCGGGATCCTTGGCGGCTGTTTTTGTTTCTGTGGCTCCTTAGTCACGCGGTTAACTTGTGGTTCTTTCGGTTTCCATTCGGATTTCTGTGCTTCAGATCGCGTGTATTTCTGTCGGCAGTTTCCATCACCGCGACGGTGGCTAATTCCATTGTCTTCTTGAATCCCAGTTGACCTTCCGCCAGCAATCTCTGCTGTATGCGTTCATTGTTCACACCGCAAACCAGTTGTTCACGAAGCATTTTCTCCACCAGTTGGTCGTTGAATTCGCAGTGCTCCAATATATTCGTCAGTTCGGCGACATATCGTTGCATTTGTTTCTCCCGGCTGGCGAAAACGGCTGTTAAATTTAAACCGAAAGACGATTGAAAAGGGTCTTGGATTTACGTCATTCTTTATAAGGTTGACTAACTCTGTAAATGACTTGTCGGTCGGCTTCCTTGGATTTACCAAAACTTGTTAGTTTTCGCTCCACATGCGCTTAGCAGTACCGCTCGCTTCTTGTTGTTGTCCGTAATTTCATTCGCCGAGAGAAAATACTCGAGTCGTTCGGTGTATTCGATCCAGCTGTCGTTCTCCTTGTATTTCTCAATTTTTTCGATCAATACCATGTTTTGATCTGTTCCTCTTCTCCAATGTAATATTCTGGGCTCATTTAACCAGCCAATGTTCGAGAACACTGCTTTTAATTCTAACCGTTGACGTGTTTCATCCGAACTGTTCTTCTGGAAAACTACTGAAGGAGCGGTTAAACGGCTCAAAACAATTCACAGTCCGGTTACACTGTGAGAGTGAATTATATATTCCATCCCATGTAACATCTATTGTTTATACCTTGTATATTAACTTAAATATTCAAATTCACTCTCACAGTGTAACTGACGATGACAGTTGGTTGTGTGAAACATGTTTCCAAAACGTAAAAGTGTCGTCTTCTTCTTAACACTTAACAGTCAATGTCTGTGAATGCTCCCGTCCAGCATTTAGTTGTGTTTTTGGATTATATATTCTTCCTTTTTTTTTTCGTTTTGAGGAATGTCATTAATGATCAATTTTCTTCCCATGCATTGCCCGTTTTCCAGTAAACGTAGTTTCTTAAATGGTCAAACAAATTCCGCACAACTTTTCAAATACGGGTAGGAAATCCAGTATTCCGTGTCGGAGAACTCTTTCCTTGGCAAAATAATACAAAATCTTTGTCAGCTTTACCCCCTTATCAAGGCCAAGAATTGTAAAAAAATTTGGATTGTTTAAAGTGATATTACCCAGTTTATTCCTGCTATAAATTTCCTTCTGGAGTGAACCGACTCGTATTTTATTCGTCTTTTGTGGTAGGAAAGGGAAATTCCCATTCTTCCCTAAACGTTAACAAGATTGAAGCTATGACAATGTAAAAACTGATTGTAAATGCTCTAATGAGTCATCGAGTACAAATTGTTCAGTATTTATTAGTAATAACGATTGAAGCTTTGACAATGTAAAAACTGATTGTAAATGCTCTAATGAGTCATCGAGTCCAAATTGTTCAGTATTTATTATTAATAACGTCTGGCGAGATTTAAGTGTCGGGCTAATTAGAGATAACGTATATAGGTGCGGGAAAATTGAGGAAGCAACTTAGAGAACAGTGTACATCATACCTTACTACACCCGTTGCTACTGAGTGGTAAGTGATTAAAAGCTTTATATACAAAAATTACAGTGACCGTGTAAAGTAGATGTATCCTTGGTCGTAATCTAGAGATAAAGAAATGGTAGCCTTTTTTCAAGCCTTTCTTTTCGCCTTTGCCTTTGCAACAAAAAAATTTCGACAATAAACTGCTGAAACTTACTTCTTATTAGCTAAAGACCAATAAATATATTATATTTTTCGCGTCTATGACTGAAATTTTCGTGATCTCAAACACAACGTGAAAAACACAAAAGTTTATGATAGTGAAATCATGCATTCGCGAATGGGTCGCAAAACGACATCATAAATTAAGGAAAAAGTAGCAGCAAAATATATCGAGTAGTTTCCCCTTTGCAACATAATCCCCTCAATCTCGCTCATTGTCATCGTCCTTACAAATTAAATCGGCATTGAGAAAGGAAAGATAAGTTCACCCAATGTAAAGATGTATATTCTACTCACACATGTCTTATACTGATTGTTGGCAGAATATTTTCAAGTATCAAGACGTTTTACCTTTGGCGATCGTTTCCTTTATATTCATAACGGTAAAGATATTTTAATATACTAATATGCACGAAAATTATAAGAGGGAAATAAATCTAAAGTAAAAAAAGTCATCTTGATACATCATAACAGTTGTAAGTGGAACTATAGTGGAACAATTCGTTACACACATGTTGCCTTTGTGTCCATAATTAACACATTGAATGTTGTAATTATTAAGCTTGTTTCGAACAGTTCGAAGAAAGGATCGTTTAACACTTCAATGTCGTTTTCTTCTCCAAAGCTGTAGCTTGAAGATACTGGATGCCTTTTATTACCCACGGCCCTCCACACTCTCTATAGAATGATTTGCCTTTTACATCATATTGTACATCATAGCTGTTACAGCAGTTATAAGTGGAACTTTAGTTCTCAAACTCATTAAAAATTCATCAAAAGAAAACTAAGAAAATCACTACCGTGACCATGGTTTGGATATGTGATCCTAATTACCATAAAATTTTGCCAACTTTAGCCTTGAATTTCTCCAAGAATTATTGATCATTTGCGAAGCCATATCAAACAGTCACTCGAAAGTGTGTTTCATCAGACATCCAAACACCTCAAAGTCGTTTAAAAAAACTCGGCTGCGCCTCGTTTTTTCAACCTACTTCTCTGTGTTTGGATATCTTATGAAACACGCTTTCTCGTGTTTGATATATTACCTGAATAATTCGTTGAATTCATGTAGCATTTATGTCCATAGTTAACACATTCATCAAATGTTGTAACGATCAAGCTTGTTTTGACAGTTTGAAAAAAAGGCTTTTTTATACTTCCAAGCTGTTCCCTGTTTCAAAGCGGTGGCCTTCCAGATTCATAGCAAGATTTTTAAGTTTTCTTTTAGTTGCGAAAGCCTGGGTTGCATGCAGTGAATAATTCGTTCCACAGTTGGATATGAAAATGTGACGTTTTTAAATCTCTCTTTTTCTCTCTTTCTCTTGTAGTGGAAAGATTCTGTTTAATGGGTCGCATTGGAACAATCTTCATCTTGATCGTTGTGACCCTAGCGACTGCAAGCAGCCAACAAACATCTTGTTCAAAACCATTGACGTTTGTTGCCACCGAAGGTAAAAACAAAGCCTTTTTAGTAATAAATAGACCTCCTCTGGTGCATGCACCTGCCGTTGGCATGCATACATTGCAAATTTTTCAAGACGCATGCGTAAAAAACCGGGCTCGAAAACCAATAAGCACTAATAATTGCTTGTAAGCTGTAGCTAAAGTTTTCTTTAGACACTCTTGAGCTATCGTATTGCAACCTTTGGATTAAGTAGTCTGGAAATCATTCAGACGTCTTGGGACATCTCCGACAAAGGTTAAACGAAGACGATAGTCCAACGCATATGACTCCGGACGATTACAATAGGTGCTGAACTTTAATATCAGCAATTGCTTTTCAGGCTTTGTTTTGGTGGCTTAATTACGATTCGTAGCAGTAGAGGGTCACCCTCACTGCTCCATATCGGTTGGTATAACTTGAAGCAAAAATTGCCTTTTTTAAACTTCGGGAACTACACTACAAACATAAACAAGAAGTAATAGACTTTTTTTTCTTTAAGTGGATAATGGTATCGATGGAAGCCAAACAGCCGACAGAATATATCGTTATCTATATTTTGAACGAGTTGAGTGATTTGTTGGAAGCCGATTTCAATGAGTTAATTAAGTAATTTGACAACCAATAACATGTCGTCTTCATTGACTAATAATCAACTGACGATCCGCAATTGACTCGAGTCTGATTATGATTTCGGCTCAGGTTGTTGAAAGGTCAGTCAATTGTCACCTTGATGATCATCGTTTATCTACTTCTAGAAGATTGACTGTTTCGTTTGCGTTTTCCATTTTGTAGGTCAAAGTCTCTCTGGTCATACCATCTCCACCCACCACGTGACGTCCTTGCCAGATTGTCACACATTATGTATTGATCATCCAAGATGTTTGTCATACAACTATCAGTACATGTCAACTTCATTGACACGCATGTGCGAGATAAACGATGCAACAGGGAAGATCTGTCCGCATGATATGATTAGAGCAACAGGATTTAAACATTACGAAGACAGGGTATGTTCATACAGCTTGATGTTGATTTAGAAAAATACTACTTTCTGCCATTTTAAGCCACGAGGTCAAGCACAATTCTTAACCTAGTAATTGATTAATGTAAACTTAATGTAGTTTTTTCTTATATGTTTAGGATAAAACTTCAGGTTAAAGTTGCCCGCCACCAGGTTAGTTTGCTTTTTATTTATGTCACGACCCTTTTAAACCTGTTTGGTCTTGTACAGTTCATACGTCTGCAAAGTTGTCATAATTTCTGTCAGTATGTTCATATATCAGAAGCTACATTTGCCTCTCTTCCTCGATCTGTTTTTCTGCCTGCTTGCCTGCCTCCCTGCCTGCCTGCCTGCCTGCCTGCCTGTGTTTCACTCAGGTTGTCTGTTCAACTATTGCCATGTTGTGTTGTGTTGTTTAACTTTATCAGCAGACTCCTGAAATTGCAGACTCGTACAGCTTACATAGTTATAATTACATTTGATCTGTTGTTCTGACCTTCAATGCTGTGTTTCTTTTTCCAGATTATTCTATTTCAAATTTCCAGCTTTCTTTCCCTTCAAAAACAGTCAGTGACTACGTTAGATTTGATCTGCTGAGTTCTGTTCCACCGCTGACTGCTTTTACTGTCTGCCTGTGGGTAAAAGTTGGCGATCAATCCGCAGGCGAAGGGACGCTGTTTAGTTACTCAGTTCCCAATAACGACAACGAAATTATGGTGATCGACTACTCAAGCTTGAAGATCCTTGTTAACAATAGACGGATGTAAATAACAAAAACTACTTTTTATCTTCTCATTCCAATCCCTCCCACCCCCTCCCCCCCCCCCCCCCAAAAAAAAAAAAGATGTAAAACGCCAACCTCTTTATCAAGGGTCGCCCTGTCTCTCTCGTGCATACGTAGCAAGTAACAAGAAAATACAAGCTTGATGTTAGGCGTCAAGAAAAAAATAAGGCCAAAGTTTTAAGAAGTGGGTAATTTAAACCAGCAGTTTAGAAACCTACCACAGGGAGGACAGAAATCAGCTTTGGCCGTTTTCCTGGCAAAAATCATCGTGAAATTGTGCAAAGTGCAAATAGAATGATTCAAATACGAGAACGTGAGGGAATAACTGACGTCACCTTTGAGTTGTGTTAGGCGTCTGCGCAACACATGTGCTGAATATTATCCACAAGACGGAAACTGCATACAGCAATAGCTGTAGGGGTATTGGTAGTTTAACCATGAAATTAGCTTGGCGGATTTCCACGGAATTACCATCAAATTTTACTCTTCAACTTCTGCGCTGTGAGCTTTCCTTACCGTACTTTAAAATCTCAGTTCGCGTGTGAATTCTCTTCTTACTTACCGTTCACTATTTCAACATTACTTAGCTTTACTGTTTTTTATAAATTCTCTTAGAAAAATAAGAAGATCTGTCAATGATGACTATTGGCACCACGTCTGCGCAACGTGGGAGAACACCGCTGGCTCTTGGAACTTCTACATCGATGGCGAGCGAGTGGCCAATGGCGAAGACTTCGAGACAGGTCACGTGATCAAAAGTAACGGAATTGTGATCCTTGGTCAAGATCAAGATAATTATGGAGGTGGATTCCAGCAGGTTCAGAGCTTCAAAGGTGAAATGTATGGCGTGAACATGTGGAACAAAGCGTTGTCCACCTCAGAAATTTTGCACATGTCGAAAAATTGCTCCAATGGCGTCGGTAATTATTTGAGGTGGAAAGATTTCGCGACGGGCCTACATAGAAACGTGAGCATTGTGAATCCAACCACTTGCTCGCCATGAAAAGGGTGTCAGTGGAATAAACAACTGACTTTGTATGAATTAAGAATCACTTAATTAAAATTATTTAACCACACAAGTACTGTAGTGTAACATTTCATGTATATCTACACGTATCTCTGCATTGAGCAAAATAAATTGTATTGTATTCAACAGTCAATGCATGGCTGTCAACCTCACACGTCTTCAAATATGGAGAATATGACTTCCGCGGCCAGCAATAACAAAGCGCCTTACAGAGGTGTTGCATCAAGGCCAACTTCACGGGTTCAGTGGGAGGGGGGGGGGGGGGGGCGTAAATTAAACAGTACCCAAAACAACGCTACACATAAAGTCAGAAAGTCGAGTCTACGACAAATAGCAAACTTCGTCAATTATCCGGGAGATTACAGACACAGCTCTGGAAAAATCCGGCTCAAAATCGGAAGATTACAGACATAAATCTGGAGAACAGGAGATATGGCTCAAAATCTGGAGATTATAGACATAAATCTGGAGACCGGGAGATACGGTTCAAAATCTGGAGACTCCCGGATTATCCGGGAGAGTTGACAGCCTTGCAATGTCTTGCTAGCAGAAGGCTACTAATAAGTGTTACAAAGAAGACGACACTTTTAAGTTTTGAAAACATGTTTGGGAAGAACCAACTGTACATCATCAGTTAAACTGTGAGAGTAAATCATGTATTCCATACCATGTATATTAACTTAAATATTTAAAATTCACTCTCACATTGTAACAGACACTGTAGTCTAACACTTCAACAGTCAATGCATGCAAGCCCTTTACTTTAATCACATAAGCACCGTAATCAGTTACAATTCATGTATCTGAGCATTGAGCAAAATAAATTGTATTGTATTTAACAGTCAATGTCTGTGAGTGCTACCGTCTTGCATGTAGCTATGTTTTTGGATTATATATTCATGTAGACTGTTCACAGTCCCCCTATTTTTCCGTGGGATTCTCGAGACCGGTATGCTTCGATGGAACCGCCGCCATCTTGGTTTGTAAAAGCGAGCGCGATCTGGGGAGAGTGTCTAAACTACCGAGGGGAGCGGGAGTGGGTGTTAGTATAGTTGGGGATGGGAAGCGAAAAAATATTTTTCCCGCCGCCTCCAAACTCCACTCCCCTCCCCTCGGTAGTTTAGACAGTCTCCCCAGATCGCGCTCGCTTTTACAAACCAAGATGGCGGCAGCTCCATCGAAGCATACCGGTCTCGAGAATCCCACGGAAAAATAGGGGGACTGTGAACAGTCTAATATTCATGGTTAAATTTTCCTTGTTTGAGAAAGCCATTGACGAGCGATTTTCTTCCATGCAAAAGATACGAAGCATTCTTTCGTTATACTATAAAAACGTTACCAGATTGTTCATTAAAACAGGAACATTCTAATTTCTAATAAAATGCTTGCCAAAATCTGGTTGTTAAGGTAACATTAAATTCCATAAACCATCAGCTAGTACAGTAAATTGTTTGAGATAAATTTCTGAACAATACACAAAGTTTGCTGGTGCTAGCTCCCATATTAAACAAGTTATAAAATTTCAAACTTGGCATGGACAGAATCCGCAACAACACCCCCTCCCCCCCCCCTCACTCACCCCAACCCAGTCTAGATAAGGTTATTAATTTAAGCAAACATTTGTAATATATCTTGTTATAAGTCTCTCGCTGTTCTTGTAGTCAGTAAGGACGGGCACAAGCCAAATAACTCTTACACTACGCGGACTACTTCAAGTGATGCGTCGTTTAATTGCAGATATGTGGCTCATCTACACACATAATTTGCACCAGTTGTGCCCGTCTTTATAGATGCTACACGAACTACAGGATACAATCAGAAGCGCACCAAGAAATGATCTTCTCAAACTTATTATTCCTATTCTCATAAGCTAACAAGCACGCCGCATTGTGGTCTGGTGGATTAGCTAAGAAATCCACTGTTCGAGTTGAAAATCCGCAAAAGTGTGTTTGAAAGCGATGTTAAACTCATGTGTAAAATGTTTGTTAATCTGCATTTTCATTAACCATCACAGCAAATATTAGCACTTCTACTTCACCGGGTTTTAAAACTTAAACGTTTGGGAACCTTACCAAGGATTTTGACTTGCATCTTGTTTGAAACGCTAACTTGAACAGCTTGCCTTTGTCTCTTCAATTTCCACGGGCTCTTTAACCAAGTTTTCTGCAGCTTTGCGCTTTCTTTCCAAGCCAGAAACAGTTCCCAACAATCAACAACAACCTCTAGCACCCAGTGAATGAATAAAATACTGTATGTTTGTCCTGCTCAATAAAATTAATGCAAGCAATAAGTTGTGAAAAAAGATTATAGAATATTCATTTTCAATTCCAAATAACTTGAACAAATAACACAAATGAACGCTTATTTAAATAAAAACAAAAAAGTTTTTGATACGACAAGTATCATTCCAATTAACCATAAAAATGAGCGAAAAAACGGAACGACGTTTCGGTGTCATCCTGGCACCATTATCAAGTAAAGAATGCAACAGAAAAGATAATTTATACATAAAGTAAAGGTGTGAAATAGAATAAATTAAAGTATCATTCCACATGAAAAAATTTATTCAGCAAAGAACTGTGTCAATGTGACAAGTCTAATTTCAATTCTGTTGTTAAGCTGAGTAATTTTTCAAAAACATCAGTTTTGTTGCGTTTCGAAACCCCATGAACTGTACACTCACATTGTCTTATGCAGTATTACGTTCAAGGTCGTCCCAAATGGCCGATTTTTCCAGTGTGTTTTTAAATTGTTTCACAGAAAGGCTATTTTCCGAAGTCCAGATTCCGATTCAACAGCTCTAAAATACTGAATATTGAAAAAAATCCCCCCCTCCCCTCCACCCCTTCATCTCACTCGATTTATACATTTTTGGTGAAATCACCTGGAGGTCAAAATTATTTTTTATTCTTTCTCTTTACTGTATGTGCTGTATCCTTTATTCTGATGTATTTTGACCTAGTTTTAAAAATTAATCACCTTTGTAATGTTCGTATGAACTAAATAAATTGACTTGACTTGACTTCTGACAAGTTCCTTAGTATTATTTATTAAAACAGATCACCCAAACCCAAAAGAAGGTCACAAAAAAGTATTACTATTTACCCAAATTTGCATTACGTTATGTAGCATTACAGCCTGATGTGACTTTTGTATTCCGTTTCTTTCGCTAGATAACTGGAATTAAAATAGCGGATGAAACATCGCCGCGCAATAGCCCGGGGTGGGGGGTTGGGTATTCCCCTATACTGAGATATATAGTTTTGAGCGACGCCAAAAGGTATGGTTTTTGAGCCGCTTTGGTTAAAAATAGGGTATAGATTTTAACCATTTTGGTCTGAAAGACTGAAAGCGGGTATGGATTTTAGAGACCAGGTTTAAAAAAGGTACTGGAAAAATCACCAATTTTTGTCTGAAAGGGTCAGAGTTTGGTAGAAAATTAACCATCGATCTTGTTCAGTTTTTCACCACGGAATTTGTGTACAAAGTGTGACTGCTAAGTGTACCCCGTGCATTAGGTACACCATTTTGCAATGAAACATTTTACTTCTCCTTAATTTTGATAAAAAGCTGTTTAATATTGCTAATCCTGATGGAAAAACGAAGAGATATATGACACTAACCCACGAATACAATGGTTCGCTTCTGGCGAGGTTCAGCCATGAAAACGCGGCAACGTTCTAAATATGAACTCGTGTTACAACAACCTTAAAAAAATATCAAATTGTCTACGATAAAAACCGACGTTGCGGGGAATTTCTCTCCTGGGAATAACGAAGATCCTGTCGAGCATCAACGAAACTGTACGAAAGCTCACGGAAAGAACCAGCCTCAAGGGCGAGATGAAAACTTTCACTCCTGAAAGTAGGTATAATTTTTGAGTAAACTGAAAGGAGCCCGTGATCGTATAGACAAAAATTGAAAAATCGAACAGCAAGCCTACGCGCTCTTCTTTAAAACTAAGTTGGAAAACCTTATGTCCCCTTATTAAAGAAAATTCTTCTCGGAAATGTTAAATATTAAAGAATTCCTCGCTAACAAAAAAAGCAAAACTTTTTTGGAATTAATTAAGGGCCAAGCTGCAGATTTTAAATTATTAACAAAAACTTACTTAATTTTTATTAGTTTTTTGTATTAAAAAAAAACTTGTTGAGGGGTTTATGTTGTAGAAATTTTTCCATACAGCTGTCATTTCCGGAGTAATTCCCACCGAAATTTAAACTAGCTCTCTTTTTACGATGGAGTTATTCTTAGGTGGGTGGGTAAATCGAGAAGGGTATAATTATGCAAACTTTAATTAACAACCTAGCCCAGGCTCTTGCAAATGAATTTTAACAATATTTTATTAACATCTAGTTCGAGACATAACAGAAACGGAAAGTTATTGAATTGGCAAATACTGCATTATCCAAAGCAGATTAAGTTATAGCAAGAGACTATGAGGTAAGAGAGTGAATTCCCCATACATGCCCCTCTTCCTATGAAAATTTGTTTCTATCTATTTTTGTTTACGTTGCTATTTTAATGTCGACTGAAGAATTGGTTCATGCTTAGCGTGCGTATGTCGAGTTATGGATGCACGCGGAAAGTTTGGAGAGCACGAGAGAAGCGTAAGAGTGGCTCGAGGCGTAGCCGAGAGCAACTCTTAGACTAGCTTCTTGAGTGCTCTCCAAACTTTCCAAGTGCATCCATAACTCGATATACGCACAGCTAAAAGCATGAACCAATTCTTTTATAACATAGTGAAAATAAAGTAAATGATTCCTGGAAAACAGGTTTTGTTCCCGATTAATTACAAAATTCTCTGTACAAAAAAAAAAGGCTAAAATGGTTTCTCATATTGGTTTAATCTTAACGTTTCATTAGGCTTCAAGATCGATCTTATAAATGTACTTTTTTTATGGTGTTGTCTCTCTGTAAAAGTTTTTTAATAACACAGCGCGCCCGTGCTTCCCCCATCTGACTTGCACACGTCATCGGATGGACGCACGGCCGTGCGGATGTTGAGAAATGTACCATGATGACGCCAATAGGAATTAGATTAGGATGCACGCGCGCTCTGTCATAAATCTTTTTGGTCAGAGTGACGTCATTAAATTTTAAAGTCAATGGCGCATTATAATTTCCCAAAATAGCATGGCACGAACTAAAAAAAGATTGAAAATAATTATCATGGGGCACAGGGATTCGCTCTCTTACCTCATAGTCTCTTGGTTATAGTACCTCCAGTAAAATTCTGAGCTACTATCAACGGGTATTATATAAATACTTTTCTATCAATTAAACAGTTTCTAAAACAAAAGAATGTTCATTGTTTAAGCAGCACGTATCAATTTCACTCATTGAATTTTAATCCACGTCCTTAATCAGTTATATTGATGGTGCTGGCAGGAGCCCGGGATCCTATATGTAGACAAAAATTGAAAAATTCGAACAGCAGGCGTTAACGCGCTCCTCCTTAAAACTAAGTTGGAAAACCCTATGTGCCCTTATTAAAGAGAATTCTTCTCGGAAATATTAAATATTAAAGAATTCCTCGCTAAGAAAAAAAAAGCAAAACTTTGTTGGAATTCATCAAGGGCTAAGCTGTAGATTTTAAATTATTAACAAAAACCTCATAAATAATTGAAATCGACTCTTTTTTGCCAGCTCCACTACAAGGAAGTCAACTTAAACTATGACTAGCTGATTAAATTAAAGCCATGTAAACATAAGGGAATATATTTCAGAGAATGATGATCGCAATTTTGGAACAAAATAAAGACAGTACAATGAGGGCTATAACGTGAAAGAAGGTTTGAGGATGAACAGGTCAACTTTTTCCTCATAAAACACTTTACCTTTTCAAGCTAACTTATAACACAACTTCTTTAATTTTTATTAGTTTTTGTATTAAAAAAAAAATTGGTGAGAGGTTTAATATGTTGAAGAAATTTTTCCTCACAGCTGTCATTTCTGGAGTAATTCCCACCGAAATTTAAACTAGCTCTATTTTTACGATGGAGTTATTCTTAGGTGGGTGGGAAAAATCGAGGATGGTTATGTAAACTTTAATTAACAACCTACAATTTTCTGCCCAGGCTTTTGCAAATGAATTTTAACAATATTTTATTAACATCTACTTCGAGACATAACAGAAACGTAAAGTTATTGAATTGGCAAATACTGCATTATCCAAATCACATTAGGTTATTGTGTACCTCCAGTGAAATACTGAGCTACACTACCATCGGGTATTATATAAACACCTTTCTATCAATTAAACAGTTTCTCAAACAAAAGTATGTTCATTGTTTAAGCAGCGCGTATCAATTTCACTCATTAAATTTTAATCCACATCCTTCATCGGTTATATTGATGGTGCTAACGGAAATTGAATCAGTTTTTTAATGGATATGAAAGACTTTTGGAAATCGCAGTACCTTCGACAAAGTTGAAACAGGACAAAAATGTGAGTCAGTTAAAGATATATTTTGATACTTGATAAGGTAAAAAATTTGTGGAATAACCACATTACATTAGGTTCAAGCGAATTTAACTTTTTCGAATAGAATTTTCTGGTCATATCGCAGGCGAAATAGTCTCCCTCGCAGCCGTTTTTTGGGCTGTCGAGCAGCGCTCCTCCAAAATAAAGAGCTCCAGGATTAAAGTAAGAATCCCTGGAGACTCTCCTTCAAAAAGGCTTGACACCTATTATTTTGCCTTAAAGGTATTGACCATGAGCTATCTCTCAATGGTTCTCTGGTTCAGTACTAAATCACTGATCATGAAGGAATAAAAAAGAAAGAAGAACGAGAAAACAAAAATTGAAACGAAAACAGTAAAGGAGAGGTCTGGATGCCGCGCCAGTTTTAACATTTCACCTTCTTCGGCTCTTTAAGGCTTTAAAATTCTGTGTTAAAAGCTAAGAATGGCGTTTTTATAGAAGATATAGCTTATAATGAAAACATGTCAACTTTTCGGTGCCAATCGATTTATATAGAGAAACCGTTTCACGTATACTATTTAACAATTATTCTAAGAGCGCGCGTTGGATATGAGATGATAAATAGCCAACGAAGCACGTAGCGCCGACTTGGCGATAATCATCACATATACCATCACCGCTAAGCCAATCAAAACCCTGGAATTGCATTATACAATGATCCAGTTTTTAATAATGTAATTTATTCAAGGGTATTAATCATATCTATCGTATTTGTGATGAATAATTCGTCTCATCATACCAAGTGAGTAGTTCATCCTCTTCTTGGCCTCATTCAGGGCGCAACAAAAATTTTTTGTTCAAGTTATTTTGAGGTAATTTTGCACATAATTACATCCATTTTGAAATCACTGGTGATCCTTGTAATCTGATTGGTCCAAAATGATGCAATTTATTCCCAAATTGCACCATTTTTTGCTCTAAATTGCATCCTTTCTTTAGCCCATCAAAATGGAAATGAAGTAACACAAATTGAATATTAACATTGACAATGATACTCTGTGATTTCAAAATGGATGTAATTAAGTGGTAATTGAACTGAGTGGAGTGCAATTTTGGTCTGAAATCATACTTGTGATTAATCTCGTACCCCGATCTCAGTCGTCGGTTCGGGAATGTCGAAATGTGAGATCTGGTAAAGTTCGATATAACGCCATTTCTGGTTGGTTACCAGAATTAAGAATGCCTCATTCTAATCTTCTCTGTGATTGGCTCTTTCCTTCTGTGTTTGGTTTTCGCTCAGTTCGGGGAAGAAACAAAAACACGGAGAAGTTTTCGCTCCGATTAAGATGTTTTAGTACATACATGCCCTTTGTGTGGGGAGAGAACAGTGAGAAATTGTTTTTTCGGAAGACAACAGCGACTTTAGCCGAAAAGAGTTTGCAGTAACGTTCAAACGGCCTTGCCAAATTACACAAGTTTCCAACACGATGGATATAAGCTTGCTTACTTTTGGGGATAAAATGGAGGTAAGTCACATATTTTTTTTTTTTTGGTATTTCTTAACAAAAAATGATTTTTTTTAAAATGATTATTTATTTAGTAAACGCAAATTAATTTCCCCAAAATACTTTACCTTGAGTTCCTGAACACGCGCGCCGCATTTGCTAGCATATTTTCAGTTTTTGTCTTCTGCTAAAAGACTATTTTCCTTCTATAAATTGAACTGGACTTTGAGTAAGAGACTTCATAATATAATATTAGTCCTTTCAGACCAGTGTGCTTATTCCTTCAAGATCCATACAACATCTCTCATAGGACTTTGGAGAAATTGATAGAGTGTCCACACAATATTATTATTCATCTGCTGGTGAGATCAATATCCCTCCCACCCCTCAGCTAAGAGAAATGAAAAATGTCCGACTTATGACCGCCAAAATAATAGTAATGAAACCCGTACTACAACAGAGAACACCTTGTCTGAACCGATTAGGGCTCTTTATGTAAGTGTAGTTAGTTTAATTTTATCCCCTCTCTCCCACCTACTGAGTTAAAAAAAATTTGGATCCAAAATATAAAACTAGCCTTCCTCTAAAATAAAAATGGGGACATTGGTTTACATGTCTGCACCACCTAACGTTTTGCAGGTCTATGCTTGTGATAGGCTTTAGAAAAGAAGTAGTTTTAAAAGGAGGACATGCCTCTTTGGATTTGACATCACTTATAGTTTTTAGAATCTTTTTGCCATTGTTCTTTTCTTCAAGATAGGGGAATTTCTCCATTATTTTATCATTAGTATGGAGTCCTTGAAGTACTAAACACACTTCATTTACTACTTCCATTGTTAATCCTTAGCACATTCTCTGATACAAATAGTTATCACTGGCCTCAGTTTCTCCTTTATTTCTTGTTAACTCTGTCTTAATTTCTTCCACCTGATTTCTAGGGAGAAGCAAGTTCCTAAAGTTCCTATCAGTGATGTGAATATCTTCAAGGGCTAAAACAGCTGGACACAGCTCAACACATAATTAAGAGCAATGACAGTCATTTCGGACAACAGATATCACAACAGCTGCATTTCTCACACAAAAGCCAAAACCAAAGTGATTATAAGCAAAAATTTTCCCCTGCACAGATTTCTGGGGTATTTACACTAATCTGTCATGATGGGTTGCATTTCTTCAATATTTGCACCAATATGATTGTTGTTAAAGTAAAGTTTTGATGTAGCAGGCTTCTCATCTCTTCCACTTTCTTGGAAAAAACTTTCCATAGTTTGCGGAAGACCAAAATGAATAAATTATTATCCTTCCAACACAATGAGAATCAAACCCCATTCCCAAAGATTGTGGCAAATAATATTCATTGTCAGTCTGTAGAGAATGAGACTGAGCCAAAAGTGCATTTTGAGGAATTTGGGGAGTAAGGTAGAACTGGTGATCCCCAAGCTTTCCACCCAAAAAGGCACCCCCAACTCCACACAGTACTAATGATGAGTAAATAATAGGCTGACAGGCTTAATTTTTGACATTGGTGGTGAAAAGTTCATCTGCTATGGGTGAAAATATGTAATCAAACTGGTCAACATTACTTTGTGTTAAGATAGGAGGGCCTTTGTAGTACTCCATAAATCTTTCATATTCAAACTTTGTATGATTGTAGTTTGGTTGTTTTTCTGTTGCTGTTATTGTCATGACAACAATCTTCACTGTAGGGAATACTGAGGAAAGTGTTCCTCGTTTGCTGTACTCTGAAGTTGTGCCCCCTGAACAAAGATGCAATTAATTAAGAAAAAACTGTAGTCATTCACTGGGATGTTGTTATTCTTTCCATTAGAATAAGACAATATAATTACCAGAAAATGGATAATGAGAAGGCTGAATAAAAAGGGATTCTCAAGTAACTAAGCCCTTTTTGACGCATGGGGTGGTGGAAGGACGAAGCATAAAAGAAGCTGCGATAATCACCAACAATATGGCTCTGTATTTATTAGCTTTTAACCTTTAAGCCTCAGTGTCAACATACAGTTTCTCCTTACTGGTCTCTACATTTTCATTTTTCATAGTAGCATTATAGGGAGGTTGTTGAAATATCAAGATATTTCACCACTGGTGATCTCATGACCTCTCCTTGATTGTGTATTGATAAATATTAGGAGAAATTTTGATACTGATCACTACTGGGGCTTAAAGGTTCAAGGTTCACTGTTCTGATATTTTTTGTGTACTTGTGTGAAAAGTCCTTGAACATAATTTTGTGTTGCTGGTCTTAACATTAAGAAAAGTTAGGACCTGAGATGGGTGCAAATATCAATACAAGAAATTTTTTTTTGCTCGAGGAATTGGCATCAACAAGGAATTTTCATCCAAGACAGACACTGTTTTCAAAGTTTCTTTTCCCCACCACTTCTCTGCAGTGGGTTTGTGTCTGACAGTTTGATTAAATGTTGTTTCCTGGCTATGGAAGGCCATGGTTAAGGAATACTTAGGAATTCATGGTTACTGAAGATCAGCTTACTGTGAAAGCTGTTGTTTTGCTGCAGAAATGGGTGACAGTTCATTAGAACACACAGACATGCACAGGAAAACAAAGAGTGGAAATATTTTTTTTATTTGTTTTCTTTTTATCTGCCATTTGCTACTTTTATGAGCCCAAAAGACCTTCACACCTTCCTATTATTATTGTTATTATTTTTTTTTGCTGAAATCAAGGATCCCATCAGAGGTGAGTGTCCAAGCACCAAGATAGCTGCTTTGGACATAAAGAACCTTGTATTATTCTTAGTGTATCATCCTCTATGCATGTACAAATAATGCAATGCTCAGTACAACAATGATTATTTAAGCAGCTCATTGTGCCTTGCAAATCAAATGCAGATAATGACCTTTGTTCTTCATATCAAGAGTCAAATATTATTAGACTTGTGTATTATGTGGTTCTAATTTTCGAGTCTGTGGACTCCTATGTGTAAAATATTATAACCTTTATTAATTTGTCATCAAAGAAGCAGTCGAGGGGGCATGTCCCCTAAACTTAACATAAATTTCAGGTGAAAACTTTTCAAGTGTTATGTGATAAAGGTGAATCAAGAACCACTGAAATGGAAAGCTCATCACTACCAAATAAAACTCTAATGGGAAACTCATAGGGACTTGCTCTGTTTGCTCACATGTTGCAAGTAACCAAACATTCTTCAGATCCCAAATCCAGATGTGGTACCTCCATTTCCCAAAAGAAATTCAAACTTCCATTTTTGAGAAAAAAAACCCCTTTAAAACAGCAAGGGTGTACTTGGTATTTTAATGTTGGACATAATTGGGCGCCTACCATTTACACGGACCGATCTTTCTGGTTTGCTGGTATATAACCAAGACAGTAGCATGGTGTTAGGGCTAGGATGGTTCATGGTTCATTTATTTCACACTATTTACACAACATTAACATAGAAAGAAAAGTATTACAACAAATGATTACAAGATAAAAATAAATACAGTACAAATTATAAAATGTGTGTGGTGGTCAAAGTAGCAAAGGCTTTCTAACTGACCACCACCTACTTTTAAGTAAACAAAGAAATGACTCTTAGCTTTATTGAGATATTAGAAAATGTAGGAAATGTTTGTAGAGCCTAGGATGTACAAGAGAGAATTACATTTGTGTAAATTAAGGTATGTTCGAGATATACTGAACCGAGCAAGAAATCTAAACAGGACAAGCTTAATAAAAGAAGAACAAAACAATAAATAAATAAAAACAAAAAAAAAAAGCAAAAAAACAACATACAATGCGAAATTTAACACCAAGATGCCAATCAGTATCTCTATTGTGCCTCATCTACAACAACGACCACAAAATTTTTCTGATAAAGCTTCGACAACAAAAACTCTCTGCACTGTCTGTTGCTACCTTTACCTTGGGGTGCACAAAAATTATGTGACATTTCCCTGCCTGTAAATTACAGTATCTTCAACACAGTTACCATCTAAGGCGAAAACTGGTACAGCTTACTCCGGTTGACTTAAGTCTTTTTAATTGATCGTCGATAAGCACGTTGATCTTGAGTGGAGAAAGCACAATTACGATGGATTTTGGAACAGTTTTCATTACAAAGATGGTCTAGATGGTCACAAAGGGTAGGAACTAATCTTAGTAAAAAAGTGATTTACCGCGCTTGTTGATTGCAATCTCTCCTGTTGCCTTTTTCGTTTTGGTTTAAGTTTCAAGTTTTGTTGTCCTCTCGACCGAAGAACGTTCCGAAGAGCACCCTCGAAAGCGAAAACCTCACCAGGAATGATCACAGTTACGAGCCGGCGGCCATTCAGCACGGTGGACAAAGGATGATGGGCAGGCCCGTATTCCGGGCCTCAAATCGAACTTTACCAGATCTCCCCCCCGCCTGACCGTGGGAGATCTGGGTACGAGATTAACTTGTGATTTCAAATCAAACTCGCGCTGCGCGCTCGTTTGATTTTGAAATCACGCGTATGATTTCAGACCAAATTGCACTCCACTCAGTTCAATTACCAATATAAACTCATCAAGATTTGAAATGATCCCCTCTATGAAATCTTAAATTAACCACCTTGGGCGCGTAATATTGGTTGGGGTGTCTGTGGCCCATTTCGTCACTACAACTTGTGTTGAATCAAATGACTTTGTTTTCTTTTTGTTATGGGGATGAAAACCCAGTCATTCAGTCCGTGATTAATGGCAAGTCAAGGAATTAACTCTGCCTCAAGGTTAAAGCGCTGGGATGAAATGGGAAAACACAGGAGGCAAAGGAAAAATCCTTCGACTTAGGTAGGAATGGAACCCACGAACTCCGTTTTTGATCAACCGTTTGCTCGTTTCCCCAGAGATAAGAGCGTCATGCTTTTAACGTAGAAGTTACAGTTTCCCCTCTGTCGCTTTTCGCCAAGAAAAATCTTTCTTTGCAATGATGATGATGATGATGATGATTATGATGATGATTATTACAATAATTATTTTTATCAGTGACGATATGGAGTAAGAATGGTAACAACTCAAGCAATCGTCATTTTGATCGCAGTAACCAGAGTGATTGTGTGGAGTAAGCAAGAGTTTTGTTCAAAACCAGCTGTGTTCCTAGCCACTAAAGGTAAATTATAGAAAAAAAAAAAAAAAAAGATGATGTATAACCTGGCCGCCAGTCCAATGAGGCGAGTGTAAAATAGGCAATACTGAGGGGTGCTTGCAATTCCATCCCCCCCCCCCCCCTCACACCTTCTTGTTGTTCAAGGTTTCACAAAAACATGTGGGGTTCAGTTTCTAAAGAAACTGTTGCGTTGTGCGTCGGTATGGGGGGGGGGGGGGGGGAGGATGGGGAGTGGAAACGAATGTTGGTTTATCGACAGAGTTGATAACTGAAGGTAATTTGGCCACCGTAAAGAGATTCGAGTGTTAATGTTTCGAGCGTTAGCCCTTTTTCAGAGCGAATCGCTGTAATGAGGGGTTAACGTTCAATACGCAAGCACTCGGATGTTTATGGCGACCAAATTACCTTTAAGACGCAGTCTCCTTTAGATCCTCATATTAATTTTCGCTCCTGAAATAGATTCCGCTTATAATTTTTCTGTTAACTTCTATTGGCAAGTAAGTCACAAATATGAAATTAGATCGGAGTAATTCTGCTTTAAAAAAATTTTCTACCGCAAACTTTCTGCTCCTCCTACTGTCTTCAAAACTCAGTGACGAGATCGTAAACTTTGCCAAAATTACAGCTATTCGCTCTGGACAAAATCGCTCACTTGAAACCTTCAAATTCGCCAGTTATAAGTTATGACCCTTTATCTTAATAATCAGATGAATTGTTATCATAATCGCTAATTAGTATAATAAAAGCGAGGATACAAAGTTTATCCATTTTGGGCACTTATCGAAACATGCGATTTGACCCAAATTCAGAGGAAAAAATCACAAAAGTGGTTCGTACTCACAGGCTTTCCTGTATATCAGTGGAAAGTTCCATTCATCGGCTAATAAAATCTGTTAAAACATTTGGCCGTCATCCAGTGGTTGGTCTGCAAGTGAGGGCTGAACTTGTGCTACTCAGCTAACACGGCCATATTTCCATCGGACACTTGGTAATCGAATGCCAGTAATAAAACACGAAATACGTTTTTCATCACCATATAGTTTCTCAAGGCACGAAGATCAAAGTTTCCCAACCAATTTCATCTGAATAGAATCGCTGGAGGAGTTTCATTAAAGCAGTCATACAGCAAGATATATCTGTTATCGGCGAAGGGAATTCGCGGTCCGCCATGTTTTCCTAAACCGCTGGCCAGTTTTTTGTCGGCTCACGGACGATATGTTTAAGAACACTCGGCGATCATGTTTTCCAGTTTTTCGATCAGTATGTATTTTCTGTCTTTTGACTTGAACGAAATTTCAAAATGATTGCAGATTGATTTCAACATTTCCATATTAAAGGAATCAAGCTTATTTTTGTGACGCAAGTCACAAAGATTATAAGCATCGTAGTAGATTGGATGCTGGACAGATAGTTTTTCGTAAACCTCGTCCACCTGCTGCAACCAATCTTCTTCGTGCACCACGTATTCCAAGTCATCTATAGTTGCTTGACGGGAAGATGACGTGTTGGTTTGCTTTCTCTTTAGCACAGCTAGTCTGGAAAAGTAGGACTGTACTTGGTTTCTTGACAGCCACTCATCTCTCGAGAACATTCGTTTGTTTTCTTCCGTCCGGGTATTTCTCATGTCGATAGCAACTTGCTGAGGATCAGCTTTACATCCCGATTCTTCGCCAGCATCAAATTTTGCTTTCAAATAATCCTTTACTTGAGAAGAGTACCTTGTTCCACCTCCTCTTGGCTATTGGAGTGCCCAACCTATTGGAAGCGAAGAATTGGCCATTGAGGAAACGTCTGATTTTGGCCTAGGGCGGTTTTCGGCAACAAGAGTGGAAAACCTTGCCACCCAGTCACGTCGTAACTGATCATAGACGGATTCTTGGCTTGTTTTATTTTCATGTTGACCACAATCAAGATGACGTTGCAGGGAATCAAAAGTTTCAAAGCTGGAGTTACAGCCTTCCTGTGGACATGGAAACAATGCTGAAGTCTGCGACTGGGTTAATCGTTTGCCCTTCAAATTTCTCTTTACAGAAATATCAAAAAAACTCTGATCGTCCTTGATTACCATCGACGTGGGACCCTGAGCTGTACGTACTATGTCACTGTAATTTATAGTTTTACCCTGTCCCACAGAATAAGCTTTACGGACACGGATTCCCTGAGAGTTGTGGTAGGCGCTGAAGTTGGGAATTTTTGTTACATCAATTGTCTTTTGCTTGTCGTTCACCTCACACACAGAAGCAGTTACACCTTGAACAGGTCTCTTAAGAAGTGCTTCTCTCATGTCATGCACTGACTGAATATCATTCCCCTCGTCACAGTATCGTCGCACTGCTTGCTTCATAGGACAGATGATACGGTCACAAATGTCCTTTCCATGTTGTGGCTCTGAAAAGTCATACCTTTCTACAACGACTCCCGTTCTTTGGCTAATTTCGTTAATACTTGCCATCAGCGCGTTGTTGTGGTAACACCCCGCCTCGTCGGATCTTATGTAGGCTTTACTGAGGGAAGGATTTTCTGTCTTGAGCGTGAGAAGGAGATTTTCTAAGATTGAGCCAACAACAAACCAGTCTTGAATACAAGAATCAATCAAGTGGGCATACGTTACTACCACGGGTTCTTCTTCTCTTGTTTTGAAAACAACGCTGCTTACATGCCAGCTCAATCCTCTCTTACCAAACCATTCGGACTGTTTCTCTCTATACTTTTGGCACTGACATTTCATCGCCCAGTCCATTGTTATCAGCGCTGATGTTTCATCGAGTGATTTCAAGACATCTTGTTTGGCTAGATCTTGATTTTCCGAACGCAAAATATGGGCTCTCCAATCAAATATATGCTTCTTTGCTTGCAAGAAGTCATACAAAATGTCTTCTTGCTGTTCTTGGCTGTAAAAGCAAATTGTTTGGCTTTCATTCTTTAAGGAAAGTTCAATTTCTTCTAAGACTGATTTCAGGTTCTCGCACATGTCACACTGTAGACTGTGCGGGTGCTCACATTCCTGTTTAAACGCTTCGTCGTTCGCATCGCTTACGGCAAACACCCTACAATGATCTGCACATGGACTAGACTCTTTTTTGCAATGAACTTTATAGTCTGTTTTCAGATACCTCTTGGCTTGATTAAGCTTCTCCTTGATATTATCACCCCATTCCGGACTTGCGCCAGCCTTTTGGAGCTCCTCGACTACTCTCTCAAGTGTTTCAAAAGCTGCCGTTCCATCCGCGGCTACGTTATCAAGACCTTTGAGAGCTTTCCTTTGAGACGCTTCGCGCACTTCAAGAATACGATAGAGAGTTGCACGACTCAAAGAGTCAAACTCCTCTTCTTGGCAAAGTTGCAAGTATTGAGCAACCATTGTGGACCTAGCGACTGTTCGGATGACGTTCGGCATTACAAGCTTTTCTCCGCTACCAAGCTTAAGTGTGCGTGTTCCGTAAGAGACGTCTTGATAGAAATACGGTCTGTTTATGAATTCCAAAAAATGGTTGACTTTGACTGTCTCAAGTCTGACCCTGTGATAAAATGGCGTTTCCAGTGGGGTACCGGCACCTTTGTTATTAGCGTGAAGCTTAGCTTTACGCAATTCCCATTCTGTTATCGGTTCGTACAATTTGTGCATTTCCATAAGCTTCTTGGCAGGATACCTGTTTGCATAAATACTTAAAATCTGAGTCTTCGTGTCCTTAGAAGGTGCATCCCTATATGCTTCTAGGAGAGGCTGGAGCTCATTCTCGATATCAGGGCTGTCAGTCTTGCAAACAGCTTTGAACAACGTCTCTCCATCTTCCGGGGCAATGGCTGAACAGACTATCTTGCAGGCTTCTGTTGCCTTTCTTACAAAAAATGTTTGCTCCTCCTGACTCACTCTCTCCCACTTTGTTTGCATCTGACACAGTAAAGGGCTGGTTCTTCCTTCACCTGAACATGTTTCCAATACGTCTAAGCTTTCGTTTATTCTAACTAAAGCTTGGTCAGTTTGCAGAGGAGTAAACATGCTGACGTCCTCTTGAGAGCTGTGATATCCTGTTGTACTTGGAGTCCAGTCTGTTTCGACCTTTTGCTGTGAGCGTTCAGTCAATGGTGTTGGAAGCATTGTACTCATCTGGTGAAGGGCTAGGGCTTTGGAGGTCCTATGCGTTAAAAATGATCATCATCAATCAAATTGATCAATGAGTAAACCAAGACCTGAATTCACAGGCAACCTCCCTATGACATCATGTAAACCAAGGCTTGCAAAATATCTTACCTTGCGATGGGTTCTTTTTCACATTCCAATGAATCGATGTCCAGTCGTACGTTGCTTTGTACAAGTTGTGCATGCCTTTTCCAACAGTTGGAGCAAATTGCTGTTGGTGGAAATAATGGATGTTTTCTTTTGTTACAATTTTTCTTTTTCATTTTTCTACATAAGCAGTTTCTATATTCATAAATGAGTATAAGGAGACGTTAACTACACTCCCACCTTAACTGCTTTATTCTCAATTATCAGTTCATATATAGAAAAAATAAACGCGAAAATAAAAGCGATATTTGAGAAAAGCCTCTTAGCGCTTAGTTTTTTAAAGGGATAAATTGGAGCCACACAAATTACGGACAAAGAAACATGCCCTCGTTTTGGCGTTGGAAAGTATAGCATGATTTGCAATTGAATGCGTGACAACTGGAAAACAACACACATGTAAAAAGCGTGAGCAAATTACTTACACCATATATTAGAAAGACCAGGGCGGAAATTGTCGTAAATTGAATTTAATATTCATACTGCCACACAAAATCCTTTTACAAAAAATAGGAAAACATCACCTTTGGATCTCGTGCCAGAATTTTCATACCCCTTAATTGAGTTAAATCGCCATAAATTAGATTAAGCTAGTAAAATTATGCATCATTGTTAAGCTAGCAGCAGACTGAAAAACAAAAGTAGTGCAACGTAGGAATACAATTTGTAATATTTAAACCCTCAGTTTTAAAAGCACTTTTTCAGTGCTCTCAAATCCGACTGCATTTCTCGTTTTCACAGAATAAATAAATAACCAAATTATGCAAATTAGCTGCACATGTACATGCGAAAAACTTGTTACGATATTCAACTCGCAAAGTGAAAAAGCCTATCCTTTCCCTTGTGTGGCTCCTCATGTACTACATTTTGTTCCCTCCGTTTCTTCGTTGTTTTTTCCGAAATTTATAAACACTTTACTGACAAAAGAATCAGACCTCTTCCAACATTTATCTCTTTAATCCATTGCGTGACGTGACATTCTCAAATATTATTGTTGGAATAAACACGACCAATTTTGTGCCAATTTAATTCAAAATTTTCTCCCTCTTTTCGCTTTACGTAGTAAAAGCCACTTTTGGTTGAAACTTTGCAAAAACTGGAAAACAGGAAACTTTGGAAAACTGAAAAAGAAAATACTTACGCGACCCAACTTGTGCAGGTGTAATAAACATCTTCTGTATCTCTTGTGCCATCTGCCAGTTCACGGGATTCTTACAGTGCAAAGAAATTTTCCGTCCTTCGTGATTAGGATACTGACATGTCTTCAGAGGTCGCCAATATTGCCCTAGATTGTGACGGTGCTTCGGACAGATTGTCAACTTCTCTATTTCGTTCAATGGAAGATTAAACTTCCCCGCCCTGGCTAGTATCAATTCGTATTCCGTCACTTTCGCGCGCGACAGGTGGCAACTCTTTAAATGATTTGTTATATTGGTTATACACTGAATAAGGGGAACCGATTCTTCTTTTCCTCGTGATTCTCCACATGTTATTTTCCCACTTCCAAAAAATGAACATACAATCGGTCTAGTCGGTGCGCTCGCCATGGTTATTGTTTGTTTATGGAAGGTATGCTCCGCTGCGATGTATGTGGTCAGCGGCTTAGTAAAAATATCTACTGATTTCTACAAAGAATGACAACTTGCTTATGTTGCGTCAAAATACGGGACAAATTGTGCTGCTTTACCGTCAATTAAACAAATTCTAGCCATGTTGGTTGTTTCTTGACCTACTAATGGAATTCTAAGGTCATACAAGACAAGATATCTTGGCCTTGTTGCGGATTTTACGACGCAACATCTGCGAAGGAAAGATGGTCGTGCTAGCTGAGTAGCACAAGTTCAGCCCTCACTTGCGGACTAACTACTGGATGACGGCCAAATGTTTTCACAGATTTTAGTAGCCGATGGATGAAACTTTCCAGTGATATGCAGGAAAGCGTGTGAGTACGAACCACTTTTGTGATTTTTTCCCCTGAATTCTGGTCAAATCGCATGTTGCGATAAGTGCCCAAAATGGATAAACTTTGTATCCTCGGTTTTATTATACTAATTAGCGATTCTGATTACAATTCATCTGATTATTAATATAAATATATCTTAATCGATGGTTTTACATATAATACGCGCGGATATTTTGCGAGTTGCGTAGTATTTTTCCGAGCCCCGAAGGGGCGAGGAAAAATACGAGCAATGAGCAAAATGTCCGCGCGTATTATATGTAAAACCATCGAATAAGAGATTTATTATTCCACTACAGAAAGATTTGTTATTTTGGCTTTTCTGTTTTGGTAACAGTTTTGAAATACACCCGGCATTATCTGTCCATCGGTATATGGCGCGTACGAATGACGTAAACAACACAGAAAGCCAGTTAAATGTCTTTAATTTGATTGGATAAAATGAAAAGAAAAATGACAAGTGATTGGCATGCTAAAAACTTGTTTTCGAGCTTGCATCATTTCAAAAACTATTCTTCCATTGAAAGCCACGTTTTACAATAATTTTGTAATTCCAAAATATTCAAGAAAGTCTCAAAATCAGGGAAATGTCGTCAACTTATAGTGACAAATCCAGTTCCGATAAATCAGAACAACAAAAGTTCTTTATAGTTCATCATCACTATCTACAAGGGGCAAGATTCTCTTGAATTTCTTCTGTGGAACTGTGGCATGGACGGCAGCGGAGCCAGCATCGGCAGTGGTAAAGGTAAACTGGCAGTTATTAAAGACAGCTCCCGTGAACAAATGTTTGCCTTCACTTTCATCTCGCTGTGGATCAGCTCTTGGCGTCAGTATTTGGCTTTCAGCGACAGATTTCTCACGTGCATCACATACCTCGATGAAGCTGCTGAGTTTCAAGGACATGTCCTTCTGCTGCTCTGTGGACGTACTGGAATAGCTGTCTAAAGACTTAAGGTTTCTTTGTCCAGCAAGTGCAATGATGTTTAAAGGCTCCACATTTTCCTTTCTGAGCGTTGAAATCATCGTCCTACGGACCGAATGGTTGGTGTGCCTGCCTGTCAACCCGGCGGCCTCGCTCATGGATTTCATAAATGAACCGAGCGAATTTTTTCCCAGAGGCTGTTTCTTGAACCAGATATCGGATGATGGCTTAACAATGGACGCCAGATAAAATGGGAAATCTGCAGCAGCCATTTCAGGCGGTCGTCTTGCCAGATATTCTTTAAAGATGCTCACAGGACAACGTGATCCGCCAGTTGCGTACATTTTGGGGTTGAACGTGCGGTCAGGGACAAATTCGTGTTCTCCAGTACGAGTCTTGCTTCCACGCTCAGTTATCCACTCGACATAATCTCTTCCTTGGGGGCCGTCTTCGCATTTTATTTGGAAGTCTCCAAACTTTACACGGTGATGTTCGTCACGAGCTCTCCAACCAAAGAACAGGGTGTTGTTAAACCAGACTGTACGTAAAAGGCTTTGCGGTGTGTGGTATCCTAATTGTTTCTCGTCCCACAGCTTCTGAATCTGATTTTCGCTCAGTCCGAGAGCTTTGTTTGGCTTTTGCCCTTTGCCGGTACGGCGAAGCTGTTTTCGCTTTGAAGATAGAGCTTCTCTGACCTTCGTGAACTGTCTGTCTGTGAGTATACTGTATTGTTTTTCTTTTTCCCTTAAGAAGCGGTCGAAACTTCGTAACATAGACGTCAACGTATCAGGTTCATATTCGTCCCCGTTCGTCTTACGTACGTTTAAAAAAAAGTGAGCCAAAACTTTGTCCAGTTCTTGTTCTGGTATGTTTTCAATAGTTCTTGTTTCGTTGACATTTTTTGCCCATCTGTAAAACACATTAAGGTCACTTTGCGTCTTTTTAGTTGTGTTTTTGTTTCTGTTCTCAGCAATAAAATTGTCAATGGCTTCGTCGTTCAGTTGTCCGCTTACTGTTTGTTCTGTTTGCTCGGTAATTGTAGCAACACCACCTGTTTCAGTAGTTTCTGTTTGTTCAGTTAAATAGTCTGTTTCTGTTAAGAGTTCGTCTTCTAAAAATTCAAGTCCAAAGGACCCAAACAAGTCAAAGTTGGGTTCGTCCAGTCCGGCCATTGTTGCTCCTTTTCCTGCCTTTTCCGTCCGTATTCGCTCTGTTGTAAACCGGTCAAACCGGTTCACTACAGTGTATTACGGTCTCATATTTTGCGCGTTCTCTTGACCTTATTTGGTGAAATGACATAATAGTGGAATAATAAAGGGTCATAGTTTATAACTGGCGAATTTGAAGGTTTCAAGTGAGCGGTTTTATCCAGGGCGAATAGCTGCAATTTTGGCAAAATTCACGATCTCGTCACTGAGTTTCGAAGACAGTAGGGGGTGCAGAGAGTTTGTAGCAGAAAAATTTTATAAAGCAGAATTTCTCCGATCTAATTTCATATTTGTGACTTACTTGCCAATAGAAGTTAACAGAAAAATTATAAGCGAAATCTATTTCAGGAGCGAAAATTAATATGAGGATCTAAGGGAGACTGCGTCTTAATTGTAAACTCTGTTGATAAAATCATTTCTTGGGAAAGAAGAAGATTAATGCGCGCTACGTCCTCGTGTTGACAGCAAAGACTAGTGATGACTCACTGGTCTCAGGAAATCTAAGCTTACCTTGTTACATTTAATGAAATATCCTTACAAACGATTTCTCTTCAACCTGCTTTATATGCTCTGTTCATGTGGGTGACTAAAATAAACTATTAAAATGAAAAAAGAAATGAAAAGAGAAATGATTACTAAGGAATTAAAAAAGAATACGAGAGTAATCAGTAAGTTCCTTCCTTGTCCCACATCACAAACTTGCGTTACCGTAGCATCATGATTAAAAACACTGCATTTTACATAAACATATCCAGTTTCATTGTTCAGTGGTTAAGCGCATACTTGAGTCACGCTCTGATTTTCTATTTATTGTATAGACTATGTCCTCTCTGGTCACGCAATCTCTACCAATCAAGTGTCTTCCTTGAGAGACTGTCACGCATTATGCACCCAGCATCCAAGATGTTTGTCATACAACTACCAGTACGAATCAACTTCTGCGAGTCACGTGTGTCAGATAAGCGACGCTACAGCAAAGATGTGTCCCCACAATATGACGGACGAGAAAGGATTTAAATATTACGAGGACTGGGTGAGAATTGCGCATGCGTGAATGTAATTGTGTCAATCATCTTACGGAATAATTAAGTGATAACAAAGACTGTTATTACCTTGTGCCAATTAGTATCAGATCAAGGGATCAAACATCATAGATTTTTATTTTTTTAAGACTTAAAAGTTTTCAATGCATTTTGGCCTGGGGTTTTGTCCGTGATGATTACTTTAACTTCTTCGGTTCTTGTCGAGAAGCTATTGATAATGCGATTATGCCTCTCTTCTGAGGTTGCTCGCTCAATGCTTTCCTGATACCGACCGAGTAACTTACGATAAGGTTTTATGATTGTGGCTCTTTCACAAATTTTCTAAAGCATCTTAGCTTGGAAAACTTGCGCTACAGAGATATTTGATTGATTGATTGATTGATTGATTGAAATAGTAAATCTCCATAGGACATTTTTCCATACAAGTTTTACAACTTTACGCAAAGTTTGTTCTCAAACAAAACTGTCCCCTTTGAAAAGTTCATTCTGAATACCTCTATATACAGCTGTTTCGACAAAGGTTGACCAGAAAAGCGTAAAAGCGTACGCAGCATTACTCAAAGATAGTCTGGGAAATAGCCAATAAATTTCAATAAAAGCTCAGAATCCATAATGCCTCGACCGTACAGCGAAGACTTAAGATGGCGGGCAATATGGACTCTGAGCTTTAATTTAATTTTTTTGTGGCATTTCCCAGACTACCTTTCGGTATTGTCGCGTACGCTTTTACGCTTTTTTGGACAACCTTTGTCAAAACAGCTGTATGGAGTACCACAACTTGCAGTCTGCTAAGCGAGCCAATGAAAATGCTCCTTTTTCATCGCGGACCACTTGAGTCATAGAATAAGGAGAATGCAATAACATTAATAGAAAATTCACGTTTTTATTCCCCAGGATGCAACTTGCGATAGAAGCTGTCCATCATCAGGTTAGTTTAATTTTTCAGTCATTGTTTTTAACCTCTTCGGCTTTTCAGCGTAGGAAATCCATCTCTGTCTGTCTCTGCATATCTTCTTCGTAGTTTAATTTTTTGGGAATAAAACTTATAAATCTTATGAAACTTACAAATCTCAGCTCAAAGAATCCTTCCACCTTTTTATTGGTAATTTTTTTCCTTCTACCAATCTGTCTCTCTTTCGTCAAAAAATCTCAACGTTGTTTTGTTTTAAACTTGCAGATTCTCGTAATTCAAATTTCCAGCTTTCTTTCCCCAACAAAACAGTCAGTGACTACGTCAGATTTGACCTGCTGAGTTGCGTCCCACCGCTGACCGCTTTTACTGTCTGTCTGTGGATAAAAGTTGGCCGTCGATCAGACTCTGCGACGCTGTTTAGCTACTCACTTCCAAATAAAGACAACGAAATTTTGGTGAACAATAACAAAGTTTTGAGGCTCATTGTTAACGGTGAAAAACGGTACATAACAAATTAAATAACGAAATCGGACATTTACATTAACTATTACATACTTTTACGTTCATTAGACATCTCTCATGTGCTTGATGACAGGTGAATTCATTTGTGTGAAAAATGGCTAACTTTCTGCTTCAGGAATTACTCTGAAAATGAGGCAAAAGGGATAGGCCCCAGTCGTTCAAACACCAGATACTATTATCCAGCGGGCAAAATGTATTGGTCGGAGTACAATTTATCGACTGAATAAAGTTATCCGCTCTTTGAACAACCAGGTTAAGAAGCTCAGAATGTTCATTGACAGTCGGTTTTCACTGTATCATTTTCTGTTTTAATTCGCTTCTTACCGTTCACTATTTCATCATTAGTTCTGTTATTTTTCCTGAATCTCTCAGGGAAACACAAAGACGTGTCAAGGGTGACCATTGGCACCACATCTGTGCAACGTGGGAGAACACCGCTGGATCCTGGAACTTCTACATCGATGGCGAGCGAGAGGACATTATTAATGGGACCGACTTCAAGACAGGTCACGTGATTAAAAATAATGGAATTGTGATCCTTGGTCAGGATCAAGATAATTATGGAGGTGGATTCCAACAGTTTCAGAGCTTCTTTGGTGAAATGCATGGCGTGAACATGTGGAACAAAGTGTTGTCAGCTGAAGAAATTTCGCGAATGTCAAAAAATTGCTCTGATGGCGTCGGTAATTATTTGATGTGGAGCGATTTCGTGACGGGCTTACATGGAAACGTGCGCAATGTGACTCCGACAACCTGTTTGCCTGGAACTCAAGGGGGAATAGGAGTCGAGCCAACAGGCACATAAAGGGGCAGCTAGTGTCACCTATTTTCAGTGTCATCTTGAATAACCAAAAAACATATTTATATGGATGGAAACGTTAAAATAATGGTTCAGTTTTGTTAATAATAACCTTACTAGTGCACAGAAACTAGAATTATTCATCTCTGGCTGCCGATGGCCAGGATGGAAACGGATTGCAACTTGAAAATATTGGCCAGTTTTTACAAGTTCCTTCTTCTTAGTATTTTGGAAAAATTGCTAACAAGTGATTATAGTTTATTCTTCCTTGGAGGAGTTATTTCCTTTTTTTTCTCCCCCCCCCCCCTCCCCCCATGCTCTCAGAGTAATTTCATGTTAGAAAAGAAGTTCGTGGTCAAATATCTGAGCAGTTTTGATCAACAAACAGCAAAACCACCGTGACAGTGGTCCTTTAAATTTGATTTTAAATAAAGAAAAAAAATCCATCAGTTATTTAACCAAGATGGCACTGCAGTTTAAATCTCTACACTTAACTTCTGTGAGTCCAACCTTTTAGAATACATTTTTCCTGGATAAAAGATCCTTGTTTGATACGGTTCGCTCTTGGTGTATTGTTATTGGCTATTTTTGCACTATAGGACGCATTATCCGTCTAGACGAACTTAATTGGGCAAACATTTGTTGTTTGTCTGGTTATGCGGCTCTTGTATAAAGACGGACACATGACGCATTATGCGTCTGGACGAACTTTCTCCACTTGTGCGTCGTTAAAGACGCTTGCTTCAACGTGCGTAAAGCATACTTAACATGTTCAGGAGACCATTACTTGGAGTACACAACTCCTATAGACTTACAGACCTATTTATTTTTAGATTGAAGTTCCCACCTATTCAGTCTCCCACGGAAGCCTTACTAACCGGTCTCATGCTTTGCATAATTCTTGCATAATTTATACAAAGACAACACAGTATATAACCACGGACTAGTTAGCTGGACGTGTAGTAACCCGGAACTCTCAACAATTGAACGTTCAGTTATTTGATATTGTATCTGGTCACAGAACTTTCGTAATTATTAGAACAATAATGATTCTAGTTTGAAGTCCATGCAAAACCGTTTTATCTTTTAACAAAACTTTTAAAAATGATCTCCTAAGCCAGTTTTTTGAACGACCATAATTTTAAGTAAATTTAGCATTACATATGGTTTACTATGTTAATTTAGTATAGCTTAGTATTATAATATAAGTTTAGCTTTAGAGGGCTTCTTGAATCAGACCCTACTGGTAAATGTTTTGTACCTTCTAGGGCTAGATTTATTTTTTTGAAATAATTCTTTCATTGTTGTCTTAAAGCAGTTTTGTCCAAGATTTTTATAATACAATCGACTCCCGATAACTGGAACCTTCAAGGGAAATTGAAATAAATTGGTTGAAGTTAGCGCGAGGTTCGAGTTAGCGAGGGTTCGAGTTATCGGGAGTCGACTGTATTTTAATTAGCTTTACATAATAATGTTAGATGATAAAAATTATCAGTGATGAAAAATATTTACAACGCAATTATTTGGGGTTTAAATAGTTCAAGGAATTTTATTTGGTGTTGGGACTTATTACAAATTATATTTCAGTTTGGGGAATGTCACAGAAAAAGACCAGTTGACTCATTTCCTTCGTTACGCAGCTCTCTAGAGATATATAATTCCTTGTAGTTCGACTAAGTTGTTCTTAATGTGTGATTAACGTATAAATTCTCCTGTCATGAATTCGGTATGAGCAGCTGTACGTTTCAACAGAAACACTGGCAATTGCAAAGATATTTTCAATTAAGTTTCCTACAAATGATAACACCGTGTTTACCTTTCTTTTTATAAGTTTTTCCTCAATTTAACCTTTCGACGGTTTATTCCAGGAAATTGTTACTGCTCTTATTTTTAGTCATTTTTAATAGATTTTCTTGGGTTCTTTTACCGAATTCATGGTCGTTGATTTTAATTTTTTTAGATGAAGGTATCTAAATAATAATGTCCGTAATATAAGGTGTTTTTGAAAGTAAATACTATGATCTTAGGGTGATTGTGAAGATAAATATCCATTGTTGTAATATCTGCTATCAGCCACGTACTGAATATATAATTCAAGCTTTAGAATTTGTTTGCCACGTGCATATTTAATTTATGGAAACATTTGACCAGTCATTTTCGATGAAGAAGGCTGACACCTTCAACGAATCGACTACTTGCACATTTTTTAAACAACAGCTTTAAGTGTTTTTCAGATTATCTTTGTGAAACTTATTGTGTAAGTACGAACTTTGTAATTTTTATATTGGTCTCCCTGTTTTGTACTGACTGGACAGCCCAAGTTTCATTGTGATATTTCTCTAGAAAGATGTTTTTGACTTGGCTAATAGATCGAAGGCACGGATGCAAATAAGTTCATTGCAGCCAATCACAGAAGGCTTGCGTAAGATTTAGTTTGCGTTGAGCAGGTGGTTGTCGAATTAGTATAAAAGTGGGTGCCATCTAGTTTTAGTAGAAAGTTGATTGTAGACTAGAGTAAGCTGAACGGTTGCAAGTTCACAAGGCAATAAAGAAGAGTCAACTGAGAAGCTATTGGATCTTTTGTTGAGTGAACACCGCTAGTTCCCCAAAAGTTCATCCAGCAAACAACCCATCCACGCACTCTACTTTTTTGTAATTTTTAATTAATTACGATGTTGCAGTATGAACAGGTATGCTGAACGAAAGGAAACGAACGAAAGAAAACAACGACCTACGGTCAATTCGTTTCGGTGACAAAAGAGACTGCGCATGCGTTTGTTTTATTTTTCAAAACGGCGGACTTCACGGATTTATATAAGATGTTGCAAACAGCGGCAAATTAGGGAGCGACGACGGCAACGGCAACGAAAACGTCACCTGGCAATATGACTTTTTTTCATTTGTACTACTTCGCGATTATTTCAACTCGCTCAACTTTTTACAAAAATGGCGAACTATCCAGGAACCAAATTGGTAGGAGGGGAGTTTAAATTAAGAAAGAAAAAGAGAAAATTAACCGCCGTGCGTTCACGTTCTCCACAAAACCTTAAATGTGGTCATTTCATGTTGTGGTTTGCAGAGCACGACAAAGAAATGTACCAAAATGTAAAACGCACGTGCAGAGCTATGTTTTTTGCTCATTAAATCTATTGTTCTGCGGCCTTGTCGTTGCCATAGCCGTTGTCCACGTCGTTGCTTAAGCTCCCTAAATTATGGTTTCAAAACCATTGTAAATGCATGTGTAATAGGACATTTTCACTATGGCGTCATTTTACTACAACTACCAGAATCCTCCTGGTTTTTCTTTTTTCATGCTAATTAGAGCTATTGTTCTTTGCTCTCCACTGGGATTACAAAATTTGCATTTGAAAAGGAAAACGAAATGAATTCTGGTAGTTGTAGTAAAATGACGCCATCATGAAAATGGCCTATTGTAGATCGACAGTTGCAATCTTTGCAAACTCCTGAAAATGTATGCATGGACCACTACGCGAGATCGATTTTAGCTCTTGCGACCTTATTCCAACGGAGCTTTAACATGTAAACAACTGCGACTGAAATATGAAAGTTCTCTTGACTTTTTCTCCAGCCGAATAATGTATCGAAAATTAAAAACCGGTCAAGACTTCTGCTGCTGCTGCTGCTGCTCTTTGATGCAAAAACGAAGAAAAACAAAAGCCTCACGTAGTCCCTTGTGAAAAGTATAAAGTTCAAACTTAAACAAGGCTTATCTTCGTCTTTCTCCTTCGAAGGTGTTGTTAAACTGCCAAATTGGGTCACATTCTCTAGTTCGCTTTCTAAAAACGTAGTTAATAACCGGTTGAAAATAGAGAGCCTTCCATTACAACATGGTGATCTCAACGGTGAAGCCGATCGCTCATATCCCAGTCGAGATAAACTAATGCTTACCTTTAAATTGCTCGTCGAAAAGGCGCTTTCTGGAGGATAAAGCCGTACCGTATGGTTCATTTGTTTCCTTTACAAAAATAATATGAATTAATAACTCTTATACACTCGAAAGAGACTTATCGACCGAAGCATTTGCGTCAAAGTGAATTCGAACTTACCACTTCCTCCGATTTTTTCGCCATCGCGCGAACCACTCAACGTAACATTTCACGCCATCAGGAAAATTGAGACATTTGTCTCAATTTTTGATTTTTGTCTAGGCCCCGCTTTTTCGCTCGGACCACGTGATCCGAAACGGATTGACCGAGATGAAAAACAGAGAGAGGCCTAGGAACTAGGCAAATTCGATGCCAGCTTTTTCACGTAATTCTGTTTCAAACACGGGGAAGAAAAGAGGTGCCTCATCTAGACTGCAACGATATATGTAAAACTTGGCTACTAAAAGGGCAAAATTGAGCAGCGTACAGAACCTTGAATTGTCTATCACCTCATATAAAACTTTAGAGGGAGTAAGGTTGAATTCAATATGGGTGTTTCGAAGCCACCATTCCCAAAAATCATTTCAAAAAGCTACTGTAAGCGCTCAGTGAAACAGCAAATGCAAAAGTGTTTCAGGAATTTTCTTTACAGAAATAGCATTAATCGTCCTGTACAATACTTGCTTTGAAAAGCCTGTCCTTTGTGAACAGAGTATTATGAATAAGTTTAAACTGAAACATGCGCAATTTAATTACCTCGTATCCAAGGTAGAAGATGTATCTTTGATAGATTTTGTTTGGAGACACCTGAATTAGGAATTTTTTGCTCTGATGAAGGTGACACAAATTTACTGCCAGCGATAGCCTGTAGCAGGTTTGCAGTGGTAAGATAGAGCTGTTAGTGCGCCAATTAGCAATTAAATCAATTAGCGAAGGAGGAATCGATCCGTCGATCCATAGAGTGGGTCAGTATCATCTGAGGACCTCCCATTGAAATAAGGCATGAAATCTCATAATTTTACAGTTTAATTTTTTTTGCCTTCATTAACAAAGAACTTCTGTTTACATGAAGCTGATTTAGCCGGATCGATTCCTGCAATTAGCGAGGGAGGAATCGATCCCTTGATCTCTATAGAGTCGACGAGAGCTAAGGCGTTTTGTCTGTGGATCTCCTATTGAAATAAGGCATGAAATGCCATAATTTTACAGTTTAAATTTGTTTTCCTTCATTTCTAAAGGAATTCTGTTTAATGAAGCTTATTTAGCCGGATCGATTCCTACAATTAGCGAAGGAGGAATCGATCCGTCGTTCTATAGAGTGGATCAGAGCTTTAAACTACAATTGTTGCGGCATGTTGTCTGAGGATCTTCCATTGAAATAACGCATGAAATCCCATTGTTTTACATTTTAATTTTTTTTCCCTTCAAGTGAAGCTTATTCATCGGGATTGATTCCTGCAATTCGGCGAAGACGGTGCCCCGGGGTTTAATGCAGGAATGGATCCATCGATCCACAGAAAAATATTAATAATGGATAAGAGCTTTACACAATAGTAGTATTTGGCAAGGACATGTTTTCTGAGGAAAGTCCTTTAAGATAAGGGATAAAATCTCACTAAAATTTTATTTGTCTTCATTAGCAAATAACTCAAAGGGTTGCATTGTAGTGGTAGGAAAATAGTGAGGGATTGGGTGGAGAGGAGATAAAACGATCCATGGAGTAGATCAGAGTTTTATACCTCAGTTGTTAAGATGTTGTCTCAGGATCTTCCATTGAAATTAGGGATAAAATCCCATAATTTTACAGTTTATTTTTCTTTTGCCTTCATTTCCAAAGAAATTCGAATCGATCCTGCAATTAGCAAAGAAGGAATCGATCCGACGATCTACAGAGTGGTTCATAGTTTTAAACTACCGTTAATAAGGGATGTTGTCTGAGGATCTTCCATTGAAGTAAGGCATGAAATCCCATAAATTTACATTTAAATTTTTTTTTTTTTCATTTGAAAAGAACGTCTGTTTAATGAGACTTTTTCAGACGAACAGCCCGGGATCGATTAATGCAATTAGCGAAGGAGGAATCGATCCCTTGATCTATAGAGTCGACGAGAGCTAAGGCGTTTTGTCGGAGGATCTCCTATTAAAATAAGGCATGAAATTCCATAATTTTAGAGTTTAAATTTGTTTTGCCTTCATTTCAAAAAAGAAATTCTGTTTAATGAAGCTTATTTAGCCGGATCTATTCCTGCTATTAGCGAGTGAGTAATCGATCCGTCGATCTACAGAGTGCTTCATAGTTATAAACTACCGTTGTTAAGGCATGTTCGGTGGAGATCTTCCATTGAAATAAGGCAAAAAAATCCCATAATTTTACATTTTAATTTTTTCCCTTCATTTGACGCTTATTCATCTGGATCGATTCCTTCGATTAGCGAAGACGGTGTCCCGGGGTTTAATACAGGAATGGATCCGTTGATCCATAGAAGAATAGAATGGATAAGAGCTTCACACAATAGTAGTCTTTGGCAAGGGCATGTTTTCTGAAGAAGTTCCTTTAATATAAGGGATAAAATCGCACTAAAATGTTTTTTGTCTTCATTACCTAATAACTCAACGAGTTATAATTATTGTAGCTCCATGTAGTGGTAGGAGAATAGTGAGGGATTGGGTGGAGAGGAGCTAAAACGATCCATAGAGTGGATCAGAGGTTTAAAACTCGGTTGTTAAAATGTTGTTTGAGGATCTTCCATTGAAATTAGTGATTAAATCCCATAATTTTACAATTTATTTTTCTTTTGCCTTCATTTCCAAAGACATTCTGTTTAATGAAGCTTCAGTTTAGCCGGATCGATTCCTTCAATTAGCGAAGACGGTGCGCCGGGGTTTAATGTAGGAATGGATCCATAGAAGAATAGAATTACAGTTTAATTATTTACTGGTTTACTGTTATTGTTATTATTATTACATATTCTCGTTGAATTGCAAGCTAATTGAATCTAGAAACATTGCTTCTATTTACAGCCCTTTAATTAATCAATTAATATTGGTAATTGAACTGAGTGGAGTGCAATTTGGTCTGAAATCATACGCGTGATTTCAAAATCAAACGAGCGCGCAGCGCGAGTTTGATTTGAAATCACAAGTATGATTTCAGACCAAAATTGCACGACATGAAGTTCAATTACCACTTAATTACATCCATTTTTGAAATCACAGAGTATCATTGTCAATATTAATATTCTATTTGTGTTACTTCATTTCCATTTTGATCAGCTAAAGAAAGGATGCGATTTAGAGCAAAAAATGGTGCAATTTGGGAATAAATTGCACTATTTTGGACCAATCAGATTCCAAGGATCACCGGTGATTTCAAAATGGATGTAATTAATTAATTAACTATTTACTTTAATTAGTTAATTTAATTAATTATTCGACATTACATCGCAAAGCATTTATAACAACAGTTATTTACATGGCAAAACATTTCAAAACATTTCCGCCCGCAAATAGCAGGTGCTAGTCGAGGCGGGTGGAGAAAAGGGGGACAGCAGTCAGTGATAAATTACGTAAATAAATGACATATACAAACGTAAATACATAACATTTACAAAATCAACCACCTTTAATAATTATGGATGGATAAGAGCTTTACACATCAGTAGTCTTTGGCAAGGGCATGTTGTCGGAAGAAGTTCCTTTAACAAAAGGGAGAAAATCTCACTGAAATTTTTGGTCTTCATTACCAAATAACTCAAAAGGTTACATTTTTTTAGCTCCATGTAGTGACAGGAGAATATAGTAAGGGATTGGGTGGAGAGGAGCTAAAACAATCCATAGAGTGGATCAGAGCTTTAAACCTCAGTTGTTTAATAGATGTTGTCTGAGGATTTTCCATTGAAATTAGGGATGAAATCCCATAATTTTACAGTTTAGTTTTCTTTTGCCTTCATTTCCAAAGAAATTTTGTTTAATGAAGCTTATTTAGCCGGATCGATTCCTGCAATTGGCGAAGGAGGAATCGATCCGACGATCTACAGAGTGGTTCATAGTTTTAAACTACAGTTTTTAAGGCATGTTGTCGGAGGATCTTCCATTGAAATAACGCATGCAATCCCATAGCTTTACATTTTAATTTTTAAATCATTTGAAAAGAACGCCTGTTTAATGAGGCTTATTCAGCCGGATGGATTCCTGCAATTAGCGAAGGGGGAATCGATCCCTTGATCTATAGAGTCGACGAGAGCTAAGACGTTTTGTCTGAGGATCTTCTAATGAAATAAAGGATGAAATCCCAAATATAATTTAAGAGTTTGAATTTGTTTTTCATTCATTTCCAAAGGAATTCTGTTTAATGAATCTTATTTAGCAGGATCGATTCCTGGAATTAGCGAAGGAGGAATCGATCCCTTGATCTATAGAGTCGACGAGAGTTAAGGCGTTATGTCGGAGGATCTCCTATTGAAATAAGGCATGAAATCCGATAATTTTAGAGTTTAAATTTGTTTTGCCTTCCTTTCCAAAGAAATTCTGTTTAATGAAGCCTATTTAGCCGGATCTATTCCTGCAGCTAGCGAGGGAGGAATCGATGCGACGATGTATAGAGTGGATCAGAGTTTTAAACTACACATGGTTGTTAAGGAATGTTGTCTAAGGATCTTTCGTTGAAATAAGGCATGAAATCCCATAATTTTACATTTTAATATTTTCCCTTCATTTAAAAAGAACGTCTGTTTAATGAGGCTCATTCAGCCGGATTGATTCCTGCAATTAGCCAAGGAGAAATCGATCCGTAGATCTATAGAGTGGATCAAAGTTTTAAACTACAGTGGTTTAGGCATGTCGTCTGAGGGTCTCCCATATAAATAAGGCATGAAATCCCATAACTTTACAGTTTATTTTTTTCCTTCACTTCGAAAGAACTTCTGTCGTTTAATGGAGCTTATTTAGCTGGATCGATTCCTGCAGTTAGCGAAGGAGGAATCGATCCGTTGATCTATAGTGTCAATGAGAGTTAAAAAGTACAGTTGTTAAGGCATGTTGTCTGAGGATCTTTCATTGAAATAAGGCATGAAATCCCATAATTTTTTATTTCAATTTTTTGCCTTCATTTGAAAAGAACGTCTGTTTAATGAGGCTCATTCAGCCGGATCAGAGTTTTAAACTACAGTGTTTTAGGCATGTTGTCTGAGGGTCTCCCATATAAATAAGGCATGAAATCCCATAACTTTACAGTTTAATTTTTTTAATTCACTTCGAAAGAACTTCTGTCGTTGAATGAAGCTCATTCAGCTGGATCGATTCCTGCAATTAGCGAAGGAGGAATCGATCCGTTGATCTATACAGGGTGTTTCAAAAGTTCGTGGACACTTTTTTTAATACAAATAAATGATAGTTTTACGAATCCGATATTAATGAAGCTTTTCCAGTTTTATGTACATTGCTTCCTTCGACCACTGTTAAAAAAATTAATATCCAGAGTGCCCCCCATTGTTCTGAATAACGTTTTTGAGCCGTTGCGGCATGGAACGAGCCAGCTCCCTTAGGCTTGCCAGCGGTATGTTTCGCCAGGCTTGCCGTAACCTTGATTTTAGTCCTCCCATCGTCTTAGGGATCGGATCTCTGTATGCAGCTTCGTCGATGATGCTCCATAGGTTTTCAATAGGGTTAAGGTCAGGTGAATTTGCTGGCCACTCATCTTTTTGGATAAAATTCGGGAGGTTTCTCTTGCACCACTGCTGTGTTGCTTTCGCCGTATGAGCTGGTGCGCCATCTTGAACGAAGGTCGCACTGCTATTGTTCGTGAAAATCTTTCGTTTTACAGGCTCTTCTGTTGTAGATCTTCGGCTGAAAAGAGGCTTCACTTCTTTCTCAAGGATTTTTGTGATATAATACTCTGCCGTTACAGTTTGTCCTTGCGGGATGAAATGTAGGGAAGTGAGGCCGCGGCCTGTCATGCCACCCCAAACCATCCATTTGGCGCTTCCTTTAACTTGGTACGATGGCGGAACTTGACTCTCCTGTGAGCCCCATACTATATCGTTTTTAGGGTTCGGAAGATGAAAAAGGTATTTAGGGCACTCATCGCTAAAGAGAAAATTTTCCCATTCATCTGCTGTAAATTTACGATATTTACGAGCGAATACTAAGCGAGCTTTCCTCTGGTTGTTGCTCAGAAGTGGAAGCTTTTTTCGTCTCAAAGGTTTCCATCCTTTTCTTGACATATACCTCCACACTGTTGGTGCAGATCCAGGCAGACCTTTGTTCTTCAGTTGTTTGCTGATTTTTCTCGTAGAATTTCCTCGTTTATACTTTGCTTTTTCTATAACTTTCTTTGCGGTTCTGTTAAGGACTGATGGTCGACCACTTCTTGGCTTGTCGTAAAACTCTTGTGAACTTGACCACTTCGCTACCCAGCTCTTGCTTTTTTGCAGTATTTTAGCCGTTTCTCGAACAGATACTCCAGATGATCGTAGAATTGCTGCCTGTGCTCTTAAATACACTGCTTTTTTAGGGTTCATAATTAGAAATTTTATCAAGACGTTGAAAATCTACAGTATGTAGTTGCTACTGAAAACAGACAAAAATGGCGGGAAAGTTCAAAAACACACACGACACAGATTTGCACCTTTTGGCGGGAAAATATTTATTTCAACAAGGCTTTTTATCTGACTCATACAAAAGTTCTGAAAATCGATAAACAATAAGATTTGTTAATATCTGCAAGAAAATGGAGAGAAATATAAGAAATCTGGATGAAGTATAGACTTTTTAAAATGTCCACGAACTTTTGAAACACCCTGTAGTGTCACCCCCCCCCCCCCCGCCCCCCCAATGAAAGTTTTAAAGTACAGTTGCTAAGGCATGTTGTCGGAGGATCTTCAATTGGAACAAGGCATGAAATTCCATAATTTTACAGTTGAATTTTTTTTCTTTGCCTTCATTTCCAAAGAACTACAGTTGTTAAAGCATATCCAAATTACTTCTGTTTAATGACGCTTATTCAGCAGGATCGATTCCTTCAATCAGGAGTAACTGACGTTGCTCCTCGACCAAAAACCCACTCTGCTGGCTGGAATTACCCGAAGCTGGCTGGAGCTGAATACATTAGACGGTCAGTAACTGGCTGGAACGTTTCTAATCTAGCCTTCTGAGAATTTTTATTAAAACACTGGTTCTCAGAGCTGGAAAAAAATTATTCTATTTAATGATCTTATATTTTAAAGGGATATATGAAAAGTACAAGGACATGTCAAGGGACATGAATGAAACGCTTATTTCCCTACAATGTCTTCGGGTGACTTGCCAGCCTTAAGGCCGTACCGTGTACCTTTAGGGGTGTCTCGCGTCCAAGCAATGTAGCGCGTCCAGTTTAAACTGTAGACACGTAAACCCCATATCAAAACCAAGCCTATAAAGCTGGCTTTCAAACTATACCAAGGATTTTGAAATGAATGAATTGTCAAATTTGGAGCGCTTTTTTTCTTGAATCAATTTTTTCACTTGAAGGGAACACTTTAAAGAGCTAAAACTCAGAGGGAGTTTGTTCGTTTGCCTTTAAATTTGGACAGTAGCTACATGTAGTTTAACGTATAAACAACAAAAACCACTCTGCGATTTTTTCTTTCCAAATATTTTTTCTCCGAGGGCGATTTTTGTACTGATCAATCCACATTTTTTTTAAATACTATTTCGAAAATGTTCTGTAACTTTTCACTGCAATTGAATAGGGCAAAACGCAGACACGTCTTTTCAGCGCGTTGCATGGACCCGGAAACTCGGGAGCAAATCTGAAATTAGCGAAAAACAAAATTCGCTTTGACTTGTAGCTTCAAAAGGTGATTCAGACGCTCGCATTTAGAGGTCGTGAAAAATTTGACAGTTCATTTTACTTCAAGATTCTTGGTATAGTTATATAATAAGCTCTATAAGCTTTAATTTGATGTAGGGGTTTAGGTATCTATAGTTTAAATCGGTCGCACTACATTTCTAAAGACACCTCTAAAGGTATACGGTAACCTTTAGAGAGCATTATTTTCTGAAGAATGTTAAATAACTTATCGACATATTTGTCAATCGAAATATCCAAATCCCGAGGGGGAGGGGTACTCCCCTATATGGGCTATACGGGGACGTGCCGCTGGATAGGGTATGGTTTTTTGGCCCCTCTGTCCTGAACAGGGTATATAATTTCAAGCGAGTCTGTCCCGGACCTGTCCTAGACAGGGTATGGTTGCAAGACTGTCGTCGAGTATTTGGCAATCCGAAATCAGAGACGTTAGTCTGCATTCATTTTAGTGAACAATGCTTCCACTTAAGGTTTACCGCTGTTAATGCGAAATTTTGGGATTTTTCGCCATCACTTCTAGGAAGTGTATTATTTTATCTGTTGTGATTGGTATTCGCGTTTCAATGCGTGGAACATCACGTCCGGTAAGTGACAGTGGGCCTTTAAATGTTATTACTATTACCAATGAACACTCGTGTAACACAAGAGCTAGATGTTGTCCTCTGTCCTAAATAGGGTCTTAAAATTAAGGACATCGTCCTACACAGGGTAGGTATTTAAAAGGGGTCAGGGTTTCAAACCCGCAGCGGCACCCCTATACCCAAACATGGGCCAAGTTTCCCCCCTCCCCCGGATCCAAATACCGCATTCTGAATCAATCTTCAACCTCTCCCCTCCCCTCTCGGGCGTACCTCTCGTCACGTGTTCTTGATGGGATCGGAACAACAATCCAAAATGGCCACGAGATTTTGACCGGGGCATTTTGCTTCAAGTATGTTCCATTTTTGCTAGATTCGGTTTCCTAAACTTGGTTCTAATGATATAAGAAAATCTGTGTTATCTTCTTTGCAGGCTTTTGAAGTTCCTGTCCTCTTAAATTTGTGTGGAAGTCATGTTACGCGCCAACTTGACGTGCTAAACATCGACCATTCGCGCGAAATTTGAACGTGTGTTGAGGTAAGCTGGGCCCTTATAAACCAGAAAGACGAGGCTTACAGAAATCTTTAGAGGCTGTGTACATTAAAATAGGAGACAGAAACCTTTAGACGCTGTGTACATTAACATAGGAGAGACTATGGCTTGATTTCAGAATATGCTGTCCACTTGACACTCAACTTAAAACCTGCGCTCCCAGTTCCGCAGTCTTTCAAACATTCAAGCAAGCTAGAGTTTTTAAAGAAGCGCTTCGTGTCGCCAAAGCAAACTACCAACTGGCCAATATGAAAATGCCACACACTTTAGACAAAGTGCGCTTAATGTACTTAACATTATTGGCCCGGTGTTTAAACACCACTAATGCCCCCCCCCGGGGGGGGTCAAGTAGACTGTTAAAAGCCCCGCATAGCAGGGCATCAGTACCGTACTTTAGAACCAATTAGCATACCTCAGTGACAGACTATCGCGTAACGTGCAATCTGATTGGCTACACAGGTGCCGTCTATTGATCGATAGACAGCAGTTCGTCAGAGCGCGCGTGATTCAGCATGCATCATTGCACAAATATATCAAAATTTATGAAATAAAAAGAATTTTTTGCTTCATAGATCGATCCTTGAGGTATGCTAAAACAATTAGACGGCTCGCTCTCGGTTTCTATCGCCTTTGATAGTTGGCTACCTCGAGCTCGCCGTCTAATTGTTAAGTAAAACAAAACATCCGTTTAGGTTTGTTGGTAAAAATTGACGTTCTGACGGATGTAAAGTTTACTGTGGTATTATAACATTAATTTTTTCTTTAAAATTATTAAATTGTCAGCACAATGTAGATTTTGATTTAGTACCGACCCACACAAGTGATTCAGCACATATAACGAGCTGACTTGTTACCTCTGTGATTCGAGTTGTTGTGGTGTTGCTCGTCCTGTGTACCCAGTCTTCTCGATCCTAGTGTGTGTACCCATAACTCAAGCCCGGGAAGGATACTTCCTTATAAGAGGCTAATGGGGATGTGCCGCTGGATGGGGTCGCATTTTCACGACTGGATTGACTATAATGGGGTTGCATATTCAATAGAGTTACTAGAATGGGGTCGCACATTTTCGGATTTTTGGGGTAAGAAAATTCTATTATGTAGGGATTCAAAATGATCTTAGCTAAAAAGGTCAGAAAGTTGTTTATTAAATGCAACAATCACCTTGCATTACATTTCGTTCTTGAAACCACAACTTCAATAAACCAGTTACACAATAGCACAAAACCACCGGTCCAGAACAAAGTAGATGCATAAATAGAAAGTGACTTAGTAGGGATCGTGAAAATTGTTTTTTCCCAAAAGTGACTAAGATGGGGTCTATAACTGGCCACAAAATAGACTATAATGGGGCAGGGGCTATGAGAGGCCAGCGGCACATACCCAACAAAACTGAATCCAAGTACCCCCAAGTACCCCCCCCCCCCCCCCCCCGTGGGGCTATTCTACCTGATAATTTTGGGAACAAAGAACAACTTGTTTGATCTCAAATTGAATCAATGCGCAATGTGTTGCTCAGTCCTACATGTATCCCATTAGTATAATCATTCATGCTAAGTGGGGCAGAAAGGATTTGTACTAACCTTTACGTAATGTTTTAGTGTCAGTCAGAAGACAAGGAACAAGGACACCATTAACATTAACATGACATTGTTTTATATGGTGAGTTTTGTTTGTGCTGTTTACTGATAAAGAGATACTCCTTTTCACTGTAATTTCAGGGCCCTTGGCCAAAGGGTATGGGACAGGAACATTTTCAAGTTCAGGAATGGAACTCACCCCAGTTTTCTTGTGGTCCCTGATTTACATCAAAGACGACCCTTTACTCTGAAGTTTGTGCAAGTTCAACACAGGCCAGAGTTAATAAGTTTTGAAAATAAAATTTTTGTAAAACAAAAACATTTCAGCAGCTTTTTATTAAATTTAAAATGATACATGTAATTTCACCAACATACTCAAAAGTAAGAACCACAGTAATGACATAAATGTGATGTCTGTCACTGACTGAATAATATCATTCCCATTTGTTTAGCACAGGCTTAATATACACCATCCCTTTTACCATATTTATTTGATTAACCGCCCTGTTCGCTTATTTAATTTTGGGCCCATGAGGGTGGATGCTTATTTGAGGGTGTGCGCAATACTGGTATTATGGTCCTAACATTTCAGCAAGTGAGGACATTTTTAGAGAATAACCAAACAAGCGATAACAAGTTTATTTCAGTTCAACGAGACAGAACAAAGTGCAAAAGCTAACATGAACAAGCCATAAACAATATAACAAATGCATGCAAAAGATTGTGCATATGCCACATATTGACATTCAAATCCTAGCAGTATGGAAGAACCTAGTTTAATGGCCTTAGCTCATTCATACAGGTATAAGTCTCCTGTACAGCTCAGTGGTAGAGAATCCAAACTAGTAATCAGAAGGGCATAGGTTAGGTTCCTGATAGAGGAACTTGCCTCAGAGTTACTGGCTGTGTCACTGAGTGAATAATAATTATGGTTCTCACGGTAATAACAGTCATGGTTGACTTTTTGTTTGACTCTTTGAGTATTCACAGCAGCTGGTCTTAACCTAATTTTTATCTCTTGCCAGGTACAGTGCAATTATCTCAGGTACAGAGACTTCATCAACCTAATACCATTATCTTGATCAAAGAGGTGAGTTCAAAAAGATAATCTCTTATCTTTGGCCATTGAGTTTAATTAGAGCCAGCTGTCCATGCTGATGAGAGCACAGCTTATTTCCTTTTGTTAATTTTTCAAGGGAAATGGTTTGGTAAGATACTACAGGGCACGAAATTAACTTTTTTCTTAAGGAGACATTTGGCTCCTAAATATTCCAAAGTGGTCGCCAAGTCCAAAAAGTTAGTAGCCATTTTTTTCCAAAACGAAAACAAAAAATATTGAAAATGCGTTATCATGGATGACAATATCAAATCGATCGTAAGCTTTCCTAGCATTAGGAATGCCTGGAAGGTTTTGTTGATGTCTAAAGAATAGCAAACGACAAATATTCTGGTCACAGTAAAAAATGAACATCACCAACATTTCATCACATGGTAAGTTTTTTTTTAATTTTTGGAAATTATTCAAAATTTACAGTTCAAAATGAGCTCAACAGCCACGAGCAAACGCAAGACTCATTTTCGTCTCATCGCCCACCAAAACCAACGAAACAACATTGAAAAGACAGTTTCCATCAGCAGAAGTAATTGTAGCTGCTATTTCTTGTCGTAAAGGAATATCCTCTAGCATCAGGGACATTGCCAATAGGCCATTTTACAGTTGTGTGCTTAGTGGCTTGGCCTTGGATTGGAAGCGAGGCTGGGGGTGACCTTGTTTTGATACAAACCTCACTGCTTTTCATATGTAGATCATGCTGTTCTCATGTTAACTAGTTTGTATTTACATATGAAAAACAGTGAGGTTTGTATCAAAACAAGGTCACCCCCAGCCTCGCTTTCAATCCAAGGCCAGGTCACAAAACACATAACTGTAAAATGGCCTATTTGTCTTTCGGTAATCCCACGTGGCCATGGAGGGGCAAGGTGCGAAAAAACTTTTTCTTGTCGGCATATGTTTCTTCCACGACCCATGCGAATTCCAAAACCTCATCCTCGGTCCCGGTTGTACGCGCACCAATATTTGAAATAAATTTTCCCGATCCTCGTCGACGCTCATTTTAAATTTAAATCACTTTCATTATGAAAGTCCAAGCAACGGAATCCGCCATCTTGGATTTTCAGAGGCGGTCATGTTCTGAGCCCGCAATATGTACTGTTAGCAAAAGGGACATTTGAATGCACAATATACAACGTAGCGTCTAAATTATCCAAGATGGCGGATGTTGACGGAGAGTTCGTGACGGTTTTGCTACAAATAAACCTCACCATTCGCACCGATTTTTTCGAGCTTTATTTTATTGCACAATACATAAAAGTAGGATAAAGCAAAGGGCTCTGGTTGCCAATGTGGCGACTAACTTTCGAACCTTGGTCGCCAACACGGAAAACTTAGGCGCATTGGCGACTGTATCAGGCGCAATTTCGTGCCCTGTACTACTTAAACCACACTGCAAGCTAAGGTTCAAATGTATTTAAGTATTCGAAATACAAATGTAACTTGCATCTGTTGTCTGAAAATTGACTGCATTGTTTATTTTTAGGAAGGGTGCAAGGAATTTAAGAACATGACAGATGTCAGCAACCAAAAGCCAAGTACAAACACCTTAAACAGAACGTAAAGGTAGGAGAAACTTGTTGTACTTATTAATAAGAAGCACAAGAAAAGACTATTGCATTTACTGTATATTTGGTAAAGCTGCCTATTTTGAAGGAGAAGCATTATGGTTTTGTAAGGGACACTAATTGCAGACTCTGGCACAAGATACATGTATTTTAGGCTTACAATCATGTGTAGTCCATGCAAGGGTAAACACTGTTAAGTTTTTCTTCAAATTTCTAGAATGAAACCACCAAAATTAAATTAAAATTTATATGCTACTGTACAAGCATTGTACAAGGTATTTATATTTGTTTATTTGATTGAAGGTAAATCTGCTTATGCTGACTTGCTCAGTCAGCTCTACATTGAAGGACCCTGTAGACTTTGTTGCTAACTCTTCTGTAATGCATGTATGGACTAATACAACTTGCATTCTGGGAGTCATTTTTAACTCAAGAATGCGCGCACGCGCAATGAACAGGTTACCGTAATGTGGGATAAATAATAATAATCCACAGAACCACATTATTGTTAATTGTGTAGCTCTTGACTCTCGTTGTGTTCACAATAGACTTTGTCTTAAGCTAATTTTTATATTGCAACACTTTCCAGGTAAATCTCAGGCGCAGAGACATCATCAACCTTTGCCATGTTTATTTTATTAAACAGCTGGTGAGTTCAATCAGATAATTACACTTAGTTTTAGCCATTGAATTTAGTAGTGATCAGCTGTCCATGCTGATGCAATGCAGTAGCCAATTTAGAATCCACAAGAAAAACGTAAGAATTTTTCTACCTTGTTTGGGGTAGGGGAGTTATGGGGTTTCGACAAAACGCTGACCCCCTACTGACCCCAAACTGACCCCCTAACTGACCCCCTCAAAAATCACAGCGAAAAACAAAAACTGTGAAATTAAAAAATGTGAAATTAAAGTTATAAAGTTAACCTGCAAGATGAAACAGCGCAAATGACGAGTGAGTTACCACTCAATTTAACGTTTGACTGTTGACTGTTGTCACGAAACAACATCTGGAAACAATTCCCACGGTAAAATACAGCAGAAATAGATTCCAGGTCCCGCTCTGGTTCGCTATTCCCGCGCTGACGGATTCCCTCGCTGGCGATGTCGGGTGAGTAGTTTATTTTGATTTATTTATTTAGTTTTCAAATTTTCTCCGTTAAGTTTTTACAGCCCTCATTTTCCTACTTTTTTAGGGAACTAAGTCGTCTCACTGCTACGAATGGAAATCGAGAGAGAGCCCTGAGCATGCAAGGCTGCTGTTAACCGTTTCTTGTTTTGCATTTTCCTGTTATTTTACAGTTAACCCAGGTCACGCGTGAACCATATTTTTGAAATTTGAACGGAGTCTTGAAATTTACATGTCAGTTTTGAAAATCGCCAACGAGATTTCAGAGTTCCCATATAAATTTCCTTAGCTAATGGACGGTATAAAGCTATGAATTTTTCTTTACATGGCAAAATTGAATATTTCAAGAATAACACTTGTTTCCAAGGTGTTTTTAATCTTTTTTTTTTCCTGTTAATGCGTCTTTTAGGAACGATTTCCAGAGAAATGTCCAACATTCCATTCACACGTCGGACATTACAAAGAGAAATTCGAATGTTCATTTCATTCTTGGAAATACTGTTCACGCGTGACCTGGATTGACTGTAATAGCGTTTACAATAATAATAATAATAATAATAATAATAACAATAATAATAATAATAATAATCGAATATTTATCCAGGATAACCCTTCAGTATAGAATACTGTTATCAACGGGGTCCTGATGACTAAGAATTAAAAACTTACGAATAAGAATAATTAACACTCACATACACCCGATTGCAAAAACGTTGACACCTAAAAAGCATAAACCATGAACGATGAGACCCAACGGATTTGTTGGTATACTGTTAAAAAATTGGCCCTTATTGGCGAACTTGACACTTTACAGTGTAAAGAAAGCTTGGACAGTTTCCATCATTCAGAATAGAATATTAAATAAATTTAGTACACTTATACCCATGCATAAAGCCATTGGGTCTCATCGTTCACGGTTTATGCTTTTCAGGTGTCAACGTTTTTGCAATCGCGTGTATACACATTTGTGGTCAAATGACGCATAAACTAAAAGTATTAGAAATAGCTTATAACAAAAACGACGGATTGTTTGACCTTGTTGTACTTTTGTCCGACTGCCACAGTTCGCCTGGCTTCCTTGTAATGCAATTAAGAAACGAAAACAATAGTCGCTCCTGTCAGAGAACTGACTTTCGAACATGTTTCGATCATCGGCTTTTGAAGCTTACTGAATTACCTAGTGGAACTGGGATTTTTTTTCGAACAGACGCTCGATTCTTTGTTTGATAAATTCAAAAATCTGTCTAGCGGCGATTTTGGCAACTTGAATGGTTGTCAACTTCATGATGATAAAGCTCTTTCAAACTATTTTGGTCACAACGAGAACTGGGTGCATCAGAACGTTGGTTTATGGTGAGAAACAGGTGTATCCGTTCCTCATGATTTGCGTTGCATTCTGTCATCTTGGAAATTTCAGGTTGGTTTTAAACTTTAATTTAACATTGTTTGTTTTTCCCTGTGATTTTTTGAGGGGGTCAGTTAGGGGGTCAGTTGGGGGTCAGTAGGGGTCAGCTGACCCGGGGGTCAGCGTTTTGTCGAAACCCGGGAGTTATTGAAGACACCACCTACACTGTACCTCATAAACATTGCTGAAAAATTTTATTGGTTTAAAATTTTAGTTAACACAAATATTTAGCTAGCAAGAGTCATGATTACTAGATACAGTACATGTAAACAAGAAAAGTGAGATTTGAATCTCATTACCATTTTTAACTTGTGAATGCACACATGCGCAAGGAACGAGTTATTGTAATGTGGGGAAATTGTCACTCGCTTGCTTGCTTGTTTTGTCGTAAACTTTTTATCAATTTTATCGGGATTTAATCAAAATCATAAATTATTCATTAGTCTATGTATAGCGCATGTATAATTTTACCATCAGCCGCCATCACAGGACAAAAATTAATAACAAGGACATAAAATCAACCCATCAAATATTAAACAGCTAGTAGGTGTGTTGTCTGCTAAATCCTTCCATTTCCTGAAACTGAAGGGGCAACTTCCCTTTCAGGGCAGATATTTTCCAAAGGTTCGACTTCGTTAGGTGGAACTACTCGTTTCAGCAAACATAAACGTAAACATGAAAACCTTTAAAGGAGCTACCCCTAAAATTCCAAAGAAATTACATGAGTGAAAGAATAGGAAATTCCATAGGCAATAAATCTCCCTTCAATGGTGTCAAACATAATCAATAAGATCACGACGAAAACACTGAATTTACATACAGCAGAACACAAAACTTCACATATTTCTATCTCCGGCTGCAAAATGCAAAACATTCAATTAAGTTTGAAGATCCCAGCCAATTCTGTCCAGGTGAAAGGCTAAGGGTAAAATGGGAAACTAAAACTTCGCAAAAAATTTCATTTGGGGTCCACTGTGAGTGATAAGGTTGATTCATCTGAACAAACTTAAACACTGGAAATTTGCTTGTTTTGCTTCTGCATTCACAAGTTGGCTCACAGGAGCCTTTCATTCTGTGTTATTGAAACCAGGTTAACTTCTATTTTGGTCTCACTTCTCACAAGTTGACCTTTACCTCTGAAAGAGAGTAATGAGAACCAAGTGTTTACTACTTCACTTCCAGGTGCTGATCCTCTATTTAACTCTTTCTCTCCAGGTAAATTTCAGACGAGGGATGAGAAGTCATGAAAGATGCCTCAACCTAGAAATTACTGTCTAAAGAGGTGAGTTGGTTATTTATAATAGATAAATTTATAAGTACTTTTTTGTGAGTCATTATTGGTTTGCAAATCACTTAGTTTGTGCTCAATTGGCCCTAGCTATTTCAGAATAGGAATACATACAATGATTTCTAGGAATCCCTCATAAGAAATGTTTGGAGTTACTGGAGTTCAAATCAGTGTTTAAATTATATTGTGTCAGCGAAAGTTTTGAAATTCCCAAATTCACTTATAAAGAGAAATCTAACAGCTATTCCGCTTATTCTTATCTGGAATATGGACAATCCAGCGCCACCATTGTAGCTTACTGTGCATCCAATTGACCCTATTCCAGAATAAGAATATAACTTATGCATTCAGTAATTGCTAAAAATCCTTCATAAGAGGTTTTGGAGTTACCAGGATACAAAATGGGTCTTGAATATACATGTAATATCGTGCACAAGCAGATGTTTGTAGCTACGTCTCTCAAAAATAATTTAATTTACCCAATGAGAGAAACATATAGAGGTTGTTTCTTTTAATCTGAAAATGGAAATGTGTTCAGTTGAATGCGATCTTAGACTAAAAGCCAAGAAGGAGTAGAATCAGCTTTGTTATTGTCCTATTCATCTTTACAGTTTAAAACTAGCAACACGAAAAAACCAAATTATAGATCCAACATACATGTACATGGTAGACAGGGCGTGTAAAACTGAGACACTCTTAAATTGCCAACCCTACACATTTCAAAACAGTTTAACATTTTATTACAATGTTGTCTTTGTCTTACTACATTTATTGATCGACAAATTTTTTTCTCTTTCTATAAAGGATACGAGGAACTTTCAGGTGTCAGATTCAAACAAGCAGCAAAGATGCTCATCCCCGTAACTGGGCAAGCAATTCAAGTTGAGGTAGAGAAACTAGTTTTACTTTAAGAAGCGCAGTAAGACTATCGTATTTACTCACGGTTATGCCATATGAATTTGAACAAAATACAATACTGTCAAGGTTTAAAGTTTGAAAAGAACGCAACTTAGACGTGAGCAAATCTGTATATTTTGTTTTTCTTGCAAATAGTTTAGCATTTATGCTGCAGTTAGAACGTGGGCACAGGGGGTGATAGTTGGGGCATGCATGCAGCTTAGGGTAACCATGTGTAGCCTTCACATGAGTATGGCCTAAACGTGAGAGTAAATGCGGTAGTTGATGCTCCAGTTTCATTTCTTTTTTAAGCATCCGAACAATTAAACAAAGTCTTTCTTTTCAAGATACAGTGCAATCACAGATATAACGAAGCCATGAGTATAGATTATAATTTTTCGGGAGAGGAAAATTAATGCGAAAGCTGAAATTGCGCATCCGAATAGTTAGAACTAATAAACAGCACCATGTTTCATATAAACGGTCACACTTTAGGATTTTATGATAAAACTATGAGGCATTTTGTTTGCTCCTTTCTTAAGAATGGCTTACCCTTTTCTGCAATGATTTTTACAATAATGAATGATTTAACAAGATTGAGGAACAAGTGATTATGCATAGAAATCTTAGGCCGATTGTCTATTTTCATTAAGAGTTTTGAGCAAATGGTACTACATGTATTTCTCAGTGTACTGGATGCAATAATTATTATCTTTCTAACAGAGGCTGGCATTTTTCAATAAGAGTCTCCTGTAGTTCTCCTTGGACACTGTACTCTCCAGTAGCTCAGTGGTAGAGCATCCAAACTAGTAATTGGAAGTTCTTAGGTTCAACTCCTGATAGGAGCACTCAGATCAATTGCCTTTTTCCGAGTATGTCTGTGTCACTCACTGAATAGTACATCATGCTCAAGTATTCTTTTTATAGCTTCACAATAGCTCCAAGTATTGACAGTAGAAAATAATCATGGACTATTATGACTATTCTCAGAGAGCGGTTTTTGTACGATCACTCCACATTTTTTTAATCCTATTTCGAAAATGTTCTGTAACCTTTCACTGCAATTGCATATGGCAAAACGCAGACACATTTTTTTAGCATTCTGGGTCCGGAAACTGAGAAGCAAACTAAATTAGCGAAAAACAAAATTTGCTTTCACTTGTCCCTTTCAAAAGGTGATTCGGACGCTGGCATTTAGAGGTCGTGAAAAATTCGACAATTAATTTTATTTGAAAATTCTTGGTATAGTTTGAAAGCCAGCTCTCTAAGCTTTAATTTGATATAGGGGTTTACACCGGACACACTACATCGCTTGGACGCGGGACAACTCTAAAGGTATACGGTGACCTTAAGGCTAAAAGTTATTTCTTAGTGCAGATCTAATCATACACCATTTTGAATTCAATTCATGTTGAAAAATGCATAATTTCTTTGTGAAAAAAAAATGGTATTCGAATTAATTTTTTTGTAAATGGCTTGTACCGTTTCAAGTAGTAATTTGTCAGATTTTCAACTGATGATGGAGATACAGTGTATCACATAACAGGATATTTTTGTGTTTTCAGTTAGGCTGGTTTTACTGAATGTTTTTCGAGTGGTTTGTTAGGATGGAAAACGTATATTTATGAGGCTTGACTTGAAGGAGCTTTTAGATTGAAAATGTCTTACAGTCTGTTTAAGTTTCATTAGGTCTCACAATTTTCATAGTTTTCAGTAAGGATTCTAAGGACAAGAAGTGTTTTCTTATCAAAAATTAAAGAGCTATTCGTCTGTTTCCGAGGAAAATTTTTATTGCTGTTCAAGTTAATGTTTTCTGTTAAATGTTCAAGACATTCTCAGTCCTCCTTTAAGTTTAAGTATTGTCCTTTTAAGACGAACAAACGTTTTTTATTTGTTTATTTTTTTATTGAACAGCTTTTTCTGGTTTGACCACAAGTTCTGGTGTTTGAAGTGATTTCTCTTAAAAGCTATTTTTCTTTGTCCGCTTTCATGTTGTTAGAATGTGGAGTTGAACATCACTTACAATTTCTTGCTCAAACTACTTGTGTTTGTAGGCCGCCATCCCCAGTTTTGTTCGCATTTAAAAATGTGGTCAGCTTTTAATATAATTTTGACGTTTTGGATTGATTCTAAGAGATTCTCAATGTTATTAGTTGTTTTTACTAAAATTTCAGCTTTCCCTAAAGGAGTTGAGACACGATTTTTCAGTATTAGACATTTTCAAATGAGCAACAAAGATTCCTTGTGCGGAGTGATGAATTGTATTTCAGTTGCAGCCGAAGAATGATGATGATGATGATGATGATGATGATGATGATGATGATGCTACTTTTTGGTTAAAATTTGAAATAACATTTACATTATCTGTAGGCCAAATGTCATCTTCAGTGTGAATTGGAGACTTGATCACACGATCTCAAGTGAAACCCGGTGTCAGGCAATCTGCAGATCAGCCCTGTTTCATTTTAATTTTGCCTGTTACTCTTTGTCAGTTTGATTTAAGACGTTTACTGAGTTCAAGACTGGATATTTAGGGATTTTCTGGTCTTTTTCTACCGAAGTTGGCTATAGACTGTATAGAGAGTGAAGTTCAAAAACCATGATTTCTCAGTAAATTTACTGGATGCCTGGGGCCATTGTGTAATGAGCTGTTGCGGTCGGCTTGTTATGTTGGCCTGTAGTCCTGCTTTCATAAATGTAAGGATTTTCTGTTTTACTGTTTTATGTAAGGTCATGTTCGGAATCAAGTTTGCCCTGCACTCCTCAGTGTTTTTGTTACGTTTGTCTGTTTATCAGTTTGTGTCAAATTCATTTTCCTGGTCAGTTTATGTGCCTGATAAGAAAGCTATTTATTATAAGTGATGTTTTGTTCACTTTGATTATTTTTGAGTCAATTTGAACGGTTTCTGAGGTTTTGGCCATGAATGAATAAATGTGCTCTCTCTTTGACTTGTAGGCCTGCTTAATTTTTTCTACTATAAAGAGTAGTACTTGTTGTCTCTGTGACTCAGTTGAGCTTATTTTACGTTAATTTAGCGAGTTCTTTCTGAACCAAGATTGTATTAAATTCGATGCCATTCAAATGTGACTTTCAACTTGAAGATTGGGCCTAACAAATGACAATTTCTAAGTGAAAATTGCATACGCTATAATAAAGTTTTCACGTCTTTCAGTGCTATCTGTCATTTTTCATCACGTATTTAGTTCAGGTTCAAATAATTTTTCCAGTGAAAAGTTAATGATGATTGTTCTCTTTTGAGTACAGAAAAAACTTGCAGTCAAGAAAGCTTCTGTAAAATCTGCAGCTATTTGTATCTTTAAGGCAAGAGATGCAAGCTTGGGGGGAAATACTATATCATTCTCAGTGTTTATTAATATAAATATCGCTTCCTTGCTAGTTTGCAGTAAAGTTTGTAAGTCGGTCTAGGCACGATACCTCGTTGAAAAGCTCAGGCCATTTTTGAGATTTTTGTTTAAATTCTGTGTCTTCACTTTTCAGGAAAAGGTTGAATTTCAGAGACATGATTACTAAGTGTTCAGTCACGAGTTCGTTTAAGTTGAACAGATGTTAGTTTTCATCACTTGGGAATTTCAGAATTTTAGGTTGCTTTGTCAATAAAATTTATCTGAGAACAATTTTCTTCCACACCTAATTGTTCACTTGACTTGATGTTCCCATGGCGACAAGATTTTGACAGCCTTGTTTTACGAACTTTTATTACCCTTTGTCAATAAAGTGTATCTTCGTTACTTTTACATTTTTTTAACACCATCTTAATTTAGATTTTTTATTGGTTTTGATTATTTTTGAGTCAATTTGAACGATTTTCTGAGGTTTTGGCCATGAAATCAAGAAATCCAAAATGGCGAACTTAAGATGATGGCTAGGAAGAATCAATCACGTAATTGCCACGTCATGTGACCTTATTGTCCCATTTTTTGAGCACTAAAGGAAACAGTTTGGGCATATAATTTACCCTCCAGGTTTTATGGTCATAGTGTTAATGCTCTTGAACTGATGAAGGGGGCTGATACAAAGTGCCCCTCAGGTTTAGGACTTGGAAAAAAAAAACAGGCTGAACAGGGTTTGCAAAATCATTGTCATGACACTCCTGAGTCTGTTTGCAGTTTAAACGTTTACCGTTCGTCAGTTTTCAGTTACGTTGAGTGCAAGTCAAGTTATAGATAACGCTCTGTTTGACTTTTAGTTCTGCTTTTTTACTGTAAAGAGTTGTACTTGTTGTCTCTGTGACTCAATTGAGCTTATTTTACTGCAAATTTAGCCAGTTCTTTCTGGACCAGGCTTGTGTTAAATTCGATGCCATTCAAATGTGACGAGATTGAGCCTAAGAAATGAATTTGGTGAAAATTGTGCATGCTATAATGAAGTTTTCACCTCCTTTACTGTTATTTTTCATCAGGTATTTAGTTCAGGTTTAAATAATTTTTCAAGTGGAAAGTTAAGGACGATTGTTCTCTTTTGAGTACGGAAAAAACTTACGGTCAAGAAAGCTTCTGTAAAATCTGTAGCCATTAGTGTCTTTTTGGCAAGAGATGCAAGCTTGAGGTACTTTTGAAGTGAAAATACTATATCATTCTCAGTGTTTATTAATATAAAATATTGTTTCCTCGCTAGTTTGCAGTAAGGTTTGCAAGTCGGTCTAGGTACAATTCTTCATTGAAAAGTGCAGGCCATTTTTGAGCTTTTTGTTTAAATTCTTCGTGTTCAGTTTTCCGGAAAACTTTGAATTTCAGAGATATGATAACTAAGTTTTTAGCCACAAGTTCGTTTAATTTACGTTGAATAGATGTTAGTTGTCATTACTTGAGAATTTCAGAATTAGAGATTGCTTTGTCAGTAAAAGTGGAAGGCCATTTGTCGCTTCACACTTGGTTAAATTCTGCAAGTAAATTAATTTCAATTTTCTTTACTTTCAGTTAGATTTTGCATATTTACCAGTTTATATGAGGACTCTATTGTCACTTAAGACGTGTTTTCTGAACGCCAGGGTTTTCAGGTTGCAGTAATGAAAAGAATTTTATTTTCGCAGTGAAAATGTAAACCACCGATCAATATCAGGACCATCAATTTCTGAATAACTTATCAGGCTCTTCATCTTTTGTTATCTTGCCAGCTTTTTACCAATGTCTTTTTTCAGTAACACATCCAATCAGTGGGTAAAATTAACATTCTAAGGTCAACACAAAAGGGACCAAGCTCCTCGCACTTTCGACATCAGTTGATTTACATTTGATTTTGAGCTGTAGAAGGTTTAGCTAAGATGCAATGTTTTCTACCTCAAAATTTAACGAACTGAAAAACAGACGCAACAAATGCAAATAATTCAAGGAATTTCACGTGTTTGCTAGCGCTAGCGTAAACATTGCACTTTCAGTAAATGCAGGGTGCGATAATTTATTAAAATTTCTGCTTTCTTTCTCTCCCTACACAAATTAACATATTTCGAAAAAGTCAGTGGTTTTTACAATAACAAAGGAAAATCTCAAAATTTCAAGCTATTGCTATAACCATTGCCTTCTGATTGATAAACGAGCTTTGGTTTACCTGTAAAAAGTTCATGAAATTATTCAGTAGCAATTGGTGAATTCTACTTTAAAGTTGCGGTTTGTAAAGTTTTCGTCGAGTTAACTTTACTTTGAAATTTTAAGATATTTTTCGTCTCGTTCGGCGATTATATCTGTGTGGCACTGTATCAATAAGCTAGCGGCCATTTACACAGTACTCATTTGCTTACAACTGTACCACGGCGGTATACTGCTTTCTAAACGACAAAGTGCCAGACTCGAAGCCAATTTTAAACGTTTTACATAGCCACTACTGCCGAAACGTTTTTTCAACGCGTTTCAAATTATTCATTTTGTCAGCAAAAGTCGTAATCCTTTTCGTAAGCAAAGTTTCAGGACAAGCTAAAACAAAAACTCCGAGTATGTTTTTCATCAGAGAATCTCCTGTAACAAGAGTCTTTTAAACAAATATATTGCCAAATCTACATGCATTTTGATTGATTCTTCGTTTTGTTTGGCCTTAGTTTGTTTTCTATGTGGCCGCTATTTAAACTACTCAAATTTTCCCGCCAAAAAACTTAGAAAAAATACGGGCGCTTAAAATACGCATGCGCCGTTTTTTCTTAATGTTTTTTAATCATTCCAACTAGTTATACTCTGTTTGAAAATGTCAAATTTTTCCCGCCAAAAAACTTAGAAAAAATACGGGCGCTCAAAATACGCATGCGCCGTTTTTTTGAAAAATTTTTTCAAGGCAGTAAATAATTTTAATATCTATTTTAGTTGTCAAGTATTCATTTTATTAGCTAATAATAAAAGACAATAAAGATGAAAACAGTTGTTTCAGTTTGCATTGTGTGTTCTTTATTCTTTTCTTTCTCAACAATGGTTTTCAATTATAAGTTAATTAATTAAGTAAAAATCTTTTAACTAATTAAAGGTGTGACAAAATTTTTTCTTTCTGTATATACTAAGTCTTTTGGCGGGAAAATTTGATGAAATTTGCACAGCGTTTTCCCTGGCAACAATTTTCGCCAAAAATCTAACGAGGCACCCATTGAAATTTTTTGATCATAAAAAAATTTCAAAGAATGCCCCTACAAATTTAGACCGCCAAAGCAGCGTACACCACTTCGTAAGGAAACTTTTTGTAAAAAATTTCAAGCTTTAGACTTTTTGTTGCCAATTTTTAGTCTAGAATTTGTTTGTCTGTTGTAAAGTTTCCTCTGCGAAGTGATGTAAGCTAAAAGAGTGACATGGTAAGCCGTTAAACAGTTTGGCAGTAGGGAAAAATTGGATGATCGCAAAAATTTTGATCTCAAAACCAATAGAAAAACGCTTATGTTTTTGTTTCCCAAACTTAAACCAAATTTATAACAGCTGCAAAACCGTTTAGCTTACGATGTCGCTTAAAAAGATCTTATTCAACTAGCAAATGAAGTCAGCACAGGCTAACAACTAACAGTGTTACCGAGGACTGGACGAATTCAACGAGTGAAAGCATCCTTTTGGTCAAAATAAATAAGCTGTTTTGAACATCGAAACAAATTCTTTGTACTCTGTCGCTAACTGGTTCCCAGCCACGTTTCATTTTAGAAAAATCAAGACAGTGTCTAGTTCGTATATACTCTTCGTACTTTATTTTGTTTTGAAATATCAAGTTCTTTTTATTTGGCACTTTTTGAATGAATTTCTCAAGTTCTTATGCCTAATCAGAGTTTCAAAATTAAACATAATTTCTTTTGTCAATCCATTTTTCACTTCTTTCAAGTAAACATTGTAGAGAATAACAATACAAAATCCGTAATGATGTTTGGTCTGTTTGCTCTTAAGTTTAAGACAATCATTTGGAAAATATCAAGACAATTTCAGTCCAAGACAATTTTCTATGTAACTAAGGTCACAGTTCGTTTATTTCTCAGTAAAAGCTAAAATTTTGACGATTGATGATTAACAAGACAATTCTTTTTTGGTTTTATTTGGTGCAATTATTGTTAATTTTTGAAAATAGTTTTGAAGATATCAGTTCAATTTGATTCTTTACATCTTTAATAGTAGCTGGTTCGTTTACCTTCCGGCTCTTCAAAATATTTTGACAAATATAAACACAATTCGATTCCTCTGAGTCTTTGATGATTTGGTTCGTTTACTTTCTAGGTCGAGTTAAAAATACGTGCCTTCACTCGTTTGTCTTGTCCCATGTAACACTGATTCAGTTGAACAAGAGCTTAAACGTACATTAATTACTAAAAAAACTAACGTCTGGTTGAAATAACGGGGAAAAGAAAAAACTCCAAAGAAAACTTAATCTAAGCCCCAAAATTGAATTTTCCCAGCAGTATAAGCAAGAAATATCCGTTCAGAATTTCAAAATAGCATTATTTTGTGTCTGATTTGTTCAATTTTTGTAGTCGACAGGACCACAAAGGATATTATAGATTGTTCCGCACAGCTCTAAAGTGTGAACAGCAGACAAAACTCTATTTTGTAAACAACTCGGTCCTACGTATAATCTATTCATTTTTTCCACGGGAAAATTTGAACTCAAATACAATGCAATTGTAAAATTCTGCGAGGAATACTTCGAAATTAGTTTGAATTTTGTACCTTTCCCGTAGGCGCAAACTTGCAATAGATTTCTTAAAAACTCTCGCGAACCATTTTGTAAACAACTCGGTTGAACGTATAATCTATTCAATTTTTTTCCACAGAAAAATTGGAATTCAAATACAATGCAATTGAAAAATTCTCTGAGGAACATTTGTTTCGAAATTATTTGGAACTTTGTGCCTTCGCCGTAAGCTCAATAGATTTCTACTTCGACTGTTTAAATGAGTTTTTTATCAAAATGGCGAAAGTCTAATCTTTCTTGGATTGGAAAATTTTAACTGGGTAATTTTTTTCCCACAAAGTGACATCAGATTTACATAATATTTTTGCACGGGACTTCTCAAACTCGTTAATAATTCATCAAGAGAAAACAAAGAAAATCACTACCGTGGCCGTGGCTTGGATATGTGATCCTAATTATTATAAAATTTTGCCAATTTTAGCCTTGAATTTCTCCAAGAATTATTGATCATTTGAGAAGCCATATCAAACACTCGAAAGTGTGTTTCATCAGATATCCAAACACCTCGAAGTCGTTTAAAAAACACGGCTGCGCCTCGTTTTTTCAACCTACTTTTCAGTGTTTGGATATCTGATGAAACACTCTTCCTCGTGTTTGATATATTACATGAAAGTGTGAACAGCAGGCAAAACTCTCGTGAACTATTTTGTAAACAACTTGGTTGAACGAATAATTTATTCAATTTTTTTCACAGGAAAATTTGAATTCAAATACAATGCAATTTTAAAATTCTCTGAGGAATATTTCGAAATGAATTTGAGTTTTGCGCGTTTGCCGTAAGCGCAAATTTAAAGGACGTTGTCTGTCCTCGGAAACTTGTTTTTCTTCTTTCTTTTTTTGCGTTTGTGGTGGCCAATTTATGACTTTCTCCTTAAAGTCCTCTTTTTGTATGCCTTAAAAAAACCCTGTTTCCCAACCGAGAATCAATTTACATTGAACTTATTTCGGACAAAAAGAAATGGAATACAGCAAACCTGCAATTTTATATTTTGTATCTCTTCCGGAAATGAAATGGTGAGAAAATCATTCAATCTTTTGTGGTCCGTAACTCTAATTTGTTGCAAAAGATGTCCCCGAGACGTTTTCTATGGTTTTGTCCACATCATTCCAACCAGACGCTTATTTTTATCATACATACTACAGCATGTAAAGGGAACATAAGGAATAACAGAAGGGATCCTCCATAATTTTTCCTTTTCAATAAATAAAATTTTTGATCAAGGTAATCCTTGTAAAGTATAAGTCCAAGTCCACGCCACACCTAAACAATTCAATTAGTAATACCACGTTTCCATGGGGATCCTCTTTAAAGCCTTGTGTTCCCTTGACAACAGTGAACGAAGGTGGAACTGCTAAGTGTACATTTTTGATTTTGATTTTTATGCCCGTCGCGAATTTGCCTAAATTGAAGAATTTATTTTAAAAGTTATTAAGCTTCTAGTTTGTTTGTAATTCAATCAAAAAATCGAGGTCATCAACAGTTTCTATTTCGCAGATCATATGATGTAGAATTGTGCAGATTTTTGTCGGTAATCAGGCATTTTAATATCGAACTAACCAAAACAGAGAGAGATCCAAAACTAAAGAATTATTTTGAAATTTAAGCGTCCATTTTCGTGAGAACATGAACAAGGTTTCCGTTCACAGACCAAATGATATAGAATTTTGCAGAGTTTTGTAGATAATAAAGCAATTTGATATCAAATTAACCAAAACAGAGAGTGATCCAAAATTGAAGAATCAGTGATTTTGAAATTTAAACGCCCATTTTCGTAAGAACATTAACAAGGGTTTCATTCACAGACCAAATGATAGAGTTTTGAAGATTTTTGTACATAATCAGGCAATCTGATATCGAATTGACAAAAGCGGAGAGTGATCCAAAATTGAAGAATCAGTGATTTTGAAATTTACATGTAAGCTTCCACTTCTTTCGTAATTCAATTAAAACGGAAGTCCATCAACAAAATTTCTATTTTACACACCAAATAATATGTAATTTCCAAGATATTTGTAAACAATCGGGTAATATCAAATTGACCTACGAAAACAAACATTTCTTTTGGATGTTTTTAATTTCATCAAATCGTTTTGTAGTTAAGAACGAAAACGCAATTGCTAGTCTCATCTCTTGTATATCCTTGTTCGGCATTTCGACTTAACCTAGAAGTGTTTTAGATTTCAATTTTTTTTTTCGAAAAAAGAGCAATAAATTTCATTTTCCTTTTATACAACTTCGGTTCCACCTTGGCAACAGAATATAACTGAAAAATAACTTAACCGATTTCTAAATAGCGCAACACTGAGTGATCTCCGATGTTGACGTTTTTAATTTTCATTTTTTGTTTTCAATTTTTTTATTCATTTTTAATTTTCATATTCCAATTTTACCATTAAAAAAATTCAGTTTGAGTTTCAAGTTAATTTGTTGACAAATCTATTCATAAAACAAATTGAAATCGGGAAAAATGTGGCGTTAAAGTACAGTATGTCAATATGGACTAATCGCTCAGAGTTAACGCTAAAAGTGCCTCAACCGATCTGTAGAATAATATCTTTAAAAGATGGCTGGTATGTCTTAAAAGAAGGATTGAAAGAAATTATGTTGCATCGACAGTGTTTTCAAAATTAAGCGACCGTATATTCGAACGTCAGCATTTCTGACTGAAAATATCAGCTTAATCCCCCCGCCGGGATCTGCTGTCCCACAAAATGATTTGTTGATTTAAAATTTGAACATACTATATTTTAGTAAATAGACCATCAATTGACTGTTACTGCATTGAAGATTCAATAATTTTGTCATACACCGCCACCATTTTTTAAAGGTATCATTTTTATACAAAAATGAAATCTTATCTTTGTTCCGTTTGCTTCAGTTCAATACTTTTCCCTCTTTTCTGATCCTTTTGCTTCTCCTGTTCGATCTTCTTTCTTGTGAAAATGTCTTTCCTGGAAATAAAACAAACAAAACACATGAGTTTGTGTTCAACAAATATGCCATAAAAATTAAGCAGCATGCTTTGCTAAATACTTTAAAATTTAAATAACGTTTATCGCCATCGTCACCACAATCATCATAAGCATGCGATGTTTCTTTAGGCTCAATAAAGCCCAAAATAAAAATTCCAAGTTTTTTCGAGTTTCATCTTGTGAAGTAATGACAAACAAAAGGCACTATAAGACAGTGCTCTCAGTAGCTTTCATTTGAATGGTCACACTTTAGGATTTCATCCACAGCTCAAAAGGTAAAACCACCTTGTACAGTATGATAAACAGTACCACACAGCGAAAGTTGGTGAAGAGAGCTAACAAATTTTGGACAGTGAACTTGTATCTGATAGTTTCAAGAGCGCACTTTAGGATTTCATCTACAGAATTACCTTGTATAGCATGATAAACAGTACTGCTCAGTAGCTTTCGTTTGAATGGTCACACTTTAGAATTTCAGGAAAGATTTCCGTACAGCCCCATACATTAATTATACATGCATCACTGTCATACTAACCCTCTTACACAAAGAACGAGCATGAATAGAGTTTGAGTCGCAAAATGTATACATAATTAATGTATGGGGCCGTGCGGAAATCTTGCCAGAATTTCATCCACAGACTCAAAAGGTAGAACCACCTTGTACAGCATCATAAGCGGTACCACAGCGAAAGTTGGTGAAGAGAGCTAATAAATTTGCACAATGAACTTGTACCTTAGTTTCAAGAGTACAACTCGCCTGAGTAAGTTTCTCAACTCAAAACAAGAATGCAAAATGTATTCGTAGGACAAAGTTCTCAACACGTGGCCGCTTCGGACAATAGGCCATTTTATAGTTGTGTGTTTAGTGACCTGGCCTTGGATTGGAAGCGAGGCTGTGGGTGACCTTGTTTTGATACAAACCTCACTGCTATTCATATGTAAATGCAAACTAGTTAGCATAAGAACAGCATGATCTACATATGAAAAACAGTGAGGTTTGTATCAAAACAAGGTCACCCGCAGCCTCGCTTGCAATCCAACGCCAGGTCACTTAGCACACAACTGTAAAATGGCCTATTCGGAAGAAAGGTTTCTTGCCACAGAAAAGACCTTAAATTCAGTTTATTTATCGTTAACTCTTCAGTCACTGCTATATGTCTGTTTAGCTCTTCTTACAAGGTGCTGTTGAATTATTCTATTTTAAACCACGCAGAGTGAATCGCCACGTCAATAAAACGAAACTCCAGGACGAGCTCACATCGGGATGACTTCGGAATTTTACGTACTAAAAACAGTTAATGGAATTAGACTCTTACCGTTTGCGTCTTAGCGAAGCCAATATTCCTTCCTTCAAAGTCTTTGACGCTTGTTCCTGGCGTATTAGTAAAGCTTCAACGACAGAGGTCACCTTCACACGTCCTCACTCGCCAAGAAGTTGTTTGGTTTGACGAGGATTCTGCACTTTCAGTCATGAATATGGATTAGAAGCTGGAACCAATCGCTGGTCGATGGAAAAACCATATTTGGAGTGGAATTCTATGCCCATGTTCTAATGAATAACTTGACATTTTTTATGTTTTTGTTCAAATCTAGGCCTGTGGGATTTATAGCGTGAAATAGCTGTCTGGAGTATTTTCCCGCACATTCAAATTGTGGTTTTTTTTGAAGCCTTGAAATCTCTTTTCATCTTTGATTTACAAAATGAAAATTCATGTACTCTTACACTATATGACGAAAAAAACTTTCTGCTTTTCTGAGTCCACAGTACCTCATGATCGGAGAATACTCATAGTCTCTGTATTCGCTAAGAATCAGAGATTGACTTAAAAACTATATCAGAATAAAACCCCCAAAAAATTACGACAACTTCTACGAAGTTTTATATTCTAGTTCGTATCTTACCACCTTAATATAGACAGATATTTTTTATCCTTTACATTAACGAGTTTGGAATTAAAGATAATCAATGCTTGTAAGATCAAGTAAAATAGAAGAACATTGCGTATTTTATACTAATAAATTTGAAATGTGAGATTTCGTTGCCGCATTTGAATGCATGGACAAACTGTCGAATTAAAATGGTGAAAAATGGAGAATGGAGAAAAACGGTGTGATTGAATTTAAATGAAATAGGAAAAAATTTAAGGCGGAGATACAATAAAAACGTACGGCTACATACACCAAGAGACTTCCATGAGACATTCATGCCCTGTTGCCGAGTTTTTTCCTTCTAAAGGTTTGTCATTCTTTTCATTTCTAAGATTTATTTTACATGTAAAAGCATTTTGAAAGATTAATTGAGCCCTCCTATTGTGGATTGCTCGAAACCTTGAAACCTCGAAGCGCTAACAAAAAACAAAAACAAAAACAAAACAACAACAACAACAACAAAAAAACAAGCATTGAACGGTATTGCCTTCCCTGTCCTACCCCGCAAGAAAGACAGGGCTATGCTTCAATTCTGGAAAAACTAATCGAAGTAAAATGAATAGATTTTCAGTCATTTCTCTGAATAAAAAAAAAAAAAATGACCCTCGAGAGGGTAGGTGCCTGACCTTTTCCTTCCTTCCGCACCCCCTTGATTCATTCCAACTTGACACGTTTTGAAAATCCAAAATGGTGGCTCAAAGCAACGCCTACTCTCTAGAACAGCACCATAACTCCACTCCATTCATAGGCGAATTTCTCTGTCAAAAAGAGAATTTTCAGCAGGAATGTACGCGCGTTGGAAAGACAATTAGTAGGTCAATATTTTGTGAAAGTGTCAAGATTGCAGCTCTTGTAGATGGGGAGAAAATCGCCTTTAAATATTGAAACAATAGAAATTTATTAATGAGCAAAAGTGACCCCGATCTTAAAAATCGACGAGGTCCTTTCAGTAACTCATTAACCAATTTCTACTGTTTCAATATTTATAGGCGAATTTCTCCGTCAAAAAGAGGATTTTCCGCAGGAATGTACGCGCGTTGAAAAGACATTTAGTACGTTAATATTTGGTGAAAGTGTCAAGATTGCAGCTTTTGTAGGTAGGGAGAAAATTGCCTTTAAATTTTGAAACAATAGAAATTTGTTACTGAGCAAAAGTGACCCCAATCTTCAAAAATCGACGAGGTCCCTTTTAACTCATTAACCAATTTCTATTGTTCCAGTATTCATACGTGAATTCCTCTCTATCTACAAAACAAGAAATAATTTCTCGCATGATGTGACAATGTTTGGTTGTTGTATTAGGACCCTGTATTGAAGACCGCTATCAGAAGTGAGAAAAGTGAAGACTGTAGGTTAATAACTAAAAGCAAAGGAATAATGTTTTTAAACAAACTGGAAATTAATTTAGACATATTTGTTGCTCAAATGCTTGGAATACCATTAGTTTATTAATTTCATTATTAAATTTATTGAAATCACTTGGCATGTTGTGCCTCGACAGCTAAACAATGCTAATATTTAGGTACACTTTGATAAACTGCTACTAATATTGACCAGTGGAGAGATCTACTACCTTACCATAGGAAATTAACGCTAGTGCAAAGTAAGGTATTGGAAGTTATCGCGAGTTAAATTAACGCGAATTGAATAGGAAATTAGTTCTCAACAAAGGAAATTAATGGAAAGAGGTGCTAAACGTTCAAAATGAGGGAAATCAAGGCAATTTACGCAAAGAAACATAGTGTGTTGAAACAACAGGAAGACATTTGTTTTAATACTAAGTGTAAGGATCTGAAATGCAAATAGTGTTCGTGGAATTGTTCCTAAACGTAGGGATTAAGTGAGGGAGTCTGACCACTTCGAGCGTTCTTCTCAGTGTCCATGAAATCGGGGATCTCCACCCTCGTAAAAGAATACTTTTTCCTTTCTGGAGTGTATCGAGAATTTAGTGCGAAAACAATGGAAACTAAGGTCACGGAAATTTAACGGGCAACGAAATTGATGATGCGGAAATTAACGTTATCAAAAGTTGACACAACTTAAATTAACGCGAATTTCTAAAATCCGCCTTAATTTCATGAAGCGTTTATTTTTTATAATAAGGTATGCTTAATGAATACAACACACTACAACTACTATTAATTTATTTTCTGCTTCTAAGATTGGGCTAAAAAGGATTTCCTGCGAACATAGGTATAGCCCTGAACTTTCATCAATTGAAGTAATGACCAATTGGCGAAACAGCCACTAATACCATTACCTTAGTTTTGCTTTGCGCTTTCTACGGAGTGAACCCTTTTACCCTTCAACTATGAAAGAACAAATTCTCCTATCTTGTCCCTATACTTTTCTTATAAAAAAACTGTGGAGAAGTTATTATTACCAAGAAAGTTCACCTTGGGTGATCATATCCTTAATTCTCTTGACCCCAGAAGTTGAATAAGCATTGATATTACAAGAAGAAATTTAACGCTGATCACTGCAATAAGTTCTTCCTTCCTTTTGCTTTTTCATTTTTTTTCTTTTTTGCTTGCTATCTAGAACCTAAATTAGCCAGGGAGCTAACAAGATAACCAAATGGTTCATTAAGCTTCCTTGCTTTACACATTATTCTAACTAATAATTAATTTAATTCGATATATCACCGCTAAAAGATTGTAAGAATCAACATGTAAATTGAAAAAAAAGCACAAATAAAGATTATTATTAAAGATTAAAGACTGCAAGGGCTCAAAAGGGTTAAAGAAACACATTAAACTACATTCCTAAGTGTTTTGTTCAGTTTCAATATTAAATGACTACATTTTGGTTGTCTCTCATGACAGCAAGTCTTATGCAACTGCCATGTTAAAATAATTAAGAACAATTACTTCGAATAATCATATGAAAAATGCCCTGGTCTACTGCTATTTATACTTCTTACTTCTAGTATCATATTCAAATGTAATGCATCTAAACTAATTAGATGTCCCATTCACTGCCAGGCTGGTACCTGGGTTAAAATCTAAAAATGTTTTACAATGTTAAAACTGAAAGATTTTGTCGTTTTCTTCACACTTTTGACTTGCTTGCTACTATCAAGACATTTTATACAATCTAAAAATGTTTTACAATGTTAAAACTACTTTATACAATCTAAAAATGCAAAAATGACGTTCTAAAATTTAAGAGCTACTGTACATTCCACACCTAACAAATATAATCTAGAACGAAATACAAACTAATATCATTATTTTCTTTGACGTGAGGAAATACCATTAAGAAGGCTGCTGAAGGACCGACGCCTAATGTAAGCAATTTTTACGGCAATTGCTACACACGTTAATACTACAGTTTCTTGTAAAATAGTGGCTAAGATATCCCCGAACGCTGAACTTAATTAAGCTGTTGCATATTTACAGTGTCTTTACAATCTAAAGATTATTAACACTATAGTCTATTTTGATTGCATTATCACTGTTTTTCCCTGATCCACCATGTTCTGAGTCATTTTTTCATTTCAAAAAACACTCTCTTTGTTAGTGTGCATACCTGCCACGGGTGCCGCATTTTGAGGTTAATTTTAGCATGCATGTTTACACTCAACATCATATCCATGAGGTGATCTTTTGCTGCGCGCTTGTGGAACGTGCTAACAACAGAAGATATAAACGGAGAACGTTGTTTGTAGCTTTCCCGAAGTGGAGAAGCATAACAAATCAGAACATCGTCATCGAGAACACTTGGGCTTGAAAATGGTTCAACGTCAACTACGTTGTCTGGTTGGGAAGCTTCAACCAAAAATATTTTTGGCTTTCCTTCCAGCGTGGGGCACTTCTTGGAATGGAAGAGTGATGTGATGGCGTCAAGTGTAATCGTCTCATCATCTGTTCCACAGATTCCGCCTTTTGATCCATGGCTTAGGATCACACACACAAAACAGTCGTATTCCGAGAAGTCTTTCTTTGAGGTGTCTGTCAGCACCTTTAGCAGGCCACCTTTCGTAAGATTGTCGTCTATCCGGGTTCTGAAGCCAAACTTATCAAAAACATCGAACAGACTCATCACGTTAAATGCGCCACTCTGGAAGATGAAATTGTTTATCACCAAGACATAACCAGACTTTGCTTTGTAATCGACTCCATATTCGTCTTGACGCCCTGCAAAAAAAAGTTCATCATAAATTGCAACATTTTAAATTGACATGATAATTGATATATTATAACTAGGCACCACCCAGGCTTTAACAGTGGACAGGTCACTGCGATTAAAAATCAAGTTATAAAGTAAAATATAGTCGAACCTCTAAGTGCGACCACCTCAAATAAGCGACCACCTGTTCAAAACACCAACATTTTCCCAGTCAAAGCCCTATAGTTGGAACCTCTCGTAAACAACCACCTCTGGTAAGCGACCGCGACCACTTTTTGAGGTGGCGGCATTATAATTTTTCATTGTTTCTAACCTCTTGTAAGCGACCACTTGACACATGGTCTGATCTTCAAGTTCGCTGTATGTACTACACTACTCAGAGTTGGCGAGGAACTTTTAGTGACAATCTAACACTGCTCGTATTGTAACTAGGAAAATCCACGCAATAAATTCTCTTCAAATAAGTAGATGTGCCAGACCTGTTTCCAGAAGAGACCCTCTCTGGCTCGACTCTCAGTCGTAAGCGACCACCTCCCGTAAGGGACCACTAAATCTTGGCATTTTGGGTGGTCGCTTACGGTAGGTTCGACTGTATCGTGGAATGATATCAATTCTTCTCAACACCAGGATGAGTAATGTGCTCGCTTTAACCTTTAACTTCTACAACGTTGTTGATTAAAATTGATCAATAGTAAATAAAATACTAAAAATGACTCAAGAAATAAAGAAAATAGTGTACAAGAGTAGTGTATGAGGTACCGAATGCGGACCTTCGTAATTAATACAAACCAGAAAGAGGATGCAACTTACTTGTCATGGAAAGTAAAATAAAAATGAAAAAGGAAATGGGTCATACTTTATTTCAACGATGCATTTAGAAGTTTGACAATAAACATTTGTTTGTATGGCTGTGTATCAACATTCAATAGAAATATCTACATCATTCAGGCCAAATTTAACTTTTAACCAATTACTGTGGAAATAAAACACACTCTAAAGGTCCCCCCCCCCCCCCCCCCTCATTATCAACTAAACAACAGCCTCCCTAAGCTGGAGGGCCCATAACGGAAAGATGTTGTGTGGGATGAAGTAATTAACTCTTCATCCGTCAGACATCACTTCTCCGGACTAAACCTCATCCAAATCCCCAGCACTCCGCACTTCTCTAATCTACTTCCTTCTCTGAATGCTTCCTGCTCTCTGGACTCTTTCCACAAAACTCCCAAGTATGCAAATAATATGAAATTGGCAGAAAGTTGTTCGAGATCCTTCTCAATCGGTTCATATATGCAAATGACATAGTATTGGCGAAACGTGTTTCGTATCTTACCACTTGCTGGTGAGGTCCCACCATAAGAAGCGGCTGTTTGAACTTCTTTGCTAGCAAGGCATGGTTGAGAACATAATTTTCTCTGACCTGTATAAGACGGAAGACAGTTACCTAATCAAAGGAGATTTTCACAACTGACAACTTCTAATATTTCGTACCTTTGGGATAACGACATTTTGCAACACTGTCTAAATTTTCACGAAATGGGAGTAATAACGTTTTAACCATGCAGTTTATATACTCTTATATAAGTCACAATACCACATTTAAGATTGCTGCGATCTATTTTTGAGATTCAGCCGATTCAATTGACACCGACTTGTGTTTGGTAATACACTTGGAAAAAAAACATGGCGAAAACGTTGAGAACTGGGCTCTATAAGTTGACATCGAGTCCTAATCTAGTCCAACATGGAGGCTTGAGACCAAAACCTAGATGAACAAAACCAGTGATAAACTTATGTTAGAATCATCATATCAACTGAGCTTGAGCATTTATTTATTAACAATGGCTGCCATTATCTTTCTTTCAATGAGCAAATGCATAGATGAAAACAACTCTTCAGAAATGTTTCAGAAAATAAGAGTTGTTAAAAAATAATATCAATCAGTATAAAGGTGATTCTTGTTTTTCATGTGTCAGAGCTACAGGGTTGTCTAAGGGTTGTTAGAAAAACAGTAACATTAAATAATTCATTTTCATACCTTGTGGAACCATCTGTGAAAAGGTCTCCACCAATTCATTGCACTGTCTTTCCCAGTTGATCACTGACCTGTATTCGTTTCTCAGATTCGTTGATTCCAAGTGACGTGTTCTTGAGTCTTTTGCTCTGACGTCCTTTATCTTGTCAGCCCAAACCTGCGGGTCATTAGAGTCTACTACGTGCTTTTCACCAGAAGGTAACTTCTTCAGGACCATGCCAAGGCCAGTGTTGGCACTGATGAGTACTGGAAGATCTGCTGAAATGGCACGGAGACCGCTCATTCCAAAGCCTTCGGTTCTTGATGGATTTATGAGAATATCTGCTTCGCACAGCAATCTGCACCACGATTCTGTGTCTCCGGAACATTTCTTCACAGTCACTTGGGCCATGTCCAGCCCAGTCTTCACCATGACTTCCTTAAGCTCAGCATTATCATCATGTGGCTGCGCAACAAGAATCAGACGGTATGAAGGATCTTCTAACAGTTTGATAGCTGTTGCCGCAATGTCGCACCCCCTGACTTCAAAATACTTGGAGGATCCGCTGATCAATACATTGAACATTTTAAAGGCCAGTGGCCTTTTAATCATCTGTGCAGGTAGGCATGCACCTAAGTATTTGTATAAAATTCCTGGTGTTAGGGTGAAAAATTTTGTTTCTTTTCCATGTAACCGCACACCAGATTCGTAGTCATCTGCAACTTTAGGGCCAATAGCCATTACAAGGTCTGCTTTCTTACACAATGTTTCCTGAAGTGCATATTCAGATTCTTGCATATCTTCGCTGACTGTTTCCACAACAAGAGCCCACTTGCAGTTCTTGGTTTCTCTTATGATCTGTGCTTGTCGCCCAACATCACGTCCAGAAGAGTGCATCACCAAAATATCAATTTTCAGATCATTAGGTGGATAGGATAGCAGCTCGGTTGTTGGAAAACCAGGAAGGACTTTTGCATCCACAAGATCCATGTTCAACATCTGTGCATAATCTCTCTGTTGCTGAGTATTCTTTGGCACAAATCCAGTTAAATTGACTTCAGCATTGAGTGCCAGTTCAGTTTGTAATTGTTTATTCACCGCCTTGTCCCAACCTTCAGCATTTGATGCAAGCGTAATGTTTAGTTTCACTGCTTCTTCTGAAAGGTCAATATAAAATCAGTTAAGATGATGTCATGCAACACTTCAAGGCATCATAACTAGAGAGAATTACTGCTATGACATCTGTGCTGTGCTTGTTGTTTGGTGATGGAAGCATTTTAATAGACCATTTCCGAGTTACTTTGAACCTCATTATGAAAGCGAGGCTACGTGCAAAGTTTTTGTTGTGAAAATTAGTTTTCATTCATATGCAAACAAAACTAATTTTCATATGAAAAGTTTTGCACTTAGCCTCGCTTTCATAGTGAGGTTCACAGAAACTCGGAAATGGCCTATTGAGTAAAATGAAAGAAATCCGTGTGCATACAGCATATTCCAATTTTTCAAACACAATATCTTGATATTGGTATTTCAAGAGGTATTTCAGCTTTGAAAAAACTTCCTCGTCAGGGTTGAGGTCAGGAGAATAAGCTGGCAAAAACAAGAGTTCCATTCCCACATCATTTAAAAAACTGCGAAGAGCTACTTCGGCATCACCGTGATGGGCAGCAAAATTGTCAACCACTATAATGTCTCCAACCTCCAAAACTGGTCTTGAGGTATTAGGATCAACTGTTTGAGACGCTTCGGAGAAAAATCTCAAAAATTCGATCGATTTTGATGCACTTCGAACAATATTTGGTTACTCCAATCCATCAACACCGGCTAGAAAGGTGAGAGTAATATTCGCTGTTAATAAATAGCGTCGAACATCAAAACACTGCTCGCCCACAGGAGAGTAACCATAGACTCGGTGTCCAATATCTGGCAGTTGAAATCCGCTTTCATAAAAAAAACTTAACGGAAGAGGGATTATCGGACAAGTAATCTAAGAACAACTGTGTGTAAACAGGGTTTTCATGCGTGAACCTTTCACCGGCGCACTTAAAACGCTTACGGGAGTAGTCTTTACCGCTTGGCAGGTTTTTGCGAACATGTTTTAATAGGGTAGAAAGTGACAACTCACCGCAATCACCAAAGTTACTAAATTCCGATTTCATTTCTTTTAGAGAATTTGATCCCTTACTTCGGACAATCGTCTCCAATAACATGGAATCACCGTACAACAGTTTGCTTGGTGTTCTGATATGCTTTCTTGAAAGTGGGTCGATGTTGCCTGTCTCGCGATATTTAGTGTACTTGTGGACAGTTAAAGTTGAACAATTTATACGATACCTTCTATATATTTCGCTTATTGGACGAATAGCCGCCATTTGAATCATTTTCGAAATCCTTGGACAGACTGAGAGGAATGTCTGATTTGAAGTTGCGGCCGTATTTGTTTATCGAAAACATACCAACAAATTCGAACACTTTAAAATCTTGACGCGAAAGTTTGCTTAACGGCTGTAAAACTTCAAATGTTTGGTTACCAAGCATGTCATGTTTGCAACCAATAAGAACATGTTTTTCTATCACCTGTCCACGCTTAGGTGAAAACGACGGTAGTTTTCATTCATATGTAAACAAAACTAATTTTCGTATGCAAATCTTTGATGTTACTCTCACTTTCATAATGAGGTTTGACAGCAACTCGGAAATGGCCCATTATCACTTGTCTAATGCTAACCAACTTAAACACAACATCTTTCTGAGGCAAAACATTAGACTCACCTTCAAATGTCAACAGGCGGTAGCTCAAATCTTCTCGATCCACATATCTTAACAATCTAGCCAAACTTTTGCGGTTGCTTGCAGATATCAGTCCAGCATCCATCAACACATAGAAAAGGTCAGATGATGTGTCGATCTTGCGGATCTCGTGTACAGGAAAAGGTACATGTAGAAAATGGTCTACCAGGGGGATCATTTCGTGAACATCTACATTTGTGAGCTTGTCAAAAATGCTCTTCACGTGAAATTGCAATGGGCTTAAAACTGTTAAAAAGAGAATTGACATGAAAGCATTAGCCGAAGCAAAGTGCAACTAGATGCCCCTTGACAATGAAAAGGCAATGTGTGGTGTCAGAGGTGCTGGGCTGGACAGCTGGTTTACTCAATCCAAAATGCAATGTTTGTATAAGAAAACACTATAGAGAAAGGGCTTCAAATAACAGGTAGTTAATAATAATAATAATAATAATGATAATAATAATAATAATAATAATAATAATAATTTTTTTTAAATAAATAATAATAAAATAATTCTTTATTAAAACATACCGCACAAATTGCTATTTACAAGTTAACAGTATATACAAAAAAAAGAGCTATTAAAAAGCCTTTTCACATTTCATTTCGATTAAAAAAAAGATAATATTTTCAAGCAATAACGTTTTTGTAAAGAAAAAGAAAAAAAAACCCAAATGTCATGAAGTTTTAAAAAAATGAAATTCGGCATTTTAATAATAATAATAATAATAATAATAATAATACATACATACATACTTATATAGCGCCTAATCAATAATTGTTCATGGCGCTTTACAATGAATAATACTAAAAAGAAGTCACAAGTATGTAAATTAAGATCATCCAGGTGAGTGTAGCTTTGACTGACGTTTCGACAACCTGAGCGGAAGTCATCTTCAGAGTCAAGTGAATTGTGGAACGTCAGTAGGTGGTTGCTAACCTGATTGGTCAACGAAGTCGAGATGTTATTGGTCGTTTGTCAGTAAGCCGTGATGTTATTGGATGTGAAGACTGTAAAAAGTCATTGTTGCGTTTCGATCCGTCTTTTAATGGTCAAAAAGTCCGTGGGTCTATTGTTAGTAAAATGTCTATTGTGTGTCTGTTTTGTTGTTGTTGTCAATAAGTCGTTTGTATGGTGCAGGTAGTTGTAGGCAACGGTTCCAGAGTGAGTCGTTGATAGTAATTTGTACTGTGGGCAATGCACTTGACAGAGTCCCAGTCGATTGTGTGGTTCGTTTGTAAATGGTGCTCAGCAATGTGATGGTTGATATCACTATTTCTAGTTGCTCGTTTGTGTTCAGTCAGTCGTACGTTTAAATTTCTGCTGGTCACACCAATATATATGGCCTGGCAGCCGCAGCATTTGACCTTGTAAACTGCTCCCTGTCTGCAGTTCGGTTCGTCTTTGTCCTTTACTCTCGTCAGTAATTGTCGTAAAGTGATAATAGGTTTGTGAGCTACAAGGATGTTGTAGGGTTGTAAAATCCGTGAGATAGTCTCAGAAATGGACGTTAAGCAGAGGTTCAGAGGACGTTAACCTTTGCTTAACGTCCACGTACTTTCGGTACAACGACAGGCACCGCCAATAAAGAGGAAACACTGCGTTTAACTCAAAGGTTTATTATACGACAACTCGGATCAGTGGCGAGCACATGGAACAGACAACGTCAGACGCGCGTGCGCAGCGCTGACAACCGCTGGGTACAATGTAAATAACGTAGTGGCGTGGTTGCCTTCTAACTCTCTCTCTAGCACTAAGGCACAGAAGTAAACTGAATATACATGCAATATAAACGACTAAATACAGAAACATAAACTAGAACAACAACGCAGAAAGCGGAACTGAAACTGAACTGATACAAGCACAACGGTGCAGTCTCTGGTCCCTTAGTTTTGTCCTTCTAAGTGCAGCGAGTAGTAGAAAATTACTAACGTAAGGTGAAAGGACGCGGAATAGTGCTACCATGAAGAACGCAAAAGCCTAGCACGCTAGTTTAAGTCCCAGTCCTGATTTTTCCAAAAGAGGGCACGTCGTTGGCGGCCAGACCTCCTGGGAGGAACGACAGCAGCCGACTAGGGTGGGTACAGTGGAGTGTCTTGGTGGTAGAATAACAGGGTCGGGGTCATCATCAGAGTCAAATGGGGAGGCTTTGTGAAGGCCACAAATGGGGCCCTGCGGAGACTGAGCCAAAACTGTCGGGGCCACTGTATAACATTCAGACATATGCACCACGTAAAGTTTGCTGCGAAACTGGGTGAGTGTGTGAGTTAACTCAATCATCTTTAACATCCTTCTTTTCATTTTTATGATTTGATCGTGATTAAATTAACTGTGATTTGTCCTTTATTTTTCTTCGGATATGGTAATGCGAGCTGATCATGTGAGCAGCGCGAAAATTGTCTTCTCGGGGAAGTAATTTTCTGGCTCGCTCGCTTTAAGATAAAGATTTGACTTTGGAAGCTCAAACGCGGTAATTTTTCGTGATTCTGAGTCCGAGCAGTCCCTTATTTTTCTTAGGAATAGTAAAACGAGCGAACCTCACGAGCGCGCGCAAAAACTGTCTCCTAGCAAGAAGCAATTATCACGCTCGCTCAAGTTACTATCCTTATAATGGTGTTCTTGGTCTATCGGTTAAACCAGGGGCTATCTCCCACGCAGGTCTGTATGACCGGCCTGGAAAATGAGAGGAAGTGACACCCACACCACAAAACAACAAAAACGTTCACCTTACCTCGTGTGGTTCTGCGACTTCCACAACCCGAATCTGAAAATATAAAGGAGAAGCAGTAATGACGCCCACTTATTTAATTACAATAGCAAGATGACTTGTCTGTGACATATTTAAGCGATTAACAGTCGCGAGACTCTTACGTAGTGGTAGCAAGAGCGAAGACACCTCAAGCAAGAGACTGTTGACGCAATGTCAATTCATCCAACAAACGAAACAAAAGAACAAAACTGACTTGTTACAGACTGACACCCATTAAAAATAAATAAATAAATAATAATAATAATAATAATAATAATAATAATAATAATAATAATAGTAATAAGAAGAAGAATAAATAAGAATAATAATAAAAATAATAATAACTAAGAATACTATTACAACTTTATGAAGTTTGTTTTTTCTTTAAGAAAAATTGTGCTTGGAAATTATCGAAATGAATTGTAAATAGGTTATAATAGTTCTTTTTTCTACTTTTAATTTGTAAATGAGAATTTGCTTGGAATATGTTAATAATAATAATATTAATAATAATAATAATAATAATAATAATTTTAATTCTTATATTGCGCGCATTCCATAGAATGTTCAAGCGCGGGTTACATATAATTAGAGAGTATCTAAATAATACTTATTAAAAATATACCATAATAAAAATCGAAATATACAATGCATGTCAAGGAAAAAAAAATTTTAATAAAAATTAACAGTTCAATTGATAAAATTTCAATTGAAAATAATGACAAAAAACTGCGGTGCTATGTTGGTGGGGAGTAAAAACTAATGTTTTGTTGTTTTATCAACTGATTTGATATAGGTCATATATATGTTCACCGTAAAGATCGATCAAGATTCAAGTGCTGACGTTTTGAGCTTTAGCCCTTTATCAGAGTGGATCAATTGTGGGTTGTAGCAAAATGTTTGGTTTTATCAACAGAAATGATATAGGTGTCCTAAGAAACCACACAAAACATGCTTCGACAGAAACTTCTGTCTTCCTCAGTTTAAATTACAAAGCATAGCGTTGATGGATAGTGTAAACCAAAATGAACCCTTAAATGCCCCCTACAATGGTTGAAGGCAATGAAAACGGTAATGGTACGTTGGCGAGTGGTCTTTACATAGTGTATTTTGGGCTCCAGAGAATCTACAGTGGATTTGTTATCCCAGATCGAATGGGTTGTTCACCACAATGTTAAATATATTTTTAGCCTAATTCTCATTCGCATTCAACAAAGGGAAATGTTTTTTAATCTCGCTGGTTGTCTGTGATCCTGTGCAATCAACCTGAAAGGATTTTATTGTTGGTTCATTGTGCTGCTGTTCACGATTTTGGTGCCATTTTGAATTATTTTTGACTCACGCAGGCACTGGTATACTTGGTATTGAGTTATTGAAAGGTAAACAAACACAGCGGAGTTTTTGTGACATGTTAGGAGATTTTGCTCCTTAACAAGTGACGACAGTTGGTTTCATGTGGACAAAAGGTTCCACATTTAATGTTTTCTAGTAAAATAGGAACCTTTCACAAGTTTGGAAACTAAACTCTGTGAGAATAGCCTTTCATTCATTTGAAATAGATCGACCGTAGCATTCACCCGTGGGTCGACAAGTTTTGTGGAAAACGCTCAGCACTCACTACAAACTTTACTAAATGTAATAACTTACCCACCATAAATGCTTAGTAAGACAGAATCTTTCTTTAACTGTATGTAAATCGTACCTAAGAGCTCTTCAAATGCGCGGTTGTAGTCCTCCTCCAAAATGATGGCTTTTAGTTTCACTTCATTATGGCCAAGCTCGTTCAAAAGCTCCGCTGTTACAAGTGTTTCTTGGACCACTTCACTGAGATGTCTGCTTTGGTAATCTGCCCACAGTCCTTCCAGGACCTGCAATGAGCTGTATGAAACTGTTATTACCAGACTCCCTTGTGTGACGTCTACAACATCAAGTCCAAGCTTAATTCTAAGGTACTCTATCAGTACGTTGAAGGACTTCCTAAATGACAAAATAACATTCCAGATGTCTGGAGGGTTTTGCTGACTTGTTTGCAGCTCCCCAATCAACTGCCCTCCCGCTTGCAGTTGCTCTTCGGGTATAGGTATACGCACACTCTCACATGCTGGTTCAGCTACTTGCAATTGCTGGACATTGGGCAAATGGCCTGGGCTGACAGATGACGCATCTGGTTTACGGCTTTCAAGCATGATGTGAACGTTGATTGTCAGTTGCTCTACTGCAGTCTTCAGATTTTCCAATCCATCTTTCACATCCATGTCTTTCTTGTACCACAACTGAAGTTCTTCTGCGGATCGCACTGCATCTGGAGTGAGAGGATCGCGCAGAAATTTGGCAATGGACTTTTCCCATTCATCTCTCTTTGCAACACTCAAGCTTCCAGCAATTCTCAACAAAGCCTCACTGATTTCTCTCCAAAGGTGAACAAACTTGGCATCAGAAATCTCCATGTTCTTGCTGTGGCCATAAACCTCATTACGATAAAATTTAATGCGCACCAAGTCTGCTTCACGAGAAAGGTCTGTGCTGTTTGGCAATTTGTCCCAGCCAGTGACAGGTTGGGTGAGGTTGCAAATGCTTCTAAACAGTTTGAAAAGTAGTGTAATATCAAATTCAGTGGAGTTTCCATACACTCCTGGGGATGGGTAGAGAAGAGACCACTCTGATTGGTAGATGAAATTTTGGTTTTTTAGATTTCCCAGCTTTGACTTGTGACTTTTCAGAACTGTAGGAAGGGTCGCTGGTGGATGAATGACGTCAAACACATCTTTTAAAAGTGTAATTCCTCCACACACCAGAAGCCGGGTTAGTCGCTGAAAATTAGCCTTTTCGTCAGTGGCTTGTAAGGCACTGTCTGCTGTAGATGGAAGAGCTGTAGCCATTTTTAAGGAACACTCACCAAGTAGACCTATTAAGCAAACGATTACGAAACTTTAATTCCTTAAAGTAAAAAGAAAAAGACTATAAAATAAACAAACTAAAAAATAAACTAAAACAACAAAAACAAAACAAAACAAAACACACAAATCAAAAAGCATTTGGATAGCATTTAATTAAAAACTATTACACTGCTCACGTTTCAAGCAATCCACAAACCCTATCATCCCGTGAATCTGTGTTGTGGGGTATTTTGTGAATTTTTGGGTATATTTGGGAGGAGTAGTTTTTCTAGAAGCATTGGTAAAATTAAGAGAAATAAGAAATATTGAAGATTTAGTGAAGTTTTAAAATTAGAATTTGTAGTTTGTCGGTCTATTAATTATTAATGGACGGACACCAAGTTAGTCCACTAGCAACCTGGGGTGCTCTTGCGTGGATATCATCCCGCCCCTGAACTATCTGTTAGTGTTCCAAAAATCATTTTCTTTCTTCTATCCCTTCTTAAAACCTCTTCAAATTTCATTCAAATTTAGGAAGAATTCCCCCTTAAGTAAATGGAGGCATGGTGTTCAGTTGTACGACCGGAGAACGTTCGAAAACGTTTGTGCATTAAAGGGAACAGCTTATGTTTCTTCAGGGATGGCTTCAGTTAAACGGATATAGCGCCTCTCAGTTACATCACAGATGCCCAAAACCCTATATCAAATTAAAGCTTATAGAACTGGGTATTCAAACATTTCATTGCTTTTCCAAGAAAATAAATTCCCAGGTTTTCCATAAAGTCGGAACGTGAAGGTCCAGGTCATCGTTCAAGAGTTCCAACTCAATGCGACTTTAATATTTTGGAAGTTTGTTTTTTTTCTCCAGGTCAGGATCCCAAACGCTTAAAAATCGTGTCGGGGTTTTCCTTAATTCGATTTCGTTCAAAAGTTACAAAACATTTTCAAAACTGCGAGAAAACCATGCGGAGTGAACGCACGGAAATGGCTTTCAAGGAAAGAATTTTTAGAATTATCAAATTCCCCGACACTTGTTTGTTGGTTATATATTTTTCTAGCATCTGGCCAAATTTTACTGAAGTCTGCCAAATCGTTGTTGAGTTGTAACTCTTGAAAGTGTCCCCCGCAAGCGAAAATTAAAATTTGAGAAAACAGCGCTTGAAAAAAATTCTCGCTACACAAACAAGTACCACCCCCTAACGCCTTTATGGAAAATTAGCCAATCATTTTGCAAGCTACTTTTTCTTCCGGTCACCTCCTGTGAAAATTTTCTCGCAGTTTTGCACGTACTCGCGTTCCAGAGCAATCAACTCCGTCACCATTTTGTTGGATATCTGCGGTGTTTGTTGTACGCGCACGTCGATTTTGTGATCCGCAATGATTATGGGAAAAACAAAATGGGGACTGAAGCCGACCTCATCAAGCAAAGCTGTTGGGCCGAAGCAGAAGCGGCTGAGGAGGGTAAAATTATCAGCGCTACGGAATTATCGGGGAACCACCGTAACCGCATGTATTGTCTCAGTCAAAACGAAAATTCTTGCTGCTCTTCAGTCGAAAAGCCGGCGAATAAATCTATTCAGGCGAAATATTGTTGAGAATAGCGAAGTTTCGAAATTTGCTTATCGAAAGTTCGGGTGAAAATTCGCTCTTGAATGAACGTCCCAAATTGTTAATGCTGCAAATAGGAAGCAAGTATCCTTTTGATGCTTGAAAGAAAACGTTTAAACGGAACCGTTTTAAAGAGCTGACTCCGTTTAACGCTTTGGAAATTACCGTAATACAGTAAGTCTTTGTGAAAACGCTACAAGCAAAAGCGGCGGCTTTCCCTTTACTAGTTATCTAGCGACGGGCGACGTGACAAAAGATCAAGACATAGGACATGATTCTTAACGTTATTTTTCAATTGCTTTTTTGTTTTGTTTCCGCTTGCCGAGATTCGTAAGTTTTACGCACCCGGACACAAGTGATCTGATAACATTCAGCTGCAAATAATAAAAGGTAGCTCATGAAGCGCGATTCACGGACTCGCGAATTGAAACATTAACAAGCGCGTCTCCAAATATCCGCTTCGCTGGAAGATTTTAAGACTTTTACCTACTTTAAAGTGTAGCTTAAAGCTTTTGTCTTCTTTTATGTCAGTGTCGTACTCGAACAAACGCAAGTTCTTCCCCTAAATACAGGATATTCGAAGTGCGAGAACGTAAGGGATTCAAGACTATAGAAAGACCGTTCGCGCAAATATCGCAACGGGTGGTTACACCGGCAGCAATATGCTGTCAATCAAAGTAAAATTTAACTTTCGGTGAAAATCGCTTACGTCCCAATTTCTCGGCAAATACTCACTCTTTTTCGAAATTCTTTTTTTGTTTGTAAGAACTTACTGGGAAGTTTATTTTTATCTAAAAAAATTAAAATCCAAAATTTTTCTCTCTTTTTTTTATAAGTTTCCAAACGTGGAAATGATGTAGCTAATATTCTTAACAGTATTAAGTTTGTGACAGCCTCCATCAAGTAATAAAGTGATCCCATTTCAACTTGAAAAAATTAAAGCTCCATATATTTCCGACAGGTCACGTGACAACATATGACGGGGGTAGCTTTTGTATATAGGCCTGGGAATGAACTCCTTTGTTAAAAAAGGAAGTGGGTGGTCAAAACTTATAAGCATTTTACATAATATAACAAGAAATAACTTCAGAATCTACTTGTACGTTTCGAGCGTTGAAATAAAGCTCACGATAATATGCTTGTACACTTCAAAGACAATGAACAGTGTTTCATCCGATTTTCCAACACCCGGAAAAGAACGAGACGCAGTCTAGGTTTTTTATGACCAACTTCCAGGTGTTTGGAAGTTGGATGAAACACTCTTTCGAGTGTATGTAGAGCTTCTCAAACCATTAACAACTGTTGGAAAAATTCAAAGCAATGTTCATCAAATGCTATGATATTTAAGATTAAATCTCCAAACCTCCTCCTCGGTAGTGCTTTCCTTTGTTTTTTCTTCGTAAATTAACACTTACTCAGTAATCCTATTAAGCAAAGGGTACGTTACAAAAGTTTGATTCGTTATGATAAGAGGTACAAAAAAAAAAAAATAAAAAGACAAATAAAACAAGCTAAAAAAAAAAACATCAAGAGCACTAGGATAGTTTTTAGGGACCTTAAGCAACGAGGACGACGACGTCAACGAGAACGTCAGAAAACAATAGTTTTAATTAGCAAAACACTGGCCCTGCACGTGCATTAAACACTTTGGTACATTTCTCTGTCGTCCTCTGCAAAACAACGACGTGAAATGACCAAATTTAAGGTTTTGTGGAAGACGTGAACGCATGATGATTAATTTTCCTTTCTCTTTCTGAATTTTAAAGGCGCCCCTACGACGTTAGCTCCTCGATAGTTCGCCACATTACACAAACTGAGAGAGTGTAAACCATTGCGAATTTATTCAGAAGAAGCGAAGGTAATTTTTAAAGTTCCGTTTCCGTCGGCGTCGTCGTCGTCTCTGCTTAAGGTCCCTTTTAATTCATAAAACATCCTCTAACTCCTCAGCTATGCATGAGTGCTGTTTACATACTATACGATGTATGAATAGGTACATGTACGTAAAGTCTTACTCGAACCTACAGCTGTAAGAGGCCCACATGGACGGACCCTAGCACTGCTATTTCCCCTTGGATGGAATGCTTAATTCCATCACATAGACTCAACTCTTGATAATCAACCCTTGACATGTACTCACAAGTTTGGTTTGGCAAAGACAAGACAGAGAGTATGCCATTTGAATGGGTTGTCACTCCAAGGTCGCGCCAGAGCCAAACTTGATCAAATTAGGTAAATACATGCCGTCTGACTCAATTACTTTGCATGCCATAGCCAAACGAAAGATTTTCACACAGCCCGATGAATTAATTATACACGTACCACTTTCGATGAATATAATTTGAGCCGCAAAATGTATACGTAGGGGCTGTGTGGACATCTTGCCCTTAACTGTATTAGGCAGAGGTTTTATTAGTTTTAGAAGCCAGAAGCTGACCTACCTTTGGAGGGATTTAAAATGAATCCAAACAAGGCAAATTAATGAGTAGTGCCCACCCATTCACCATTAAGAACCCTCCTACCACAAAAATTAATGAAAGCCATGATTACGTATAGTACGTACATTCTTAATTGCAACTCCCTACAAGGATTTTCAGAAAGATTTCCGCACAGCCCCATACATTAATTATGTATACATTTTGCGGCTCAAACTCTATTCATGCTCGTTCTTTGTGTAAGAGGGACGACAGTGATACATGTATAATTTATGTATGGGGCTGTGCGGAAATCTGCTGGGTTTTTCAGTTACAAGGCTACATAACTACATAGATAAGCAAACTGATAACTAATTGTGTTCGACATACAAAGGACGCACTCCTGACACTGATTGGAATCAAGATTGTATGGGACTACGTTGATTCAGTGAATGGATAGATCTTTCAGGATGCGCATCACCCCGCAGATTTTCTTGCAGGGGCGGATGAAATCACAAAGGAGAGAGAGCCTAGGATTGAGATCATCAAACGCACTCTCTAATCTACTCGCATAAAATTGTGACCTCTCAAGCGAAAACGTAAACTATAAATGGCTATTCGTTCGAACGGCGTTTTGCCATTCACTTCCCGTTCATCAGTCCTAAAAAAAAATTGCATCCGTTCGCACGGCTTGTGTTATCGGGGTGTTATCCGTTCGTAAAAACTAACTACAGCCGGTTATCCATTCAGAAAATAATGCGATTCAACAGTTTGCACGGTTAGGGTCAGCTGTAGGGTTATCCGTCATGCGTTCACTGGGATTTCGGCCATTTATCAGGATATCGTGAATCCGTTTTACACTCAACCCAGCTACAGTGTTTGGTGCTAACCATTTTACATTCTTCTAGAAGACTAGCTCTATGAATTTACCAAGTTTTCTGCTTTTTTCCTCCACTATCGCTTTCCTCGCGCATATATTTTATATTGCCTTTGGCGAAATCTTTGTCTGAGTCTTAGCAGGGAGTCTCATATGAAAGAATCTATTTTTAAATAATAGTGCGTATGCAAATTGGCGAATGTTATGCTTCAGCAAAATGATGGCTTTAGCAAGTATAAACACCGCTCGCTGTTCCTATCAGCTGTCTTTTTGACACAAAGAGATGGTTTCGTCGTTCTAAAATAAAGTTAGTTTTCTGTACCTTTGTTAATGGTACACATTTAACAAGAAATATGCTCAAGGATGTTTGATTTTGAACTTTAAAATAGGTTCTGAGTTATTAATGTCAGAAACGCAAACACAAACATCGTCTCAATATTGAATGGGGTCGAAAATCTTATTTACATGTAGCCGCTTAGCCGTTCACTTTGAGCCGTTCAAAAATTTTCTTCAGCCGTTGCGCCGTTCATTTGTCATCCGTTCACTAGCCGTACGTTTTGCCGTTCGAACAGATAGCCGTTAGTGTACGTTTTCGCGTGAGAGGTCACAATTGGCAAAATACTAAAAGAAAAAGGAAATACAATGGATTGGATTCATAGTACTATATTTAAAAGGTCTCATAGATTAATGATAAAAAAGTAGCTTGATGATTCGTGTTCTAAAAACTTTTACAAGTCTGCATGCAATAAGAGCCAATTTCTTGTAAAGTTTTACTAAATAAATGTTGTTCGGCAGATGAGGTTGTCTAAGAGCACCACCGCACGCCAAACTTTCGCAAACTTTTCGAAAGCCATATTTACCAATCGAAATGTCTTTTAGCTGGCTTTAAGTTAACTAAGTGGATTATAAAATTCGCTTACTTAAAGTAGTAAAGAATCGATTGGTCTGTTGCAAGATTAGAATTAATCTGGTCTGCAGAATTTTTAATCTTTTAATTTTTGAGCTCTCAATCAAACAACAGGACAATGCCCCTTGCTAATGAGTCCAACGGTTCTTGGTTTAAAAAAGAAGGGATAAGGCCCTCGTACCCCTCCCTTTGAAATGAAATTAAATCAAGCTTTGCTGGAAAAAGCCCCCATACGCCAACCTTACCTTTTGGCCTGAATCAACCTAAAGCTCAAAATTTACCGAACCCGTGCCCCGAGTATGTCGTTGTACGAAGCGAAGCAGGTCGAGCGTTCGAGAAAATGTACCCACTTACCTGCAGGTCTGTATCCGCTACCTGGACGGTGAAATTTCAGGAATGCTACGATTAGTTATAGTACGCAATACTGAGCCGATTGACTGTTAGGGTTACTTAGTGTTTCAAGCCGGTTTCACAGTGCGACGCGCCTTACCGTGGCCACCCAACAAACATTTTTTTTTTTTACAATTAGCCAATCAGGATGCGCGAATTCGATTAACGATCACGCCACCTTCCAAAGTCCACCTTTCAAAGTCCAACAGGCAAGTGACGCAAAACCGAGTTATTCAAAACATGTTTTGTATTTTATGAACAGAGAGAAAGATATCCTGATTGGAGGTGATTGGCTAACTTGCAAAAAAAGGTTTGTTGGGTGGCTATGGTAAGGCACGTCGCACTGTAACAATACTGTAAATCCAACCAATTTAAAGGGACACAGTCACCTGGTGCACATGCGCATTAGATACCATTTCTTAGCTGATTTGCATATCACACTTCATCACAAGTCTCGCGCTGAGAAGCGCATCCTTTGAAAAATGTAAACAAACCTTGTCGAGTCGAAGTATTTGCCAGTCAAAATTATTATAGTGATTATAGACCTAATGTCATTTTAGAACACTCATTTTCTTGATACCATGGAGAATTTACTGATGGACTTGTCCAGGGAAAGTCAAACGTCAACGAATACCTCTGAAGTCGAAGAATCATTTAATCGTTTATTTCGGTATCCGGTCGGGTGAAAAATTATCTTCGCTGTTTCTACGTTTCACAGTGTTTGCATGAGAAGCAAATTGAGTTCAAATATTAGAGAATATGTCAATTTTAAAACGTAGCGAATCGACTGAGCTGCAGTGTAGCGAGACGACTTTGTAGCGAAACTACCGGTAAGCTTTATTTCTGCTATCAATCACATATTTTGCTTTTATAATTTCGTTTCCACAACTTCTCTATTATCTAAATTTAGGAAACAAAACCATGTCGTTGCAAAAACGCTTGCTCGACCCGTAGAAAACAAGGTTCTACTGGAGGTTTTCCTTGTCGAGGAGATAATCGACTGTGTACCGAAGCTTGTCTTCGTCTGAGCTCCAAACCAAGCAGCCATGACGCGTAGTTCGAATCGTTTACCAAGATTCCCACCGCACGAACCTTTCGCCAGGTTGAGAAAATGTAATTTTCCAAATATATATAATGGTGATTTGTTCTCCAATGTTTTTGATTGATTTCTCTCGTTATTTTAGTCAACGCAGGCGATTTCTTCCGCCCGGCGCCTTCACGTTTCCCACCTCTTCTTTTCATGTTCCGTTGGAGACGCGATCAAATATGATAAAATAATATCATAGGATGAGCAAAAGCATACTCAGAAACAGGTTTCCAGTAAAAGATTGAAAATCCAATAAAACACTGGGAAGATTGAAGCGGATTTCTAGACGCCGACGCGTACTTTTGATTTCGGGTTGAGGTGGACGCTTTTCAAAATTGACAAAAACTAGCGTCCAGGTCAGCGCGGTCACAAAGGTGACTGTGTCCCTTTAAAGCATTACATTCATTCATAAGATGAAACTTTGAAAGCGGAGAGCTTCCACTGGTAAATTTACAATATTTGACAAGTATCCTAAATAAAAGAGCCAGTTTTCTTAAACATGAGGGAAAGCGGAAGAAAAACAATAGACTTCGGGACTCAACAAATTCTTGGAATATCATAACAAAATATAAAATGGGAAGAAAGCACAAACCAGAAAAACTGATTGTTTTGAACGATTCCTCGTTTATTTCGCAATAGTAGCTCGTTAAAGAAATATATATAAAAATCTCTATCAAGAAAAACTTAACAAAAATATTAGCTTTAGTCAAAACCTGCGTTACCTTGAGATTGAAATAATGATACCATAAATAGACCTTATTCCAAAATGGCTACTATTTTCATATTCTTTTGTTGGTATTCAAATTAACCCTTCTTACCTCGTTCTTAAGCTTAAAAATCAAAAGAATATTTTACCTTGAACGAGTCAAGAAGGGCTAATTTGAATGCAGACAAAAGAACATTAAAATGGAAGCCATTTTGGAATAAGGTTTATAAGAGGCATCAGTTTGAAAAATGTGGTTAATATTTAAACACTTGTAGTTTATAAACAGGGCCGTTGGTTGGACAGCGCGCAGAAAGAAACTCAATGATGAATTAAAAACGAGTTCAACAATTATCATTAAAGACTTCTAAGAGTGTTTCTTGGACCCATTTTGTGCATGCGCACGAGCGTGCAATATCAAGGGTAAAAGTGTAAACAATTTGTTACATTAGCCCCTGCACTGCACGAGGAGAGCGAACACCAAGTGTTTTCTTTGCAAAATATTTTGCCGTCATCTTGGATAACAACCTCAAAGATAGTAGAAAAATGATGCCGAGAGAGTAGGTCCCTGACCTTCCCCCCCCCCCCCCCCCCCCACTCCATTAATTCATTCCAACTTCACGCGTTTGAGAAATCCAAAATGGCGGCCCAAAGCAACGCCTTCTCTCTAGAACAGCACCACAACTCCGCGCGCACTGGGAGTTAAGAGAAAGCGATACCTTGGGCATGAGGGAGGAGTTGAAAGGTAAATATTGGCAATGGCCCGCCACTGTGACACCACAAAAAATTTAGACTGTTTTCCAGTGAATGATATATTATAGATAAACATACATGACCTCCTCACTTACTCTGCTATTTATGGTACTGTATGTGTGTGAACCTACATAAGCTTTCCAGTGTAACCCATACGTCATCTGATTGTCACATGATTCATCCATTTTCTTGATTTCTCTCCGTAGTTCCAACCGTGATTCAACCGTTTTATTGATTCCTCTCCGTAGTTATTCAGCCTACTGAAATGAAACTGCCGCTTAAAATTGGTATAAACTAATGTTTCCGCTATCTCACCACGGCCTTCCAGGATGATGAAAGAGTATAATATTGATTTGTCATTACCGAAAGAAGACAACTCCGAAGGCCACTCATTTTCTCTGTCCACTGAACAGGAACAAAGTATTTCTCAGAATTAACCTTGAGAATACTGCTATAAGCTTGCGAGTTTTTTTGTTTTGTTTTGTTTTTTTTTTCAGATCGCCGAATTCTGGTCAACATATATTAAACAATTATTCCCCAAAATGTAGGTGGATAGTGATGGCTGTTTAACGAGAAGAGATCAGGAGAGGTAAATATCTGCCAACATAAGGATAAGGCGGTAAGTTTCTAAAGAAATGTGGTACTGCGTTAGATCAACAACTTATTTAACCACATAAGTACTGTAGTGTAACACTTCATGTATCTTCATACATGTATCTCTACATTGAGCAAAATAAATTGTATTGTATTCAACAGTCAATGTCTTGCTAGCAGAAGGCTACTAATAAGTGTTACAAAGAAGACGACACTTTTAAGTTTACTTTTGAAAACATGTTTGGGAAGAACCAACTGTACATCGTCAGTCAAGCTGTGAGAGTAAATTATGTATTCCATACCATGTATATTAACTTATATTATTTAAATTCACTCTCACATTGTAAGAAACACTGTATTCTAACACTTCTACAGTCAATGTATGCAAGCCCTTAACTTAATTATTTAAGCACATAGGTACCGTAATCTTAATTACAATTCATGTATCTGTGCATTGAGCAAAATAAATTGTATTGTATTCAACAGTCAATATCTGTGAGTGGTACCGTCTTGCATGTAGTTGTGTTTTTGGATTATATATTCATGCTTTTTTTCCGTTTTGAGAAATGTCATTAATAAGAAATTTTCTTCCCGTGCGTAAGATACGGGCCTTTTGTCGTTTCCCAGTAAAACATAGTTTCTGAAATGGTCAAAACAGTTTGGTCCGCACAACTTTTCAATTTAAGTGTCCACACCCAATTTGAAGTGTAAAGCGACCTTAACACATCTTCAAGCAAGTAGTATACACTCGATTGCAAAAACGTTGACACCTAAAAAGCATAAACCATGAACGATGAAACCCAAAGGATTTGAGGGTAGAGTTAAAAAATTGGCCCTTTTTGGCCAACTTGCACACTTAAAGGAAAGCTTGGACAGTTTCCTTCATTCACCACGTGCAACTAATTTTAGTTATCAACCGTCGCACGAGAAGAGAATATCATGCAAGTAAATTTAGTACACTTATACCCATAAAGCCATTGGGTCTCATCGTTCACGGTTTATGCTTTTTAGGTGTCAACGTTTTTGCAATTGAGTGTACACAAACAGAGAAACTAAACAACTTATAAATAACTGAAATTATACCATGTTGAATTTTTGCGAGTGGTAGCGTAGTCAATTGGTCAGTAGGAAAGCTGACGGAGATTTCTTCTTTAGGCACAATAATTTAGAATCTAAAAAGCTTTTCCCGCTTATCAAGACATGGAATTGTAAAAAAAAGTTTGCATTGTTTTAAGTGATCTTACCCAGCTTTATCCATGCTTTAATTTTCCTTTTGGAATGAACCGACTGGTCTTTTCTACGTCCCTGCCCTATCTTCGAGAGAATTGAAGCTATGACAATACTAAAAAAAACTGATTGTAGAACGCTCTAATGAGTCATGACCACTCAAAATTGTACGGCATCTTTAATTAGTAAGGGCTGGTGAGATTTAAGTGTCGGGATAATTAACGATAACATTAAGATACGCTACAAGTGAGGAAATAACTTTAATAAAGAACGGAGAGTAAGTATAGTGTGATCAACAACTGACTTTGTATAAATTAAGAATCGCACTAAATTTATCATTTAACCACATAGGCACAGTAGTTTAACACTTCAACAGTCAATAAGTATGCGAGGCCAACCATCCTGCATGAAGTTGTGTTTTTGGATTATATATTCATAGTTAACTTTTCCTTGTTTGAGAAAGCCATTGGCGAGCAATTTTCTTCCAAGCAAAAGATACGAACCATTCTTTCGTTATACTATAAAAACGTTACCAGATTTGTTCATTAAATCAGGAACATTCTAATTTCTAATAAAATGCCTGCCAAAATCTGGTTGCTCAAGTTAACATTAAATTCCATAAACCATCAGCTAGTACAGTAAATTGTTTGAAATAAATTTCTGAACAATACACAAAGTTTGCTGCCGGTGCTAGCTCCTATATTAAACAAGTTATAAAACTTCAAACTTAGCATGGACAGAATCCGCAACAACCCCCCCCCCCCCCCTCCCCTTCTCCCACTCCAACCCAATCTAGATACGTTTATTAATTTAAGGACGGTGCCTACTATTGTTACTGCGCATACGTTCTGCGCATCGCGAGATACTCGGGTTTCCTATTGGTGGTGCCTACTAATACAGGAATATTTTTGCGCGGTTTAAAACTATACGGAGAAACCAGAACTTACCAAATGCTTTTGGTATCTCAAAAGAAAATTGGGGGCAACCATGCATTTTTCAGAGATAATTAAGCTTCAATTTAGGAAAAAATCCCATACATTGCTTTATATGTTGGCGTTTTTTAGAGATATTATTGCTTAATTATCTCTGAAAAATGCGTGGTTACCCCCAATTTTCTTTTTGGATTTCAATAGGCCTTGCTGAGATCTGCTTTTCCCGCATAGTCATAAACCGCACAAAAATACTTCGGTATTAGTAGGCACCGTCCTTAAGCGAACATTTGTAATACATCTTGTTACAAGTCTCACAGTTCGTGTAGTCAGTAAGGACGGGCACAAGCCAAATAACTCTTACACTAAGCAGACTACTTTAAGTGATGCGTTGTTTGCAGATATATGGCTCATTTACACACACAATTTGCACGAGTTGTGTCGGTCTTTCATAGATGCTACACGAACTACAAGATACAATCAGAAGTGCACCGAGAAATGATCTTCTCAAACTCATTATTCATATTCTCATACGGCTTACAAGCACGCCGCATTGTGGTCTGGTGGATTAGCTGAGAAATCCACTGTTCGAGTTGAAAATCAAACGTGTTTCAGTGAAAGCGATGTTACACTCACGTGTAAAATGTTTGTTAATCTGCATTTTCATGAACCATCACAGCAAATATTAGCACTTCTACTTCACCGGGTTTTAAAACTTGATAGTTTGGGAACCTTACCTAGGATTTTGACTTGCATCTTAATTGTTTGAAACGCTTACTTGAACAGCTTTCCTTTGTCTCTTCAATTTCAACGGGCTCTTTAACCAAGCTCTCTGTAGCCTTGCGTTTTCTTTCCAAGCCAGAAACAGTTCGCAACAATCAACAACAACCTCTAGCACCCAGTGAATGAATAAAATACTGTATGCTTGTCCTGCTCAATAAAATGAATGCGAGCAATAAGTTGTGAAAAAAACATTATGCAAATGTATTTTCTCGCGTTAAGGAATGCACATTGCTTCGTGCTTTGCATACGGATGTGTTGGTATTTGTCGTGTGAGTTATTTTTCACAGTACGCGTGATTATTTGTTATCAGGTATATAAGGTGTTCTTTGCAGATTCAAGGTCACTTGACGGCATCTCTCGCTACCGTTCTGTAAATTTTCTTGTGTTTGTTATCTTTTTTGTTATTATATTTAATCCTTCAGAAATGTTATTACCAGATTGTACATTATTGACATTATTGTTAGCTTACGTCTTCATTAGCTGTAGTTTGTAGTATGTTTATTCATGTATCAGTTTTGCCCGTGTTCTAGCTATCAGTAAACGAGATGCCTATTCCTGATTCTTGTCTGCGTTTCATGGTTTCTAGAGTGAAAATGATTTGTTCTCGTTTCACTGCAGAGTGATTAGAGAACAATATTCATTGTCAATTCCAAATAACTTGAACAGATAACACAAATGAACGCTTATTTGAATAAAAACAAAAGTCATTGATACAAGTATCATTCCACATGAAGAAATTCAACAGAGAACTGTGTCAATGTGACGAAAGGCTAATTTCAATTCTGTTTGTTAAGCTTCGTGTTTCATTGGGTCAAACACTCGAAATAATAAAAGCATTGGCTTTCATCGGTTTTGTTGCGTTTCGAAACCGGATGAACTGAATAATCACAAATCGTTTATACAATATTACGTCCAAGTTCATCCCAGATGGCCGATTTGTCCCGTGTTTATAAATTGTTTCACAGAAGGGCTATTTTCCGAAGTTCAGATTCCGATTCAACAGCTCTAAAATATTGAATATGGAAAAAAATCCCCCCCTCCATCTCACTCGATTTATAAATTTTGGTTAAATTACTTGGAGGCCAAAATTATTTCAGTTTTAATCTTTCTCTTTACTGTATGTACTGTATCCTTTATTCTAATGTATTGTGACCTAGTTTGAAAAAATAATCATCGTTTGTAATATTCGTGTGAATTAAATAAATTGACTACACTAGACTTGACTTCAAACAAGTTTAATTTGTCACAATATCCTTGGTATTATTTATTAAAAACAGATCACGGAGATCCAAAAGTAGGTCACAAAAACGTATTACTGTTTTTCCGAACTTGCATTACGTTATGTAGCATTACAGCCTGATGTCACTTTGGTATTTCGTTTCTTTCGCTCGATAACTGGCATTTGAACAAGGAGATGAAAAAGTTTTGCGCAATAGCCTGGGGTGCGGGCAGGCAGGTTAGCTAGTTGTGTGCGTCGCCAAAAGGTTTGGTTTTTGAGCCGTTTTGGTCAAAAATAGGGTATAGATTTTAACCATTTTAGTCTGAAAGACTGAAAGTGGGTATGGATTCTAGAGGCTAGTTCTGAAAATAGGTGTGAATTTTAATGGTTGGCCGCAAAAGGATACCAGAAAATTACATATTAATGTTGTGGTCTGAAATAGGGTCAGGGTTTGGAGAACCGAGTCGCACACCCCAAACACAAAACCTCATAAATAATCGAAATCGATTTTTTGCCAGCTCCACTAAAAGGAAGTCAACGTAAACTATGACTAGCTGATTAAATTAAAGCCTTGTAAACATAAGGGAATATATTTCAGAGAATGATGATTGCAATTTGGAACAAAATAAAGACAGACTGTACTATACTATAATGAGGGCTATAACGTGGAAGAAGGTTTGAGGATGAACAGGTAAACTTTTTTCTTATAAAACGCTTTACCTTTTTGAAGCCAACTTATAACACAACTTCTTTAATTTTTATTAGTTTCTTGTATTAAAAAACCTGGTGAGAGGTTTATGTTGTAATAATTTTTCCACACAGCTGTAATTTCCGGAGTAATTCTCACCGAAATTTAAACTAGCTCTCTTTTTTACGATGGAGTTATTCTTAGGTGGGTGGGAAAAATCGAGAATGGTTATGCAAACTTTAATTAACAACCTACAATTTGCTGCCCAGGCTCTTGAAAATGAATTTTAACAATATTTTATTAACATCTATTTCGAGACATAACAGAAACGTAAAGTTATTGAATTGGCAAATACTGCATTATCCAAAGCACATTAGGTTATATTGTACCTCCAGTGAAATTCTGAGCTACTATCAACGGGTGTTATATAAACACCTTTCTATCAATTAAACAGTGTCTCAAACAAAAGTATGTTCATTGTCTAAGCGCAGTTTCTAGCACAGCACGTATCAATTTCACTCTTGACACCTATTATTGGCCTTAAAGGTAGTGATCATGAGCTATCTATCTCCCAATGGTTCTCTGGTTCAGTACTAAACCATTGATCATGAAGAAATAAAAAAAGAAAAAAAGAATGAGAAAACAAAAATTGAAACGAAAAAGGCTGGATGACGCGCCAGTTTTAACAATTCGCCTTCTTCGGCTCTTTAAGGTTTTAAAATTCTGTGTTAAAAGCTAAGAATGGCGTTTTTATAGAAGATATAGCTTATGGTAAATTCATGTCAACTTTTCGATGCCACTCGATTTATATAGAGAAACCGTTTCACATATACTATTATAATTTATTAAAGGGTATTAATCATATCTATCTTATTTGTGATGAATCATTCGCTTCATCATACCATCATCATACCGTCTTGCATACATGTAGTTATGTTTTTGGATTATATATTTATGGTTAACTTTTCCTTGTTTGAGAAATCCATTAACGAGCAAATGAGTAAACTGAGTAAACTGACAGGAGCCCGGGATCGTATATATAGACAAAAATTGAAAAATTCGAACAGCAAGCCTACGCGCTCTTCTTAAAAACTAAGTTGAAAAACCTTATGTGCCCTTATTAAAGGGAATTCTTCTTAGAAATATTAAATATTAAAGAATTCCTCGCTAAGAAAAAAATCATAAAAACTTTGTTGGAATTAATTAAGGGCTAAGCTGTAGATTTTAAATTATTAACAAAAACCTCATAAATAATCGAAATCGATTTCTTGCCAGCTCCACTAAAAGGAAGTCAACTTAAACTATGACTAGCTGATTAAATTAAAGCCTTGTAAACATAAGGGAATATAATTCAGAGAATGATGATTGCAATTTGGAACAAAATAAAGACAGTACAATGAGGGCTATAACGTGAAAGAAGGTTTGAGGATGAACAGGTAAACTTTTCCCTTATAAAAAACTTTACCTTTTCAAGCTAACTTATAACATAACTTCGGTAATTTTTATTAGTTTCTTGTATTAAAAAACCTGTTGAGAGGTTTAATATGTTGATGTAATTTTTCCACACAGCTGTAATTTCCGGAGTAATTCCCACCGAAATTTAAACTAGCTCTCTTTTTTACGATGGAGTTATTCTTAGGTGGGTGGGAAAATCGAGAATGGCCATGCAAACTTTAATTAACAACCTACAATTTGCTGCCTAGGCTCTTGCAAATGAATTTTAACAATATTTTATTAACATCTACTTCGAGACATAACAGAAACGTGAAGTTATTGAATTTGCAAATCCTGCATTATCCAAAGCACAGTACACAGTAGGTTACTGTATCCCCCGTACGTGAAATTCTGAGCTACTATCAATGGGCATTATATAAAACACCTTTCTATCAATTAAGCATTTTCTCAAATAAATGTATGTTCATTGTTTAAGCAATGTTTAAAAAACGAGCAGAAGTGTTTTAGCGTGTTTAAAACCACGAGGCTCAGCCGAGTGGTTTTAGACCCGATAAAACACGTGCTGCGAGTTTTTTGAACGGCTTCAAAAACATTCCTGGAAAAGCGTGTGTCAACAGAGTTCATAACAATTATGCTTTTGTGAACATTTGAAATTAGCATACGAGAAAAACACCGCATACTAATGAGGAGAGTTTTAACAGCTGATAAAACACCGCGTACTAATGAGCAGGAGGTTTATCGTTATAAAGACACTACACGTGATGTATTATCGACCATTTGATAGGTCAATGGGCTTATTAATATATAAATCCACATCCTTCATCAGTTACATTGATGAGGCTCTCGGGGATCGTAGTGTGTTCGACAAAGGTGAAACAAGATAAAAATGTGAGTTAAAGATATATTTTTGATACTTGATAAGCTAAAAATGTGTTCAGTACTAAACCATCGATCAAGAAGAAATAAAAATGAAAGAAGTACGTGAAAACAAAAATTGAAACAAAAGCAGCAAAACGTCTGGCTTCCGGTTTTTTCGCATTTCGCCTTTCTTCGTCTCTCTCAAGTTTTTAAGATTAGAATTCTGTGTTAAAAGCTAAGAATGGCGTTTTTATAGAAGAATCAGCTTATTATGAAGACATGATTTTTGTCAACTTTTTGGTGCCACTCGATTTATATAGAGAAACCGTTTCACAATTTTTTTTTAATTTATTCAAGGCTATTAATCATATCGCCCACATTTGTGATGAATAATTCGTATAATTCAGGTAGTAGCAAATGTTGTTCAAGTTATTTCGAAGTAATTTTGAACAAAACTCGATCAAGATCAAGATCCCCTTTATTGATGAACGAATCCTCCGAATATCTTCCCTTTTTTATTGAAACCTTAAATTACACTCGCAGCAGTTTTTCTGGACTTAGAGTGGAAGTTTCGAAATTACAATCTCGCATACAAGATAAACTTCGATCTCCTTCATACTTCATCATCATTTATAACTATGATCAAAGTTAATTTTCTCATCGCTTTCTGAGCAACAACTATTACCATAACAACGGTAGCGCATAGCCTCTCATTTTAACATTGTCGATTGTCTCGAAATCTAGTCAGACACTTTATGACGAGACTTTCAGGATTTAAACTACTCAATCTAGACAACTTGTAGGCGAAATTAGAAACAAATCTGTAAGAGCGTTTTAAAGTAAATAATGAATTAATTGTCACGGGGTGATTTTGTTTTTTGGCCGCATTTTTCACCAATATCTCTAGCAAAATAAAACTTGACACTTTGTCTTTTCTGTTAAAAGGTCTTTCCAAATAGAAAAATATTCTAAAAGTGTATTGAGGTTCATGGGTGTCTTCGATTTTAAGATATTTCTGTTTGAAAACAGTTAAAATAAAGGGCAGATGAATGAAAAAGTTCCTACTTTACATAAATCGAGATATCTTTAAAATGCCTCCACGGATTTTTCTGTCAAATTACAAGCGGTTAGGGTAAGAATCTGAAGTTTGGATTGTATTTTAAAAGCAACACTTACTTATCTCGCTGTTGCTCCAAAGGGCCATCTGTTCTGCATTTTTCGGGAGACTGGAGCCAGGTTTGTGCTCCTCTAGTTAGTGTCTGAGGATGAACCACTAAAAGTAAGAGAATTGAGCGAAAAAAATTTTGCTGTTGTTTTTGTTTCAAATCACTCCTGATCTAGCTGTGAGATTTGTCCATGCGCGGTCTGCCATGCCGTAAAAATATGTTCATTCGTCGACTGTTACTTACTTTCCCATCGATTTCCAACAAGGTGCATTTGCCATATTACAGACATTGCGACTTTTCTTTGTATCGAGATTTATAAAAGCATAGAGTATTTCCTATAAATTTACAGAAAAATGTATATAAATTTCTTTCCATTTTTGTTAATTGTAACCACTTTGTTGCTGAAAACCTAGCTTTTCCCTATTATAGGGACTATGTTGGAATTTTGTTACTTCAAAATTGAGCATCAAAGATAATTGGCCTCAAAGTTGGGATATTTCCAGTTTGTCGTTATATGCCGATAAGGGCCACAACTTTATAGATTACTGGCGTGTGCAACAGAAATATTTCTGTGGGCCATAACTTTTGCTAAAGAAAGTTCAAGTGTTGAGCTAACAAAAACTGACTCTTAATTTGACAATAATGTTCTAGCATTGTACGCGAAGTAATGAAAAGTGATCGAAATGAGCCTCAGGGGACCCCCACAAGGCTGTTATCTAGAACTCAGGTCAATGAAGCTGAAACTTTGGCATTTTGCACAAGTCCTCACAGTAACTATGTGTGCCAATGTTTGGCCTCTTTCGTTACGACATCTCGAGTTGAATTGCCATTTTCCTTATGTTATGGGTATAAAAACCCAGTCATTCAGTCTGTGATTAATGGTGAATCAAGGAATTACGTAACTCTGCTTTGAAGGTTAAAGCGCTGAGGTGAATCTATGAATTTCCAACTGAACGTTAGTCACATAGGAAAACACAGCAAGCAAAGAAAAAATTCTCCGACTTAGGTGGGAATGGAACCCACGACCTCCGGATTGGATCAACTGTTGTTCGTTTCCCCAGGGATAAAAGCGTTAGCTTAATTTTTAACGAAAAAGTTACAGTTTTTCCTCCGTCGTTTTTGGCCTTAAAAGATCTATGTTTGCAATGATGATGATGATTATTACCATTACAATGATTATTTTTTTATGCAGCGACGATATGGAGTAACAATGGGGACAATTCAAGCAATCGTCATTTTGATCGCAGTAACCAGAGTGGTTGTATGGAGTAAGCAAGAGTTTTGTTCAAAACCGGCTGTGTTCCTAGCCACTAGTGGTATATAAAAAAAATATGGGACGACGTACAATCTAGCCGCCAGTCCAATTACGAAAGTGTAATCTAGGCAATACTGAGCGTGTGCTTGCAATCCCCCCACCCTCCCCCCCCCCCCCCCCCCGTCCTGTTGTTCAAGGTTTCAAAAAAAGATATGGCGGTTCAGTTTCTAAAAAAACTGTGGCGTTGTTCGTCGGTGGGGGGGGGGGGGGGGGGGGGGGAGGTGTGGGAGGGTGGAGAGTAGAAACGAATGTTGGTTAACAGAGTTGATTACTAAAGGAAGTTTGGCCACCGTAAAGAGATTCGAGTGCTGCCGTTTCGAGCCCTTTGTCAGAGCGAATCGCTCTAACGAGGAATTAACGTTCAAAACGCCAGCACTCGAATGAGCTTTCTAAAAAGATTGCTTCTGGTATTAGCGCCATTAAACGCATTAGGTATTCGGTCCCATATAAGACTTTACTTTCCATTTACAATTCATTCGGTTCAACCTCATCTCGATTACTGCAGTTCGGTGTGGGGATCCTGTTCTAAGAGTCTTTCTCAAAAGTTACAAAAATTACAAAATCGCGCCGCACGCGTCTTAACATTTTCAAATTACGATCGTAGTACTGACGAGTTGTTGCGGATGGTAAACTGAGTTAAACTGGACCGTCAACGCCTTGTCAATAAATCAATAATGATGTACAAGATTGTAAATAATATGGTTCCGGAATATCTTAGTTCACGCTTTGTCTTCCGTTCTGATACTTTAACTTATAACCTAAGAGATAGTGATGGTACGCTTGCTATCCCACAGCCCCGCACTAATTATTGTAAAAGAAGTCTTTCTTACAGCGGAATTGTACTGTGGAATAGTCTACCCTTGAATATTCGACAGTCGCTGTCTCTTAATGAATTTAAATCTAAGCTGAGGAATTATGATTTTGACGGTAGTCTCAAATAAATTTTATTTTGTTTTTATACACGGCTTCCTTGTAAAGCAGGTTTTTATCATTTTTCTTATTGTAGTAGCTATTTACAACATTAATTTAGTTAGGTAGTTAGATTTTAAATTAAATATTGTATAGTCCTGGCCCCAGTTGTTCAAAGGCCGGATAACTTTATCCGCTGGATAAGGCATGCACTATTTAAGGTCTAAAATATACTTCACGTTAAACGTTGTCCAAGGTTTTCGTACACATCCAACTTAACTGTGGTTAGAGTATGCATATTCGTTTTTACACGAGGAAATACTGAAATCTTTGCACAGATTGAAACTGTCGGATAGTGACTTATCCACAAGATAAAGTTATCCGGCTTTTGAACAACTGGAGCCTGAAGGAAACACCGTGTCTAAATAAAGATTTTACCTTTACCTTTTTTTAGACTCAAATCTTTACGGCGACCAAATTACGTATAATTGTCAACTCTGTGGATAAAACCATTTCTTGTGAAGGAAGAAGATTAATGCGCGCTGCGTCCTCGTGCTCGGGCCTCGTGCTGACAGCAATGACTTGTCATGACTCAGGGCTCAGTGGGCT
>NW_028145501.1:1545000-1580000 GCF_977016875.1 Pavona decussata | reverse complement strand
TCTCAACAATTGAACGTTCAGTTATTTAATACTGTATCTGGTCACAGCACTTTCGTAATTATTAGAGCAATAATGATTCTAGTTTGAAGTCCATGTAAAACCGTTTTATGTTTTAAGAAAGCTTTAAAAATTGATCTCCTAAGCCAGTTTTTTGACCGACCCATAATTTTAAGTAAATTTAGCATTGCATATGGTTTACTAAGTTAATTTAGTATTATAAATAAGTTTAGCTTTAGAGGGCTTCATGAACCCGACCCTACTGGTAAATGTTTTGTACCGTCTAGGACTAGATTTATTTTATTCACAGAATATTTCACTTTCATTGAAAATAATTCTTTCATTGTTGTCCTAAAGCAGTTTTGTCCAACAATTTTTTTAATACAGTCGACTCCCGATAACTCGAACCTTGGTTAGCGAGGGTTCGACTTATCGGGAGTCGACTGTATTTTAATTAGCTTTACATAATAATGTTAGATGATAAAAATTGTCAGTGAAAAAAAATATTTACAACGCAATTATTTGGGGTTAAAATAGTTTAAGGAATTTTATTTGGTGTTGGGACTTATTACAAATTATATTTCGGGGGAATGTCACAGAAAAAGACCAGTTGACTCATTCCTTCGTTACGCAGCTCTCTAGAGATAATACTTTGTAGTTCGACTAAGTTGTTCTTAATGTGCGATTAACGTATAAATTCTCCGGTCATGAATTCGGTATGAGCAGCTGTACGTTTCCGCAGAAACACTGGCAATTGCAAAGATATTTTCAATTAAGTTTCCTACAAATGATAACACCGTGTTTACCTTACTTTTTATAATTTTTTCCTCAAACCTTTCAACGGTTTATTCCAGGAAATTGTTACTGCTCTTATTTTTAGTCATTTTTAACAGATTTTCTTGGGTTCTTTTACCGAATTCATGGGCGTTGATGTTCATTTTTAAGATAAAGGTATCTAAATAATAATATCCGTAATATAAGGTGTTTTTGAAAGTAAATACTATGATCTTAGGGTGATTGTGAAGATAAATACCCATTGTTGTAATTCTGCTATCAGCCACGTACTGAATATATAATTCGAGCTTTAGAATTTGTTGACCACATACTTATTTAATTTATGGAAACGTTTAACCAATCATTTTCGATGAAGAAGGCTGACACTTTCAACAAATCGACTACTTGTACATTTTCTAAACAACAGCTTTGAGTGTTTTTCAGATTATCTTTGTGAAACCTTATTGCGTAAGTGCGAACTTTGTAATTTTTATATTGGTCTCCCTGTTTTGTACTCACTGGACAACCCAAGTTTCATGGTGATATTTCTCTAGAAAGATGTCTTTGACTTGGCTAATAGATCGAAGGCACGGATGCAAATAAGTTCCTTGCAGCCAATCACAGAGGGCTTGCGTAAGATTTAGTTTGCGTTGAGCAGGTGGTTGTCGAGTTAGTATAAAAATGGGTGCCATCTAGTTTTAGTGGAGAGTTGATTGTAGACTAGAGTAAGCTGAACGGTTGCAAGTTCACAAGGCAATAAAGAAGAGTCAACTGAGAAGCTATTGGATCTTTTGTTGAGTGAACACCGCTAGTTCCCCAAAAGTTCATCCAACAAACAACCCATCCACGCACTCTACTTTTTTTTAATTTTTATTAATTACGATGTTACAGTATGAACAGGTAAGCTGAACGAAAAGAAACGAGCGAAAGAAAACAACGACTCACGGTCAATTCGTTTCGGTGACGTATCCGAGGCGAACGGCCGTGGAAAGGCTAGACAAAAACAGACTGCGCATGCGTTTGTTTTAATTTTCAAAATGGTGGATATCACGGGTCTATATAAGATGTTGCAAACAGCGGCAAATTAGGGAGCTTTAATAAGCTGTGACGGCGGCAACGGCAACGAAAACGTCACCTGACAATATATCTTTATTTCATTTGTGCTACTTCGCGATTATTTCAACTCGCTCAACTTTTTACAAAATTGGCGAACTATCCAGGAACCAAATTGGTAGGAGTGGCTTTAAATTAAGAAAGAAAATGAAAAACTTCACCGCCGTGCGTTCACACTCTCCACAAAACCTTAAATGTGGTCATAGGGGAGTTTAAGAAACGAGGACGGCAACGGTAACGAGAACGCCACAAAACAATGGGCTTAATGAGCAGAGACAATCGCTTTGCACGTGCGTTTTCCATTTGGTACATTTCTTTACCGTCCTCTGCAAAACAACAACGTGAATTGACCAAATGTTAGGTTTTCTCGAGAACGGGAGCGTATGACGCAAAATCTTCTTTATTTTTCCTTACTTTGACGTCGTTCATACTAATTTAGTTTCTGGAGAGTTCGCCAGCATTTTCCGGCCAAGTTAAACAAATTTAAAGGATTGCGAAAGAGTTACAAAAACGAGAAGTTATATTTTTAAATGACGTTCTCGCTACCGTTGCCGTCCTCGTTTCTTAAACTCCCTTTGCAGAGGACGGCAAAGAAATGTACCAAAATTTAAAACGCACGTGCAGACCGATTGTTTTTCCTCATTAAACCTATTGTTTTGCGGCGTTGTCGTTGCCGTCGCCTTCGTCTTTGCTTAAGCTCCCTAAATTATGGTTTCAAAACCCTTGTGAATGCATGTGTAATTGTAGATCGACAGTTGCCATCTTTGCAAACTCCTGAAAATGTATGCATGGACCACTGCGATCGATTTTAGCTCTTGCGACCTTATTCCGACGGAGATTTAACATGTAAACAACTGCGACTGAAATATGAAAGTTCTGTTAACTTTTTCTTCAACCGAATAATGTATCGAAAATTAAAAACGGGCCAAGACTTCTGCTGCTGCTGCTGCTGCTGCTGTATGATGCAAAATTGAAGAAAAACAAACGCCTTACGTAGTCCCCTGTGAAAAGTATAAAGTTCAAACTTAAAGAAAGCTTACCTTCGTCTTTCTCCTTCGAAGGTGTTGTTAAACTGCCAAATTGCTGGGTCACACTCTCTATTTCGCTTTCTAAAAACATAGCACTTAACCGGTTGAAAATAGAGAGCCTTCCATTACAACATGATGATCTCAACGGTGAAGCCGATCGCTCATTTCCCACTTAAATAAACTAATGCTTACCTTTAAATTGCTCGTCGAAAAGGCGCTTTCTGGAGGATAAAGCCGTACCGTATGGTCCATTTGTTTCCTTTACAAAAATAATATGAATTAATAACTCTTATACACTCGCAAGAGACTTATCGACCGAAGCATTTGCGTCGAAATGGATTCGAACCTACCACTTCTTCCGATTTTTCCGCCATCGCAAGAACCGCTCAACGTAACATTTCGTGCCATCAGAAAAAATTGAGACATTTTTCTCAATTTTTGATTGTTGTCTAGGCCTCGTTTTTTTGCTCGGACCACGTGATCCGAAACGGATTGACCGAGATGAAAAACAGAGAGAGGCCTAGAAATTAGGCAAATTCGATGCCAGCTTTTTCACGTGATTCTGTTTCAAACACGGGGAAGAAAAGAGGTGCCTCGTGTAGACTGCAACAATATATATAAAACTTGGCTACTAAGAGGGCAAAATTGAGCAGCGTACAGAACCTTGAATTGGCTATCAAATCAATAAAACTTTAGCGGGAGTGAGGTTGAATTCAATATGGGTGTTTCAAAGCCATCATTCCCGAAAATCATTTCAAAAAGCTACTGTAAGCGGACAGTGAAACAGCAGATGCAAAAGTGTCTCAGGAATTTTCTTTACAGAAATAGCATTTATCGTCCTGTACAATACTTGCTTTGAAAAGCCTGTCCTTTGTTAACACAGTATTATGAATAAGTTTAAACTGAAACATGCGCAATTTAATTTCCTCGTTTATTCTCCAAGGTAGAAGATATATCTTTGATAGATTTTCTTTGGAGACACATGAATTAAGAATGTTTTGCTCTGATGAAGGTGGCACAAATTTACTACCAGCGATAGCCTGTAGCAGATTTGCAGTGGTAAGATTTGAGTTGTTAGTGCGCCAATTAGCAATTAAATCTACAACGGCTCCGGATTCTTTGCCCCGTGTTGTTCCAATTTTGACGGATTGAATTGCATAAGCCGTAATATGTTGTAAAGCAAGCTTTGACATCAAACCTACGACAGAAAACTTCAAAAGGTTGAAATTTTCCATTGAAATAAGGCATGAAATTTCAAAATTTTACAGTTTAAATTTTTTTTGCCTTCGTTTCCAAAGAACTTCTGTTTAATGAAGCTTATTCATGCGGATAGATTCCTGCAATTAGCGAGGGAGGAATCGATCCCTTGATCTCTATAGAGTCGATCGACAAGAGCTAAGGCGTTTTGTCTGTGGATTGAAATAAGGCATGAAATGCCATAATTTTACAGTTTAAATTTGTTTTCCTTCATTTCTAAAGGAATTCTGTTTAATGAAGCTTATTTAGCCGGATCGATTCCTACAATTAGCGAAGGAGGAATCGATCCGTCATTCTATACAGTGGATCAGAGCTTTAAACTACAATTGTTGCGGCATGTTGTCTGAGGATCTTCCATTGAAATAACGCATGAAATCCCATTGTTTTACATTTTAATTTTTTTCCCTTCAAGTGAAGCTTATTCATCCAGATCGATTCCTGCAATTCGGCGAAGACGGTGCCCCGGGGTTTAATCCAGGAATGGATCCGTCGATCCACAGAAAAATATTAATAATGGATAAGAGCTTTACACAATAGTAGTATCTGGCAAGGACATGTTTTCTGAGGAAAGTCCTTGAAGATAAGGGATAAAATCTCACTAAAATTTTATTTGTCTTCATTAGCAAATAACTCAAAGGGTTGCATTGTAGTGGTAGGAAAATAGTGAGGGATTGGGTGGAGAGGAGATAAAACGATCCATGGAGTAGATCAGAGTTTTATACCTCAGTTGTTAAGATGTTGTCTCAGGATCTTCCATTGAAATTAGGGATGAAATCCCATAATTTTACAGTTTATTTTTATTTTGCCTTCATTTCCAAAGAAATTCGAATCGATCCTACAATTAGCAAAGAAGGAATCGATCCGACGATCTACAGAGTGGTTCATAGTTTTAAACTACCCTTAATAAGGGATGTTGTCTGAGGATCTTCCATTGAAGTAAGGCATGAAATCCCATAAATTTACATTTTAATTTTTTTCTTCATTTGAAAAGAACGTCTGTTTAATGAGGCTTTTTCAGACGAACAGCCGGATCGATTCCTGCAATTAGCGAAGGAGGAATCGATCCCTTGATCTATAGAGTCGACGAGAGCTAAGGCGTTTTGTCGGAGGATCTCCTATTAAAATAAGGCATGAAATTCCATAATTTTAGAGTTTAAATTTGTTTTGCCTTCATTTCAAAAAAGAAATTCTGTTTAATGAAGCTTATTTAGCCGGATCTATTCCTGCTATTAGCGAAGGAGGAATCGATCCCTTGATCTATAGAGTCGACGAGAGCTAAGGCGTTTTGTCGGAGGATCTCCTATTAAAATAAGGCATGAAATTCCATAATTTTAGAGTTTAAATTTGTTTTGCCTTCATTTCAAAAAAGAAATTCTGTTTAATGAAGCTTATTTAGTCGGATCTATTCCTGCTATTAGCGAGGGAGGAATCGATCCGTCGATCGAGTGCTTTATAGTTATAAACTACCGTTGTTAAGGCATGTTCTGTGGAGATCTTCCATTGAAATAAGGCAAAAAAATCCCATAATTTTACATTTTAATTTTTTCCCTTCATTTGACGCTTATTCATCCGGATCGATTCCTTCGATTAGCGAAGACGGTGTCCCGGGGTTGAATACAGGAATGGATCCGTTGATCCATAGAAGAATAGAATGGATAAGAGCTTCACACCACAGTAGTCTTTGGCAAAGGCATGTTTTCTGAAGAAGTTCCTTTAATATAAGGGATAAAATCGCACTAAAATGTTTTTTGTCTTCATTACCAAATAACTCAACGAGTTATAATTATTGTAGCTCCATGTAGTGGTAGGAGAATAGTGAGGGATTGGGTGGAGAGGAGCTAAAACGATCCATAGAGTGGATCAGAGCTTTAAAACTCAGTTGAAATTAGTGATTAAATACCATAATTTTACAGTTTATTTTTCTTTTGCCTTCATTTCCAAAAACATTCTGTTTAATGAAGCTTATTTTAGCCTGATCGATTCCTTCAATTAGCGAAGACGGTGCGCCAGGGTTTAATGCAGGAATGGATCCATAGAAGAATAGAATGAATAAGAGCTTTACACAACAGTAGTCTTTGGCAAGGGCACGTTGTCGGAAGAAGTTCCTTTAACATAAGGGAGAAAATCTCACTGAAATTTTTTTGTCTTCATTACCAAATAACTCAAAGGGTTACATTTTTTTAGCTCCATGTAGTGGCAGGAGAATAGTGAGGGATAAGGTGGAGAGGAGCTAAAACAATACACAGAGTGGATCAGAGCTTTAAACCTCAGTTGTTAAGATGTTGTCTGAGGATTTTCCATTAAAATTAGGAATGAAATCTCATAATTTTACAGTTTATTTTTCTTTTGCCTTCATTTCCAAAGAAATTCTGTTTAATGAAGCTTATTCAAGCCGGATCGATTCCTGCAATTAGCGAAGGAGGAATCGATCCGACGATCTACAGAGTGGTTCATAGTTTTAAACTACAGTTGTTAAGTTATGTTGTCGGAGGATCTTCCATTAAAATAACGCATGCAATCCCATAATTTTACATTTTAATTTTTAAATTCATTTGAAAAGTACCTCTGTTTTATGAGGCTTATTCAGCCGGATCGATTCCTGGAATTAGCGAAGGAGGAATCGATCCCTTGATCTATAGAGTCGACGAGAGCTAAGACGTTTTGTCTGAGGATCTTCTAATGAAATAAGGCATGAGATCCTATAATTTTAGAGTTTAAATTTGTTTTGCCTTCATTTCAAAAAAGAAATTCTGTTTAATGAAGCTTATTTGGCCGAATCTATTCTGCAATTAGCGAGGGAGGAATCGATCCGTCGATCTACAGAGTGCTTCATAGTTATAAACTACCGTTGTTAAGACATGTTCTGTGGAGATCTTTCATTGAAATATGGTATGAAATCCCATAATTTTACATTTTAATTTTTTCCCTTCATTTGAAGCTTATTCATCCGGATCGATCCGTTCAAACAGCGAAGACGGTGCCCCAGGGTTTCATACAGAAATGGATCCGTCGATCTATAGAAGAATAGAATGGATAAGAGCTTTACACAATAGTACTTAGTCTTTGGCAAGGGCATGTTTTCCGAGGAAGTTCCTTTAATGTGAGAGATAAAATCTCACTAAAATTTTTTGTCTTCATTAGCAAATAACTCAAAGGGTTACATTTTTTTCGCTCCATGTAGTGGCAGGAGAATCGTGAGGGATTGGGTGGAGAGGAGCTAAGACGATCCATAGAGTGGATCAGGGCTTTAAACCTCAGTTGTTTAAAAGACGTTGTCTGAGGATTTTCCATTGAAATTAGGGATAAAATCCAATACTTTTACCGTTTATTTTTCGTTTACTTCATTTCCAAAGCAATTCTGTTTAATGAGGCTTATTTAGCCGGATCGATTCCTTGAATTAGCGAAGGAGGAATCGATCCGTCGGTCTATAGAGTGGATCAGAGTTTTAAACTACTGGTTGTTAAGGCATGTTGTCTGAGGATCCTTCATTGAAGGAAGGCATGAAATCCCATAATTTTACATTTCAATTTGTTCCCTTCATTTGAAAAGGACGTCTGTCGTTTAATGAAGCTTATTCAGCCGGATCGATTCCTGCCATTAGCGAAGGAGGAATCTGTCGGTTGATGTATAGTGTCAATGAGAGTTTTAAAGTACAGTTGTTAAGGCATGTTGTCGGAGGATCTTCCATTGAAGCAAGGCATGACATCCCGTAATTTTACAGTTGAAATTTTTTTCTTTGCCTTCATTTCCAAAGTACTACAGTTGTTAAAGCATATCCAAATTACTTCTGTTTAATGGCGCTTATTCAGCGGGATCGATTCCTTTAATTAGCAGTAACTGGTTTCTCCTCCACCAAAAGCCCGCTCTGCTGGCTGGAATGACCCGAAGCCGGCTGGGAGCTGAATACATTAGACGCTCTGCTGGCTGGAATGACCCGAAGCCGGCTGGGAGCTGAATACATTAGACGGTTAACTGGCTGGAACGTTTCTAAATATCTAGCCTTCTGAGAATACTGGTTCTCAGAGCTGAAAAAAAAAATGTCTCGTTTGTTTTTCCTACCTGTCAGGAACCCTGTCAGGCTAATAAAAAATGGTATTTGACTTTTCGCTCTAAACACCGTCTCCTACGGGCTATACGGGTACGTGCCGCCGGATACGGTATGGTTTTTGGCCACTCTGCCCTGAACAGGGTATATAATTACAAGCGAGTCTGTCCTGGTAATCCGAAATCAGAGACATTTTCCGTATTTATTTTAGTGAACAATGCTTCACGTCACTGTTAATGCGGAATTTTGGGATTTTTCGCCATCTCTTCCAGGTAATGTATTATTTTATCTGTTGTGATTGGTGTTCGCGTTTCAATGCGTGGAACATCGTGTCCGGTAAATGACAGTGTTAAATGTAATTACTATTGCCATTTTAACACTTGCAATGTTGTCATTTGTCCTAATAGGGTCTTAAAATAGAGGGCGCTGTCCTACACAGGGTAGGTATTTAAGGTTATTTTCGTCCCAAATAAGGTCAGAGTTTCAAACCTCCAGCGGCACCCCTATACACAAACACCGGTCAAGTACGCCCACCCCCCTCCTCGGGCACCGTCTTTACCAATGAAATTTAAAGGCGCCAGGTTTTCCATCATGTGTTGTTCTTTCTATCTCTCTATATCACGCTGTGTATGTCAGCTGTCAATATACACGCGGTAATACAGAACTGTTTCATATCATAACAACTCGGCGGCGTGATCAACAACAGTCGGAAATCCGTTAGTCTCCTACGCAGCCGTTCTTAGTGTCGTCACGCAACGCTTCTCCCACTAAGACACTAAGAACGGCTGCGTAGGAGACCAATGGTAACCCGAGAGAGCATTATTTTCTGAAGAATGTTAAATAACTTATCGACATAATTATTTGTCAATCGAAATATCCAAATGCCGCATTCTGAATCAAATAAAGGTGCGCTCCTTCTACCTCTCGGGCGAACCTCTCGTCACGTGTTCTTGGTGGGCCCGACATGGACCCAAGATCCTTTGCATGAACAACAATCCAAAATGGCCATGAGATTTTGACCGGGGGATTTTGCTTCAAGTATGTTCCATTTTTGCTAGATTCAGTTTCCTAAATTTGGTTTAAATGTGATAAGAAAATCTGTGTTATCTTCTTTGCAGGCTTTTGAAGTCCCTGTCCTCGTAAATTTGTGTACAAGTCATGTTACGCGCCAACTTGACGTGCTAAACATCGGCCATTCGCGCGAAATTTGAACATGTGTTGAGGTAAGCTGGCTCTTATAAACCAGAAAGACGAGGCTTAAAGAAACCTTCAGAGGCTGTGCACATTTAAATAGGAGAGAGAAACCTTTAGAGGCTGTGTACATTAAAATAGGAGAGAGTATGGCTTCATTTCAGAATACGCTGTCCACTTAACATTCAATTTAAGAACCTGCGCTTCCAGTTCCGCAGTCTTTCAAACATTCGAGCAAGCTAGAGTTTACGATAATCAAAGAAGCCCTTCGTGTCGCCAAAGCAAACTACCAACTGGCCAATATGAAAATGCCACACACTTTAGACAAAGTGCGCTTACTTAACATTGGGCCGGTGTTAAACACCACTAATTCCCCCCCTCAACCCCCCCCCCCCCCCCGGGTCAAGTAGACTGTTAATAGTCCCGCATAGCAGGGCACCTGTACCGTACTTTAGAACCAAATAAAACAAAAATTAGTTTAGGTTTGTTGGTAAAAATCGACATTTTAACGGACGGAAAGTTTAGTGCGGTATTATAACATTTTTCATTAAAATTATTAAATTGTCAGCACAATGTAAATTTTGATTTAGTACCAACCCGCACAGGTGATTCAGCACATATAATGAGCTCACTTCTTACACTGTTATTTTAGTTGTCTTGGTGTTGCTCGTCCTGTTCCCGTTTGTTTACCGCAGGCTTAATATACACCATGCCATTTACCATATGTATTTGATTAACTGCCCTGGGCGCTTATTTAAGGTGGCTTACTACAGTTTTAATGGAGTATAAGGGTAGAACTTTTAACTCTTTTGAAAAAGGTTCCAAGCTGTTTTTTCCTTCACTATTTACTGTTTGCTTAAGTCTTTTACGATTCTATGTGAAATTTGAACAATTAAACATCAACAAAAAGCCAAAATGAGCGACCGAGTACCCCATGAGAGACTGGACACTAGTAGGTTAAGTCACCTTTTTTCTCAAATTCTACCGGTATGACCCCACCTCAAAATTTCAGGAATAAGAAATTGGGTCTGATTTAACATTCATGCAAAGAAAAAGAAAAATCTGTAAGACAGTTTTTGTGCAAACTAAGAGAATGTGAAATCAAAAATAGCTCAAAATCTGTCTTACAGATTTTTTAAAATTTTTTGGCTCCAAACATGATTCACCCCAACAAATCAACTGTGAAAATTTCTTCATAAGTTGTATGGTAAGTTTTCATGCAATCCTCGATCAAAGACAGGTTTTTACAACCTTGGACGAGAATTGAATTGCGCATGCCCTTTATTTAAGCGCGCGCTCATGTAACGCCATGTATCGCGTGCGAGAAAGCAACAGTAAATTAAGAGCTCTTTTACCGGAGTTTTATCAAGCTTTTTTGCCATATTTTTTTGGACCTAGGCTTGATTACATGTTTGAACGGAGTTTTGAAACTATCGCAAGATATACCAAAGAGATTTGACGTCTTTCAAGTGCTGAAGTGGTTTTTGTTACTTCTTGAGGTTAATTGCGTCATTTTTGCACTCGCGACAAATACTGACGTGTGGCAGGCTATCATAGCGCGCGCTACTAAGTCTCGGAAAAACTGTAGTAAGCCACCTTAATTTTGGGCCCATGAGGGTGGGTGCTTATTTGAGGGTGTGCGCTAAGTGGTATTTTGTTCCCAACATTTCAGCATTAGTGAGGACATTTTTAGAGAATAACAAAACAAGAGATAACAAGTTTATTTCACTTCAACAAGACAAAACAAAATGCAAAGGCTAACATGAACAAGTGAAATTAAACAATAATTATAACAAAACTTGTTAATGCATGCAAAACATTGTGCATTAATGCCACATATTGACATTCAAATCCTAGCAGTATGGAGGAACCTAGTTTAATGGCCTTAATAGCTCATGCATGTAAGTCTCCTGTAGCTCAGTGGTAGAGCATCCAAACTAGTAAGCAGAAGGTCACAGGTTAGGCTCCTGATAGAGGAACTTGCCTATGGATCTCTTTTCTCAGAGTTAATTACTGACTGTGCCACTGAGTGAATAATAATTATCGTTCTCACAGTAATAACATGGTTGACAATTTGTTTGACTCTTAGAGTATTCACAGCAGGTCTTAACCTAATAATTTTATTGTTATCTCTTTCCAGGTACAGTGCAATTATTATCTCAGGTGCAGAGACTTCATCAATCTCATACCATTATATTGATCAAAGAGGTGAGTTCAAAAAGATAATCTCTGAGTTTAACAGGGACCTGAGCTGTCCATGCTGATGCAAGTGTAGCTTATTTCCTTTTGTTAATTTTTAAGGGAAATGGTTTGGTAAGATACTACTTAAACCACACTGCAAGGTATAAAATTAATGTATTTAAGTATTCCAAATACAAATGTTTCATCTGTTGTCTGAAAATTGACTGCATTGTTAATTTTAGGAAGGGTACAAGGAAAGATGCCAGATTTCAGCAAGCAAAAACTCAAGCACAATATTAATCACCTTAAACAGAAAGTAAAGGTAGGGAAAACTTGTTGTATTTATTAATAAGAAGCACAAGAAAAGACTTGCATTTACTGTACATTTGATAAGGCTGACTATTTTGAAGGAGAAGCATTATGGTTTTGTAAAGGACTCAGACTCTGGCACAAGACATTTTAGGCTTACAATCATGTGTAGTCCATGCAAGGGTAAACATGCACTGTTAAGTTTTTCTTCAAATTTCTAGAATCAAACCACCAAAATTAAATTAAAATTTATATGCCACTGTATAAGCATCGTACAAGGATTTATATTAATTTATTTATTTGATTGAAGGTAAAGATTGCTTATGCTGACTTGCTCAGTCAGCTTTACATAGGACCCTGTAGACTTTGTTGCTAACTCTTCTCAGGGAGTCATTTTTAACTCGTGAATGCAAGCATGCACAATGAACAGGTTACTGTAATGTGGGGTAAATATTGTTGATCAGACAGTTGGTCGATCTGTCGTAAACTTTTAAATGTGGCCAGCATACTCTCATGGTTCGCTTTAGGTTCTCTCCTCTTTCAATTATAAAAATTCATGTTGTTTGGAGTTTGAAATTAAAAGAAATAGCCTAAAGAACACTCGACCAATGTATATAGTCTTTGTATGTTTTTGGTTTGGTGACTGAAAGTGCCGCATTGAAAGCCGCTAAAGGCATTGTCGTCCAGGTCAACAGGCATTTGGCTCAAAGTGGAAGGAGAAAATACAATGGAGAAATGTGTGACGGTGTTCCCTGCTCATTCGTTTATTTTTTTGGTGGTCCAAAGTAATTTGACTGTTAAAATCGTAGTGCTATGGGCCCAGTTGTTCAAAGCCTGATTGAGCTACGTGTAATCCTGGGTTAACGTGAACTTTTATTAATTAAAAAGTTTAATTACTAATGCGTAAAGTTTTGCCAAAAGACTTCTCTTTATCTTCAGCTTAAAGGGGTAGTGTCACTGCTTTTAGGGTCACTATGGATAGCCAAAACATGTATTTATTTCAATGGAGTAGTTAAAATAACGGTTTAGTGTTGTTAACAATATTACCCTACTAGTGCACAGAAACTGCAGCTGCTAGGATGGAAGTGGATTTCAACTTGAAAAAATTGGCCAATTTATTATTATTTATTAATTTAGAGAAATCGCTAAAAATTGATTATGGTTTGTTCTTCCTTGGAGAAGAAGTTTTGTTAATATTTTCTTCCTGATGTTGTAAGAGCAATATTACATTTTTACAAAACAAGTTCGTTGTAAAATATTTTAGCAGTTTTGACCAAAATGCAGTAAAATCGCCATGACGATGCCCCTTTAAAGTGAGCTAATTCAAGAACTTTCTTAGTGAGCGAGCTGAAAACCTTGGTTAACTTTTAATCATGGATTAGTGTGAATCGGCTTTCGAACAACGGGGCCATGGGTGCCAGATAGCTTGACTGACCCTCAACAACTTATAAATACAAAAATTAATCTCTCCTTTGAGGAGTCGTTAGTGGTGTGGTGGGCTGACTTAGAAGCAAAGTGTCCTGGGTTCGATTCCCAAGATAACAGACAATTTTTTCTTTTTTTTTTTTGTTTTCTTTTTCTTTTTCCACTTTAAAAGCCAACCACTCCAAAGTCTCCAAACAATTATTTTTCAAAATGAAAACTTGCTTGAAAAATACAAAACTATTGAAGGAGCTTAATCTTGCCGAGGGGAACGGCTAAAAATCTAAGCGGGATAGGATGTGGAGTAAAATGCCCCCGGAGGACCCTTATCAAGCCTTTATAGCTTTTATTCCGAGTCCTGGGCCGAGCAAACACAATGCCAACAATGTTTTATACCTTGCCTTTATTTACTTCTGCATTCACGAGTTGACTCACAGGAGCCTTTGATTAGACTTTAAAATTTATTACAGTTTAGTGTGAGAAACCGAAGGGAGTAGTCTTCACCTCTTCATAACATTTTAGTTTGTGTTATTTCATACATGTACACTGTACTCAAGATCAAGACATTATCCACCAAGTGTTGAATGGAGTTTTTATCTTTCTCCAGGGAAGCGTGAAATGTCTACAGGCATGGAATAAATACACCAGTAACCTCAAAATGATGTTGTTTAAATGGTGAGTTTTGTTTGTTTGCTTTGTTGTTGTTTATTTTAACGGCTTTTGATAAAGAGACATGTCTTTGTGCTGCAATTTCAACCACCTAGCCCAGGGCATAAGGCAGAGACATTTTCAAGTTCAGGAAGGGTGCTCACCCCATGAAGTAACCTTGTGGCCCTGATTCTGTACATTTTTGAGACAACCCTTTACTCTCAAGATTGTCCAAGTTAAACAAGGAGTAAAGTTTTTAAGTATTAAATTCTTGTAAAACAAAAGCAACCACACTTTTAAAATACATGTCGCTTTCATTTGAATGGTATTATTCTTTAGGATTTCATCCACAAATTCAAATGTTGGGACCACCTCAAAGAGCATAATACATGTAAACAGCACCATGGGGAAGTACTGCTTAGTAGCTTTCACTTCAATGGTCACACTTAATAATCCACAGACTCAAATTTGGAACCACATTATTGTTAATTGTGTAGCTCTTGACTCTTGGTGTGTTCACAATAGACTTTGTCTTAAGCTAATTTTTATAATTATTGCAACACTTGCCAGGTAAATCTCAGGTGTAGAGACATCATCAACCTTTGCCATGTTTTTTTTATTAAACAGGTGAGTTCAAACAGATAATCACAATAAGTTTTTGCTATTGAATTCAGTAGTGATCAGCCAGCTGTCCATGCTGATGCAATACAGTAGCCAATCTAGAATCAACATGGAAAACATATTAAGAATTTTTCTACCTTGTTTGTGGTATTGGAGTTATTAAAGACACCACCTATCCCATGAACATTGCCAACAAATTTTGTTGTCTTTAAAATTTTAGTTAAGTGAAACGCAAATATTCAGCTAGCAAGAGTCATGATTGCTAGATAAACCAGAAAAGTGAGGTTTGAATCTCATTGCCATTTTTAACTTGTGAATGCAATGCATGCATTTGCAATGAATGAGTTATCGTAATGTGGGGAAATTGTCACTCCCTCGCTTGCTTGCTTTATCGTTAACATTTTATCAATTTTATCAGAATTTAATCAAAATCATAAATTATTCATTAGTCTATGTATAGCGCACGTATTCACCATCAGGGGCCATTACAGGTTGGACAAATAACAACGACGTGAAATCAACCCATTGAATATTAAACAGCTAGTACATGTAGCTGTGTTGTCTGCTACAAATCCTTCCATTTCCTGAAACTAAAGGGGCAACTTCCCTTTCAGGACAGATATTTTCCAAAGGTTTGACTTTGTTAGGCGGAACTGCTCATTTCAGCAAAGATCAAACGTAAACATGAAAACCTTTAAAGGAGCTATCCCTAAAAACCCAAAGAAATGATGTGGGTGAAAGAATAGGAAATTGCACAGTGCAATAAATCTCCCCTCAATGGTGTCAAACGTATAAGATCACAACAATTAAACACTGAATTTACATACTGCAGAACACAACACTTCTGACATTTCTATCTCTGGCCGCAAAATGTAAACATTCAATTAACTTAAAAGATCGCAGGCAATTCTGTGGGTGAAAGGCTAAGGGTAAAATAGGAAACCAAAACTTTGCAAAAAATTTCATTTCGAGGTCCAGTGTGAGTGATAAGACTGAAAATTTGCTTCGGACATATTTCTATAATAATTATAGAAATAAATTATTTAGGTTCACTTAGATACAGCCAAACTAGCAACTTTAGCAAGATTGAAACTTCTTCCAAATTATGTTATAAAAATAATGTTGACAGAAGCCATTGTTTGAACATAGAAAGGAATTACCCTGCTGACAACACCAGCAAGATTTAGATTTAGGCAAGCAAAATAGTTCATATGTATCAAGGTTCATTTGGCAAGACCACAACTTGAGGAAAACAATATACAGATGTTCTAGGAAGAAAAACTGGACACTTTTTTTTGTCGATCGGCAACCATTTAAAACCACCTGAAGAATGTACACTTCCACCTTTGTGTTGCTTCCTGTATCCAAAGGAATCAGAATGCATGTGTTATTTAATAATTTTATTGTTTTGCGCATAAAGCAAATAACTTTATAGATAATCATTGCAGTGCGACATGGCGTCCAGGTAGCATAGTTTGATGCGAGCACCGCTTTACGGTTACCACTGTTCACTTCTGCATTCACGAGTGGCTCACAGGAGCCTTTGATTCTGTGTTATGGAAACCAGGTTAACTTTATTTTGGTCTGACTGCTCATGAGTTGACCTTTACCTTTGAAAGAAAGTAATGAAAACCAAGTGTTTCAGAACTGTCCCCTAATACATGTACTTTACTTCCAGGTGCTGATCCTATATTTAACACTTTCTCTCCAGGTAAATTTCAGACGAGGGATGAGAAGTCATTGAAAGACACGTCAACCTAGAAATTACTGTCTAAAGGGGTGAGTTGGTTTTTTAAAAATAGAAAAATTTTTAACTACTTTTTGGTGAGTCATTATTGGTTTGTTTAAGCAAAATCGCTTAGTTTGCGTTCAATTGACCCCATTTTGGAATAGGAATACTTACAATGATTTCTAGAAATCCCTCATAAGAAATTTTTGGAGTTACTGGAATACAAAGCAGTGTTTAAATTATCATGTATCAACGAAAGTTTGGAAATTCCCAAATTCACTTAAAGAGAGAAATCTAACAGCCATTCCGCTTATTCTTATCGGAATTATGGACAATCCAACGCCACCATTGTAGCTTACTGTGCATCCAATTGGCCCTATTCCAGAATAAGAATATAATTTATGCATACAGTAATTGCTAAAAATCCTTCATAAGAGGTTTTGGAGTTACCAGGATACAAAATGGGTCTTGAATATAATATCGTGCACAAGCAGATGTTTGTAGCTTCGTCTCCCAAAAATAATTTAATTTACCCAATGAGAGAAACATAGAGGTTGCTTCTTTTAATCTGAAATGTGTTCAGTTGAATGCGATCTTAGACTAAAAGCCAAGAATGAGTAGAATCAGCTTTGTAAATGTGTGTCCTATTTATCTTTACTAACCAGTTTAAAACTAGCAACATGAAATAACCAAATTATAGATCTGATTTACATCGTAGACAGGGCATGTAAAACTGAGACACTCTTAAATTGCCGGCCCTACACATCTCAAAACAGTTTAACTTTCTATTACAATGTTGGCTTTGTCTTACTACATTCAGTGATCAACATATTTTTGTTCTCTTTCTATAAAGGATACAAGGAACTTTCAGATGTCAGATTCAAACAAGCAGCAAAGCTGATCATCTCCTTAACTGGGCAAGCAATTCAAGTAGAGGTAGAGAAACTAGCTTTACTTTAAGAAACGCAGTAAGACTATCGCATTTACTCACAGTTATGCCATACAAAGTTGAACAAAATACAATACTGTCAAGGTTTAAAGTTTAAAAAGAATGCATCTTAGACGTGAGCAAATCTGTATATTATTTTGTTTGTCTTGCAAATAGTCTAGCATTTATGCTGCAGTTAGAACGTGGGCACAGGGGGTAATAGTTGGGGTGTGCATGCAGCTTAGGGTAACCACGTGCAGCCTTCACACGAGTATGGCCTAAACATCAGAGTAAATGCGGTAGTTGATGCTCCAGTTTCATTTCTTTTTTAGCAGCCGAACAATTAAACAAAGTCTTTCTTTTCAAGATACACTGTACAGTGCAATCACAGATATAAAGAAGCCAGTATAGATTATAATTTTTCGGGAGAGAAAATGCAAAAGCTGAAATTGCGCATCCGAAAAGTTAGAACTAATAAACAGCACCATGATTCATATGAACGGTCACACTTTAGGATTTTATGATAAAACTATGAGGCATTTTGTTTGCTCTTTTCTAAAGAATGGCTTACCCTTTTCTGCAATGATTTTTACAATAATAAATGATTTAACAAGATTGAGGAACAAGTGATTATGCATAGAAATCTTAGGCCGATTGTCTATTTTCATTAAGAGTTTTGAGGAAATGGCACTATTTCTCTTTGTACTGGATGCAATGATTATTATCTTTCTAACATAGGCTGGCATTTTTCAATAAGAGTCTCCTGTAGCTCTCCTTGGACACTGTACTCTCCTGTACATGTAGCTCAGTGGTAGAGCATCCAAACTAGTATTATTGGAACTTCTTAGGTTCAACTCCTGATAGGAGTACTCAGATCAATAATTATTGCCTTTTTCCGAGTATGTCTGTGTCACTCACTGAATAGTACATCATTCTCAAGTATTCTTATTATAGCTTCACAATAGCTCCAAGTATTTCAAAGTAGAAATCTATCTGCAAATTCGGACAAATGTTGCCTGTTTTTCAGCTTTAATTGGAGAATCTGATGTCGAGGAATTTCTATATTTACCCAAAACAAGAAATCTAGAAGCTATTCTGTTTATCCTCATCCCAGAATGTGGCCAATCCAGTGTAATCTTTAAGTTAAAAACGATTTCTCTTTGCTTCTCCTTGATCGTTTTCTGTTTAGAATCTGTAAATTAAATTTCGTGCGTTTTGAATAAATGTTCTGAGATAGAGAGATGATGTCTTATTTTCAGTATTTTAAGGCTAAAAATTATTTCTTAGTGCAGATTTAACCATACACCATTTTACATTCACTTCATGTTGGTAAATGCATTCTCTGTGAAAATGGTATTGAGAATTTTTAAGCGGCTTGTACCGTTTCAAGTAGTAATTTGTCAGATTTTCAACTGATGATGAAGATACTGTATCACATATATATATGATGAACAGGACATCTGTGTTTTCAGTTAAGCTGGTTTTACTGAATGTTTTTTGAGTGGTTAGTTAGGATGGGACACGTATATTCATGAGGTTTGACTCGAAGGAGTTGACATTTAACATGTCTTACAGTCTGTTTAAGTTTCATTAAGTCTCACAATTTCATAGTTTTCAGTAAGGATATCTAAGGACAACAAGTGTTTTCTTATAACAAATCAAAGAGCTTTTCATCCGTTTTCAAGGAAAATTTTTATTGCTGTTCAATTTAATGTTTTCTGTTAAATGTTCAAGACCTCGGTCCTGCTTAAAGTTTAAATACAGTGTATTGTCCTTTTGTCATTTTTCACTGATTAAGGATTTTAAGACGAACAAGCTTTTTTATTTGTTTGTTTTTTTGTTGAAAAGCTTTTTCTGGTTTGACAACAAGTTCTGGTGTTTGAAGTGATTTCTCGTAAAAGCTATTTTTCTTTGTCTGCTTTTATGTTGTTAGAATGTGGAGTTGAACATACCACTTACAATTAATTTTCTTACTCAAACTACACGTGTTTGTAGGCAGCCCTTCACGGTTTTAATCCCATTTAAAAATTTAGACAGCTTTTAATAAAATTTTGACGTTTAGGATTGATCCTAAGTGATTGTCAATGTTATTAGTTGTTTTTACTAAAATTTCAGCTTTCACTGAAGGAGTTGATTTTGCCTGTTAATCTTTGTCTCTTCGATTTTAGACGTTTACTGAGTTCAAGACTGGAATTTTAGGGATTTTTTGGTCTTTTCTACTGCAGTTGGCTATAGAGAGTGAAGTTCAAAAACCATGATTTCTCAGTAAATTTACTGGCTGCATAGGGCCATTGTGTAATGAACTGTTGCGGTCGCCTTGTTATGTTGGCCTGTAGTCCTGCTTTCATAAAACGTGAGGATTTTCTGTTTCTTTTTACTGTTGTATTGTAAAGGTTGTGTTGGGAATCAAGTTTGCCCTGCACTCCTCAGTGTTTTTGTTACGTTTGTCTGTTTATCAGTTTGTGTCAAATTCATTTTCCTGGTCATCTTTTGATCAATGTCATATTACATGTCTGTTTGAAGATTAGAGCTGAGACATGATTTCAAAGTGACTTGAGCTGGTCTATTTCCATGCATGTAATATTAATCCTATTCAGGCTGGTTTTAGGGAGAGGAGGGTACAAAAATATTTTTGCAAGTTTTTAGTTAGGGAAATTGTTTTTGTATAGGGTTAACCTCACGATTTCCCTATTCAGGATGCTTTTGTATTTACAAACACCGCAAAAGTTGGAGACTTTTCCTAAAATGTATCTGAGAACAATTTGCTTTGACACCTAGTTGTTCGCGTGATTTAATGTTTCCATGGCAGGAAGATTTTGACAGCCTTGTTTTTCAAACTTTGTATTTTTTTTTTTTTTTTTTTTACCTTTTGTGAAAAAGTGTATCGTCTTTACTTTTAATTTGGCTTTTTTTGTTCATTTTGATTATGTATGAGTCAAATTGAACGGTTTTTGAGGTTTGGCCATGAATGAATAAATGTGCTCTCTGTTTGACTTTTAGCCCTGCTTTATTTTTTCTACTGTAAAGAGTAGTACTTCTTGTCTCTGTGACTCAGTTGAGCTTATTTTACTGCAAATTTAGCCAGTTCTTTCCTGGCCAGGCTTGTATTAAATTTGATTTCATACAAATGTGACTTTCAACTTGAAGATTGGGCCTAAGAAATGACAATTTCTAAGGGAAAATTGCATACGCTATAATGAAGTTTTCACGTCTTTCTGTGCTGTCTGTCATTTTTCTTCACGTATTTAGTTCAGGTTCAAATAAATTTTCCAGTGAAAAGTTAAGGATGATTTTTCTCGTTTGAGTACGGAAAAAACTTAGGGTCAAGAAAGCTTCTGTAAAATCTGTAGCCATTTGTATCTTTTAGGCATTTAAGAGATGCAAGCGTGAGGGAAAATACTATATCATTCTCAGTGTTTATTAATATAAATATCGTTTCCTTGCTAGTTTGGAATAGGGTTGTCAAGTTGGTCTAGGCATGATACCTCATTGAAAAGTTCAGGCCATTTTTGAGATTTTTGTTTAAATTCTGCGTGTTCAGTTTTCAGGAAAACGTTGAATTTCGGAGACATGATCTCTAAGTGTTCAGTCACGAGTTCGTTTCAGTTGAACAGATGTTAGTTTTCATTACTTGAGAATTTCAGAATTTAAGGTTGCTTTGTCAGTAAAAGTTATCTGAGAACAATTTTCTTCCACATCTAATCGTTCACGTGACTCAAGTGATGTTCCCATGGCGACAAGATTTTGACAGCCTTGTTTTTCGAACTTTTTTTTACCTTTTGTCAAAAAAGTTACTTTAACATTTTTTTAAACCATTTTAATTAAGATTTTTTATTGGTTTTGATTATTTTTGAGTCAATTTGAACGGTGTTCTGAGGTTTTGGCCATGAAATCAAGAAATCCAAAATGGCGAACTCAAGATGACGGCAATTCAAGTGCAATTCAAGTTTCAGATAACAATCAAATGTGCTCTCTGTTTGACTTTTAGGCCTGCTTTATTTTTTCTTCTGTAAAGAGTAGTACTTGTTGTTTGTGTGACTAAGTTGAGCTTATTTTACCGCAAATTTAGCCCGTTCTTTCCGGGCCAGGCTTGTATTAAATTCGATGCCATTCAAATGTGACTTTCAACTTGAAGATTGAGCCTAAGAAATGAATTTCTTGGTGAAAATTTTGTACGCTATAATGCAGGTTTCACGTCTTTTAGCGCTGTCTGTCATTTTTCATCAGGCTCAAATAATTTTTCCAGTGAAAAGTTAAGGATGATTGTTCTCTTTTGAGTACGGAAGAAAACTTATGGTCAAGAAAGGTTTTGTAAAATCTGTAGCCATAAGTGTCTTTTTGGCAAGAGATGCAAGCTTGAGGTAGTCAAGTTTGAAGTGAAAATACTATATCATTCTCAGTTTTTATTAATATAAAATATTATTTCCTCGCTAGTTTGCAGTAAGGTTTGCAAGTCGATCTAGGTACAATTCTTCATTGAAAAATGCAGGCCATTTTTGAACTTTTTGTTTAAATTCTTTGGGTTCAGTTTTTAGGAAAAAATTTGAATTTCAGACATGAATACTAAGTTTTCAGTCACGAGTTCGTTCAAGTTGGACAGATGTTAGTTTTCATTACTTGAGAATTTCAGAATTAGAGATTGCTTTGTCAGTAAAAGTAGAAGGCCATTTGTCACTTCACACTTGGTTAAATTCTGCATGTAAACGAATTTAAATTTTCTTTACTTTCAGTTAGATTTTGCATATTTACCAGTTTCTATGAGGATTCTATTGTCACTTAAGACCTGTTTTCTGGACGCCAGGGTTTTCAGTTTGCAGTAATGAAAAGAAAAATTGTATTTTCCCAGTGAAAATGTAAACCACCGGTCAATTTTAGGACCATCAATTTCTGAATAACTTATCAGGCTCTTCATCTTTTGTTATCTTGCCAGCTTTTTACCGATGTCTTTTTTCAGTAACACATCCAATCAGTGGGTAAAATTAACCTTCTAAGGCCAACGCAAAAGGGACCAAGCTCCTCCCACTTTCGGCATCAGTTGATTTACATTTGATTTTGAGCTGTAGAAGTTTTAGCTAAGATGCGATGTTTTCTACTTCAAAATTTAACGGGCTGAAAAACAGACGTTTTTCAATTTGATATTTAGAAAGGTGTAAGTTAAATGTAACAAATACAAATAATTCAAGGAATTTCACGTGTTTGCTAGCGCTAGCGTAAACATTGCACTTTCAGGAAATGCAGGGTGCGATAATTTATTAAAATTTCTGCTTTCTTTCTCTCCCTAAACAAATTAACATATTTCGAAAAAAGTCAGTGGTTTAAGCAATAACAAAGGGAAACCTCAAAATTTCAAGCTATTTCTATTACCATTGCCCTCTGATTGATAAACGAGCTTTGGTTTTCCTGTAAAAAGTTCATGAAATTATTCAGTAGCAATTGGTGAATTCTACTTTAAAGTTGCGGTTTGAAAAGTTTTCGTCGAATTAACTTTACTTTGAAATTTTAAAATACTTTTCGTCTTGTTCGGCAATTATAACTGTGTTGCACTGTATCAATAAGCTAGCGACCATTCACACGGTACTCATTTGCTTACAACTGTATCACGGCGGTATACTGCTTTCTAAACGACAAAGTGCCAGACTCGAAGACAATTTTAAACGTTTAACATAGCCACTACTGCTGAAAAATATTTTCAACGCGTTTCAATTTTTTCATTTTGTAAGCAAAAGTCGTAATCCTTGTCGTAAGCAAAGTTTCAGGACAAGCTAAAACAAAAACTCCGAGTATGTTTTTCATCAGAGAATCTCCTGTAACAAGAGTCTTTGTTAAAATATACAGTATTGCCAAATCTATATGCATTTTGATTATGTTTCTTCGTTTTGTTTTGCCTTAGTTTGTTTTCTATGTAACCGCCGTTTAAACTACTCACATTTTCCCGCCAAAAAACTTAGAAAAAATACGGGCGCTCAAAATACGCATGCGCCGTTTTTTTTTTTAATTTTTTCAAGGCAGTAAATAATTTTGATATATCTATTTTAGTTGTAAAGTATTCATTTTATTAGCTAATAAAAGACAATAAAGACGAAAACAGTTGTTTCAGTTTGCATTGTGTGTTCTTTATTTTCTTTCTTTCTTAACAATGGTTTTCAATTATAAGTTAATTAATTAAGTAAAAATCTTTTAACTAATTAAAGGTGTGACAAAAAGTTTTCTTCCTGTATATACTAAGTCTTTTGGCGGGAAAATTTGATGAAATTTGCACAGCGTTTTCCCTGGCAACAATTTTCGCAAAAAATTTAACAGGGCACCCCTTGAAATTTTTTTATCACAAAAAAAATTCCAAAAATGCCCCTATCATTTTAAACCCGCCACAAAAGCGTACACCACTTCGTAAGGAAACTTTTTGTCAAAAATTTCAAGCTTTAGGCTTTTTGTTGCCAATTTTTAGTCTAGAATTTTTTTGTCTGAAGTAAATTTTCCTTTGCGAAGTGATGTAAGCTAAAAGAGTGACATGGTAAGCCGTTAAACAGTTTGGCAGCAGGGAAAAATTGAATGATCGGAAAAATTTTGATCACAAAACCAATAGAAAAACGCTTATATTTTTGTTTCCCAAACTTAAAGCAAATTTATAACAGCTGCAAAACCGTTTAGCTTATCATGTCGCTTTAAAAGATCTTGTTCAACTAGCAAGTGAATTCAGCACAGGCTAACAACTAACAGTGTTACAGAGGACTGGACGAATTTAACGAGTGAAAGCATCTTTTTGGTCAAAATAATCAAGTTGTTTTGAATATGGAAACAAATTCTTTGTACTTTGTCACTAACGTGTTCCCAGCTACGTTTCATTTTGGAAAAATCAAGACAGTGTCTAGTTCGTATATTCTGTTTTCGTACTTTATTTTGTTTTGAAATATCAAGTTCTTTTTATTTGGCACTTTTTGAATTAATTTCTCAAGTTCTCATACCTAATCAGTGTTTTCAAAATTAAAAATAATTTCTCTTGTCAATCCATTTTTTACTTCTTTCAAGTAAACAATTTGGAGAATAACAACACAAAATCCGTAATCATGTTTGGTCTGTTTGCTCTTAAGTTTAAGACAATCATTTGGAAAATATCAAGACAATTTCAGTCCAAGACAATTAATTCTCCATGTAACTAAGGTCACAGTTCGTTTATTTTCCAGTAAAAGCTAAAATTTTGACGATTGATTATTAACAAGACAATTCTTTTTGGTTTTATTTGGTGCAATTATTGTTAATTTTTGGAAATAGTTTTGAGGATATCAGTTCAATTTCTTTACATCTTTAATAGTACCTGGTTCGTTTACCTTCCGGCTCTTCATAACATTTTGACAAATATAAACACAATTCGATTCCTCCGAGTCTTTGATGATTTGGTTCGTTTACTTTCTAGGTCGAGTTAAAAATACGTGCTTTCACTCGTTTGTCTTGTCCCATGTAACACTGATTCAGTTGAACAAGATCTTAAACGTACATTAAATACTAAAAAAACTAACGTCTGGTTGAAATAATGGGAAAAGAAGAAACTCCAAAGAAAACTTAATCTAAGCCCCAATATTGAATCTTCCCAGCAGTATAAGTAAGAAATATCCGTTCAGATTTCAAAATAGCGTCATTTTGTGTCTGATTTGTTCAATTTTTATAGTCAACAGGACCACAAAGGATTATACAGATTATTCCACACAGCCCTAAAGTGTGAACAGCAGACGAAACTCTATTTTGTAAACAACTCGGTCGTACGTATAATCTATTCATTTTTTTTTCCACAGGAAAATTTGAATTCAAATACAATGCAATTGTAAAATTTTGTGAGGAATACTTCGAAATTAGTTTGAATTTTGTGCCTTTGCCGTAAGCGCAAACTTGCAATACATTTCTTAAAAACTCTCGTGAACCATTTTGTAAACAACTCGGTTGAACGTATAATCCATTCAATTTTTTTTGCACAGAAAAATTGGAATTCAAATACAATGCAATTGAAAAATTCTCTGAGGAACAATTGGTTCGAAATTATTTGGAATTTTGTGCCTTTGCCGTAAGCGTAATAAATTTCTACTTAGACAGTTTAAATGACTTTTTTTATCAAAATGGCGAAAGTCTAATCTTTCTCGGGTTGGAAAATTGTAACTGGGTAATTTTTGTCCCACAACTTCACCTTGACGTCAGATTTACATAACATTTTTTGCACGGGACATGAAAGTGTAAACAGCAGGCAAAACTCTCGTGAACTATTTTGTAAACAACTCGGTTGAACGAATAATTTATTCAAATTTTTTCACAGGAAAATTTGAATTCAAATACAATGCAATTTTAAAATTCTCTGAGGAATATTTCGAAATGAATTTGAATTTTGCGCGTTTGCTGTAAGCGCAAACTTAAAAGGACGTTGTCTGTCCTCCAAAACTGTTGTTTTTCCTCTTCTTTCTTTTTTTGCGTTCGTGGTGGCCAAGTCCTCTTTTTGTATACCTTAAAAATAAAACCTGTTTCCGGACCGAAAATCAATTTAAATTGAACTTATTTCGGACAAAAAGAAATGGAACACAGCAAACCTGCAATTTTATATTTTTTATCTCTTCCGGAAATGAAATGGTGGGAAAATCATTCAATCTTTTGTGGTCCGTAACTCTAATTTGGTGCAAAAGATGTCTCCGAGACGTTTTTTATGGTTTTGTCCACATCATTCCAACCAGACGCTTATTTTTATCATACATACTACAGCATGTAAAGGGAACATAAGGAATAACAGAAGGGATCCTCCATAATTTTTCCTTTTCAATAAATAATAAAATTTTTGATCAAGGTAATCCTTGTAAAATAAGTCCAAGTCCTCGCCACACTTAAACAATTCAATTAGTAATACACGTTTCCCACGTTTCCATGGGGATCCTCTTTAAAGCCTTGTGTTCCCTTGACAACAGTAAACGAAGGTGGAACTGCTAAGTGTACATTTTTTATTTTTATTTTTATTCCCGTCGCGAATTGGCCAAAACTGAAGAATTTATTTTAAAATTTATTAAGCTTCTAGTTTGTTTGTAATTCAGTCAAAAGATCGAGGTCATCAACAGAGTTTCTATTTCACAGATCATATGATGTAGGATTTTGCAGATTTTTGTAGATAATCAGGCAATTTAATATCGAACTAACCAAAACAGAGAGAGATCCAAAACAAAAGAATTATTTTGAAATTCAAGCGTCCATGTTCGTAAGAACATGAACAAGGTTTCCATTCACAGACCAAATGATAGAGTTTTGAAGATTTTTGTACATGATCAGGCAATTTGATATCGAATTAACCAAAGCGGAGAGTGATCCAAAACTGAAGAATCAGTGATTTTGAAATTTAAGCTTCCATTCCTTTTGTAATTTAGTTAAAAGGTAAGCCCATCAACAAAATTTCCATTTTACACACCAAATAATATATAATTTTCAAGATATTTGTAAACAATCAGGTAATATTAGATAGACATACGAAATGGATGTTTTCAATTTTATCAAATTGTTTTGTAGTTTAGAACGAAAACGCAGTCGCTAGTCTCATCTCTTGATATCCTTGTTCGGTATTTCGACTTAACCTAGAAGTGTCTTAGATTTCAATGGTTTTTTTCGAAAAAAGAGAAACAATGTTTTAGCTTTTGACCGAGCTGTCCTTTTTTCTAGCGTAATTTTTTCATTTTCCTTTAATACAACTTGCAGTTCCACCTTGGCAACAGAATATAACTGAAAAATAACTTAAACGATTTCTAAATAGCGCAACATTGAGTGATCTCCGATGTTGACGTTTTTGATTTTTTCTTTCAATTTTTTTAACATTTTCAATTTTCATATCCCAATTTTACCTTTAAAAAAATTCAAATTGAGTTTCAAGTTAATTTGTTGACAAATCTATACATAAGACAAATTGAAATCACGAAAAATGTGGCGTTAAAGTATGTCAGTATGGACTGATCGCTCAGAGTTACGCTAAAAATGTCTTATCCGATCTGCAGAATAATACCTTAAAAAGATGGCTGGTATATTTTAGAAGGATTGAAAGAAATTCTGCCGCATCGACAGTGTTTCCAAAATGACCGTCTGTTCGAACGTCAGCATTTCTGACGCGAAAATATCAGTTAAATACCCCCGCCGGGATTTGCCCTCTTACAAAATGTTTTGATAGTTTAAAATTTGAACATAGTATATTTTAGTAAATAGATCATCAATTGACTTTTACTAAATTGAAGATTCAATAATTTTGTCATACACCGCCGCATCTTTCAAAGGTATCATTTTTATACAAGAGTGAAATCTTATCTTCGTTCCGTTTGCTTCAATTCAATGCTTTTTCCTCTTTTCTGATCCTTTTACTCCTCCTGTTCGATCTTCTTTCTTGTGAAAATGTCCTTCCTGAAAATAAAACAAACAAAACCCATGAGTTTGTGTTCAACAAATGTGCCCATAAAAATTAAGCAGCATGCTTTGCTAAATACTTTAAATTTAAACAACGTTTATCGTCATCGTCACCACAATCATCATTAGCATGCGATATTTCTTTAGGCTCAGAAAAGCCCAAAATAAAAAGTCAAATTTTTTTCGAGTTTCATCTCGTGAAGTAATGACAGACAAAAGGGTCTATAGGACAGTACTCTCAGTAGCTTTGATTTGAATGGTCACACTTTAGGATTTCATCCACAGACTCAAAAGGTAGAACCACTTTGTACAGTGTGATAAACAGTACCACACAGCGAAAGTTGGTGAAGAGAGCTAACACATTTGGACAGTGAACTTGTACCTTAGTTTCAAGAGCACACTTTAGGATTTCATCCACAGAATAACCTTGTATAGCATGATAAATAGTATTGCTCAGTAGCTTTCGTTTGAATGGTCACACTTTAGAATTTCATTCACAGACTCAAAAGGTAGAACCACCTTGTACAGCGTGATAAACAGTACCACAGCGAAAGTTGGTGAAGAGAGCTAATAAATTTGCACAGTGAACTTGTAGCTATGTTTCAAGAGTACAACTTGCCTGAGTAAGTTTCTCAACTCAAAACAAGAATGCAAAATGTATCCGTAGGACAAAGTTCTCAACACGTGGCCGCTTCGGACAATTTTGAAGAAAGGTTTCTTGCCACAGAAAAGACCTTAAAATTCAGTTTATTTATCTTTAACTTTTCTGTCACTGCTATATCTGTTTAGCTCTTCTTACAAGGTGCTGTTGAATTATTCTATTCTAAAACCACGCAAAGTGAACCGCAACGTCGATAAAACGAAACTCCAGGATGCGCTCACATCGACTGACTTCGGAATTTTACGTACTGAAAACACTTAATAGAATTAGACTCTTACCGTTTGCGTCTTAGCGAAGCGGATATTCCTTCCTTCAAAGTCTTTGACGCTAGTTCCTGGCGTATCAGTAAAGCTTCAACGACAGAGGTCACCTTCACACGTCCTCACTCGCCAAGCAGTTGTTTGGTTTGACGAGAATTCTGCACTTTCAGTCATGAATATGGATTAGAAGCTGGAACCAATCGCTGGTCGATAGAAAAACCATATTTGGAGTGGAATTCTATGCTTATGTTCTAATGAATAAACTTCACACTTTTTATGTTTTTGTTCAAACCTAAGCCTGTGGGATTTATAGCGTAAAATAGCTGTCTGGAGTATTTTCCGGCACATTCGAATTGTTTTTGTTTTTTTGAAGCCTTGAAATCTCTTTTCATCTTTTTTTTTGCAAAATAAAAATTCGTGTACTCTTACACTATATGACGAAAAAAACTCTTTCTGCTTTTCTGGGTCCACAGTACCTCATGATCGGGGAATACTCATAGTCTCTGTATTCGCTAAGGATCAAAATAAAACAACAAAAAAATACAGCTTCTACAAAATTTTAATTCTAGTTGTTATCTTACCACCTTAAGATAGACAGATGTTCTTTATCCTTTACATTAACAAACTTGGAATTAAAGGAAATCAATGCTTGTAAGATCAAGTAAAATAGAACAATATTCCGTATTGCTTATAAATCCTATCTTATACTAATAACTTTGAAATGTGAGATTTCCTTGCCGCATTTGAATGTATGGACAAACTGTCCAATTATCCTATTTTACTGGGAGAAAATTGGTGTGATTGAATTTTAGTGAAATAGGAAGAGATTAAAGAGAGAGATAAATTAAAAACGTACGGGGACATACACCAAGAGACTTCCATGAGACATCCATATATTGCATGCCCTCTAGTCGAGGTTTTTCCTGCTAAAGGTTTTTTATTCTTTTCTTTTCTAAGATTTATTTTAGAGGCATTGTGAGAGATTAATGGAGCCCTCCTATTTTGGATTGCTCGAAACCTTGAAACCTCGAAGCGGTAAAAAAAAAACAACAACAAAAAACAAACAAACAAACAAACAAATAAGCATTGAATGGTATTGCCTTCCCTCTCCTACCCCGCAAGAAAGACAGGGCTATGCTTCAATTCCGGAAAAACTAATCGAAGTAAAATGCATAGATTTTCAGTCATTTCTCTGAATAAAAGGAGTGGAGACTACTTATCTCCTCTCCCTCGAGAGGGTAGGTCCCTGACTTTCTCCCCCCTCCCCCACCCCCTTGATTCATTCCAACTTCACACGTTTTGGAATCCAAAATGGCGGCCCAAAGCAACGCCTACTCTCTAGAACAGCACCACAACTCCACTCCATTCATAGGCGAATTTCTCTGCCAAAAAGAGAATTTTCCGCAGGAATGTACGCGCGTTGGAAAGACAAATAGTAGGTCAATATTTTGTGAAAGTGTCAAGATTGCAGCTCTTGTAGGTAGGGAGAAAATCGCCTTTAAATATTGAAACAATAGAAATTTTTTAATGAGTAAAAGTGACCTCGAAAAAAATGGACGAGGTCCCTTTTCACTAATTAACCAATTTCTATTGTTTCAATATTCATAGGCGAATTTCTCCGTCAAAAAGAAGATTTTCCGCAGAAATATACGCGCGTTGGAAAGAAAATTAGTAGGTCAGTATGCTGTGAAAGTGTCAAGATTGCAGCTCGTCTAGGTAGGGAGAAAATCGCCTTTGAATATTGAAAGAATAGAAATTTATTAATGAGCAAAAGTGACCCCGATCTTCAAAAATCGAAGAGGTCCCTTTTCAACTCATTAACCAATTTCTATTGTTTCAATATTCATACGCGAATTTATGCGTCAAAAAGAGGATTTTCCGCAGGAATGTTGGAAAGACAATTAGTAGGTCAATATTTTGTGAAAGTGCCAAGATTGCAGCTCTTGTATGTAGGGAGAAAATCGCCTTTGAACATTGAAACAATAGAAATTGTTAATGAGCAAAAGTGACCCCGGTATTCAAAAATCGACGAGGTCCCTTTTAACTTATTAGCCAATTTCTATTGTTTCATTATTCATAGGCGAATTCCTTAGTGAAAAAGAGAAAATCTTATATTGAGCGGAGAAGTGATGGAAATAGCTTCATGATGACGAAATCAACAATGAAGGAAAGATAGGAATGTATGTTTTATTTATTATAGTTTTACGTCGTGCAAAGCTATGGTTAAATTCTCACAGAAAATTTTATAATATAGGCTATTACGCAACGGTAACGCGACGTTGAAATTAGAACGTAATTGGAAAGGTCACATAACACTCCCAGAGCTTGGTATAATGACAAAAGGGTATTAGGGTGTTGATAACTAAGTATGGGGATTATATTAGTTAAGCTTTTGCTATGTTTCTTTTCGGAATATTTGTAAGTTTCTTCATTTAGCCAAAATCAGGAAAAGTGGGCTTTGTGAGCTAATGACAAATGGAAAATGAACGGAGATTTTCGGGCATTATTCTGGTCCAGACATTATTCCTACGTAAATTTAAATTTAATTCACTCCGAATATTAAATTTGAAGCCTATATTAATTAATTAATCCTGACTGAAATATCAAGACATTTCATGCGGTAGAAAGTTACTTCCAAATGTTCGAAAGTTACAGCCGCATAGTATGCATACATAGTTCTCTGAAAATCGTCAATCTGCTGGAGGTCATCAGCAAACCTGAAGCTCCATTAACCTGAAGCTCCGAACAGATTTTCGAAGAGATTTTCCCTTAACTTTTGAAATTTCCTTCAATTTATTTACCACCAAAGTGAGAAAGACTTTCAAAAATCTGAGAGTCTCCATTGAAACTCATTAACCAATTTCTGTTATTTTGTTTTTCATATGCGCAATTCTTCGTCAGAAAGAGGAATTTCCGCCCGTCAATATATTGTGAAATTGCCAAGATTGGAGCTCTTGTAGAAACGGAGAAAATCACCGTTGAATACTTCTTTGTTATCATGATCTAACTACCGAACTGTAGCAACACAAGTAATTGTATTTTCATCGTGAAAAAAGCAGTAGAAATCAAACCCTTACTGAAATAGTCATGCTATAACTTTCTTTTGTAATTTGCAATCTTCCCAAACTGTAGCATAAGTGAACCTCTAATACATAGGGAAGGCTATATTCATTTAATGTAAAGTTCCCCCTATCATCCTACCATCTACGTTCTTCCAGGTGTTTCGTTAAACAGTCGGAGACATAACAGCAAAATAAATTCTAAGATGAAAGAAATGTGATGGTATATTTCCAGCCTGGTGAATGAATGAGAATGATGTATTATTCTAGAAAGTGACGCAGGCATACTCGGAAAAAAGAAATCCGAGTGTTCCTATCAGGAGTCGAACCTAAGACCTTCGGATTACTAGTTCGGATGCTCTACCACTGAGCTACAGGAGACTCGTGGGAGCTAAGGCCATTAAACTAGGTTCATGGGACAAACGTCCTGCATACTGCTAGGATTTGACATTCACGTTAGACATTCCAGGAGGAGCACTCGGATTTCTTTTTTCCGAGTATGCCTGCGTCACTTTCTAGAATAATTCATCATTCAAATTCTAAGATATAGACAAGTTACTTCTAAACATATTAGGAAAGTACAAATTAGAATAGGTCCCATAAGGAGGCGTGTCTATCATAATGAGACGTAAAATAAAAAAAAATACGTTTGCTATTGTTAGAAAATACTGAGCCGCCTAAGATAACTGAGATAATAGTCGTTGCAAATAACGTATCCTAAAAACATAAGCCAGGTTTCTTTAGGTCATGCAGCAAACAAGTGGCCAACGCCCTTCGTAAAATTTCTGAAATGGTCTTTGCCTCAAGCTACTAGTGGATAGCTGATTTGTAAGTAGTAATTTGGTGTTAAAAATACGCCAATACTCTTACCCGTTTCGTTGAGGCTGTAGTAAAAGTAAAATATATCTCCTAACCAACAACCCCGTTGTCATTTTTGCGCTCCAGGAGCAGACATCACAAAAGATTACATTAGCAGAAGGTGTGAACTAAACTGAAGTTTCTTGTATCAGCTGATCTTCAATAATCTTGGCCGCGTCGTCCCGGCCCAGCCTACGTAGTGTTTCAGCCAGTTTACTCAGGCGATAGCTGAGAGTCTCCATTACTGTTAACAGTGTGTCCGTTGGGGAATGTCCGTGAATGGCTTCCAGCCAGCGAATGTGCTTTGTCTCGAAGCCAAGATCTTCGGCCAAGTGCTTCCAGTTGGCTGTAGGATGTGGATCAAGGAGTAAAATAAGCTCATTACGTATTCTTTTAGTCAGCGAGTACGTGTACAACGAAGGAAAGGCAAAAGATGTGTCCTCCGTTTAAGATGAAGACGAATCTGAGGTTTTCTATAAGAGAGAACAGTGCAAAAGGTTAAACTGTATTCAGGTATGAAGCCTTGGATAGATAAATAGATCGATCGATAATTTGACGTCAAATCAATCGATCAATCAATCAATCAATCAATCAATCAATCAATCAATCAATCAATCAATCGTAATTATAATTATAAAAGTATTATACAATTGTAATAAGAACCTTGCAAGAACCCTTTGCACCTGAAAAACCACAAATGCTTAATAACTGTCAATACTAAGCCAAGGGGGCTGCCACACAACTTGGGGATAACACTTGCCATAAAATATCACTCTTATCAACTTTAGTATGATAAAGTCATCAGTCACGTGACCACACCCAAAACGCCCTTCATAAGAGTGAATTCCTCCCTCTGACGAAGGGCTAATGATTGAAGCATCATCACTGGAATCACTTCGCGGGGCCAAATTACCTTACACATAAACGACACTCAGTTTACATCAAGATTAATTCATTTAGTGTTGCATGCCGATAATATATTAACACTTTAGTATCCACAATGAAGAAAGAACTACAAATCCTTTATGATTGAATTTTGGCAAATAGATTGAAAATTAACATAGTAAAGAGTTGTATACTGTTTTCGAATTCAGGTGGAAAAAGAGTTACTTTAGATCTGTTCAATAGTGGGCATTTGTCCTATTGTACTGCTTCTTGGGCAAGTAATTATTCTACGAAGCTCAACTGTTTATTGTTATTACAGAAAAGAGTACTAAGAATAATAACACGATCAGGCTGGCGAGTTCATAGCGGACTACTGTTTAGTAGATTAGGTATATTAAATATTTCCCAAATCAATAAACTACAATTGGGTGAGCTTGTTTACAAACATCAAAATAATTTGCTTCCTGGGATATTCGTTTCTTAATTTGCAAATAGTAGTGGCGTTCACTATTACCACACACGCTCGAGAACGAATCAAAATTTGTTTATACCGCTTTCCAGAACTAATCAGTACGGCAAATTCAGTGTTCGATATGCTGCTGCTAATTTTTGGAACAAAATACCCCTTCACATCAAGAATGCAGCATCTCTTCAAAGCTTTAGCAAAGATTTAAAAGAATATCTCCTATCACCGAAGCCTGAGAGTGATTTCTTGACTTCCTGTATACTTATTTATTTTATTGTTCTTCTTCCTCTTCTTCCTCTTCTTCTTATTCGTTTATTTTACTTACCTATGTTTGCTTATTTCCATGTATGCTAGCCAACTGAGATTAATTTAAATGCAGATATCCTTTTGTTAAGTAAGAGATCAGGTGACCCCGGTTGTTCCAAAGCCGATTAACGCTAATCCCCGATTAAAAGTTGACCGAGGTTATCATCTCGCTCGTTAATTTTTTTTTGTTTTCAATGCTCATTTTTAAACTAAAGGTAAAGAAAAGTTCAAGTCAAAACTGAAGGGAAAAAGTCGTTTGGAAAGATGCTTATGATTAGTAATTAAACTCGAATCAAACTTCACATTAACCCAGAGTTAGCTTAATCGGGCTTTGAACAACCGCGCCCAGGTGTGTAAACACTTTTTAACCCAATGGATTTTCGTTTTCATACTTCAACATTCCTTTCTTCCTAATTCCTGCTCTTTGTGTTTAATTACAGTGCAACAAACTCCGGTTGAGTTTGTTGCACTGTAATTTGTGGAAATAAAGAGCATAAGAGCATAAGAGCATGAGAGCATTTTATTATAAAAACGTCGCGCATGAAGCGAATTGCATAATTACATTACATAAGAATAAACCTAGTAAAATTACAGATTGTCAACTTGATCGGGACTGGGCATTACATTTAAAACTTATTTTAAATTTACATTTTTAGATTTTCAAATTACTCCGAACTAACAGAAAGAAACGAATTTTTTGCCGAATTTACAGAAGAAACATTCGTTTCCACTTTCAACATTCGTTTCCACTCCCTACCAACGCTGTACCACAGTTTCTTTAGAAACTAACCTCCCTGTTTGATTGACAACAGTTTTTTTGTTAGATGTGGTAATATGTGTCATTATTGGAGTGAATC